>NW_021703777.1:86469476-86580979 GCF_005190385.1 Monodon monoceros | reverse complement strand
CACACACACACACACACACACACACACACACACACACACACACACACCTGAAAGTTGTTTCTTCAAAGTTTCAAGAAAACGTTTATCTGGCCATGCCTTATGCTACCTCACCAAATAATCAAAATTTATTTCATGACCCTCATTTTGAAAGACCCCTTTCAGACTACATCCATGGTAGGAAACACAAGGGGAAAAAACCTAGTTAAGTGTGCTCTGCATTGGAAAAAAAAGAGAGAAATTTGGGACCTAGGAAAGAGAAAAAGAGGTGGCGGTAGAGAAGAATAAAGAAAATGGTCAAGTAATATGGCAAGGCTGTCAAATGGCTGATAAGAACAGGAATTTCTATCTTCAATTTGAGGTGATTTGTTTTGCTCTAACTTAAGCATCTTCCATCTCCCAAACCCTTAAGTAAAGTTTGCTATATATGCAAATGCCTTGCATGCATGGATGTGGGTTTGTTTGTTTGTTTGTTTGTTTATTGAAAAGGGGAGAGAAAATTGAGTCAAGGAACAAAAGGTTCACTTCCAGGTCTATATAGTTAAAGTAGGAAGACACCCATGAAGCATCTCCATGGTCCAGAGGCAGTGGTTCCATGAAAAGGGTGTCAAGTTCCCACAAGTTGTATAGTGGGGTTTCACCCAATCTATCAAGACACTGGAGGCAGCTCTCCCCATTTGACACTTGGTTACAGTTCTTTCTTTCTGCTTACATTAAATTTTCTACAATAAATATATATTACTTTCAAAAAGAGGAAAAATGTCTTCTCCAAACATTTGTTTGAACTGAATGATGTCAAAGGCACATGCTATATGCCTGGCATTGGGGTAGGCACTCTTGTGAATTTGAGGCAATTAATTCTAATACCTGTCCTTGGTCTCAAGAAGCTTATCCTCTCCCCCAAAATAAGGGGAAGCAAGGGAGAAGCTGAAAACAATTCTATTTTGCTACTGGACATGGTTCAAAAAAAAAAATCAGGAGAGTTAAGAGTCATTGAGAAACACAAGACTAAAAGGAGCATAAGTTGATAAAGGCAGTTTCTCTGAGTAGCCCAGGTACAGAAGAGGAAAAGGAAATCTTGATTTAATACCAGCAGAGGAGCTGGTTCAGAAGATGAAGTTGTTGGAGCCGTTAATTAACAGTGACCAGAGCCCCAGCTGACTCATGAGCTCACCCTCATTTCCAGTTCTGGCATTTTTCACTAGCCTGCCCTGCCTGTTTTAACAAATAGCCAAGACAGTACTATAGCAGTGCTATCCCCTGCCTCATCCTTTAGAGAGTGGATACGACACAGACCCTGGTTCCAGAGCTCCAATGCCCAAATTCCCTGCCTTTCCCAACTAACAGGGAGTACAGCTATTCCCCCAGGAAAAAAGAAAAGTAACTTTGAAAGCATGTCTTCTCTAAGCTACATTTAAATCAGGTTTACTAAACACATGAAAGGATGCTCAACATCACTAATCATTAGAGAAATGCAAATCAAAACTACAATGAGGTATCATCTCACAGCAGTCAGAATGGCCATCACCAAAAAATCTACAAACAATAAATGCTGGAGAGGGTGTGGAGGAAAGGGAACCCGCTTGCACTGTTGGTGGGAATGTAAATTGATACAGTCACTATGGAGACAGTATGGAGGATCCTTAAAAAACTAAAAATAGAACTGGATATAACCCAGCAATCCCACTACTGGGCATATACCCTGAGAAAACCATAGTTCAAAAAGAGTCATGTACCACAATGTTCATTGCAGCTCTATTTACAATAGCCAGAACATGGAAGCAAGCTAAGTGTCCATCGACAGATGAATGGATAAAGAAGATGTGGCACATATATACAATGGAGCATTACTCAGCCATAAAAAGAAATGAAATTGAGTTATTTGTAGTGAGGTGGATGGACCTAGAGTCTGTCTTACAGAGTGAAGTAAGTCAGAAAGAGAAAAACAAACACCATATGCTAACACATATATATGGAATCTAAAAAAAAAAAAAAAAAAAGTTCTGAAGAACCTAGGGGCAGGACAGGAATAAAGACGCAGATGTAGAGAATGGACTTGAGGACACGGGGAGGGGAAAGGGTAAGCTGGGACGAAGCAAGAGAGTGGCATGGACCTATATACACTACCAAATGTAAAACAGATAGCTAGTGGGAAGCAGCCACATAGCACAGGGAGATCAGCTCAGTGCTTTGTGTCCACCTAGAGGGGTGGGGTAGGGAGGGTGGGAGGGAGGGAGATGCAAGAGGGAGGAGATATGGGGATATATGTATATGTATAACTGATTCACTTTGTTATAAAGCAGAAACTAACACACCATTGTAAAGCAATTATACTCCAATAAAGATGTAAAAAATAAAATAAAATAAATCAGGTAATTTTTTTCAATTTGCTAGGTTTAGGGTCATATTCTCTTGCCTTAATTTATTAACAAGCACAAATGTTTTTTGATTTATGTAGTACAGAGGGATTAATTATACTCTTTACCACATGGACAGTATGGGATTTGTTTGCCATGTATTTGCCTTGGAGTTCATCTCAGAAAAATTGACTGTGTTAGTAAAAGGCTGCTTGAGCTGAACAGACAATGGCTTGCAAGCTGCATCCAAAGACCTCGGGTTCTACCAAGGTGTCTCAGGGGTCAAGTTTGAGAGCAAGAGGGAGGGCTGTAGACCATCTCACTTTAAATAGAGCTATTTGAGGTTCTGCATAATATTTCATTGGAAATAAAACAGGGGAAGGTTTCCTGTAGCTTAAAAAAAATTGTAAACCACTGATTCTCGTTCTATTTGCTCATTTCACAGATGGAATAAAAGGGGTCCCAAGAAAATGGGAGACTTACCCAGGATCACCCAGCTAACTGGTAATGGAATGAAGGTGAAATCTCTAAGAGGACTTGATACAAACAGAGAAAATCACAGTCATATTAGTGATTTCTTTCAACCTTTCAGCATGAGGTATCAGAAAACAGAAAAGACTTGAGGAGTTAGTATATTAAAGAAGAAAAAAGCCCAGTACTCCTGCTTTCATTCATTTATTCCACAAATATTATTGAGTACCTTCTATATATCAGATACTGTGCCAAGCACTGAGAAAGAACCACATTCAAGATAGAAAAGGATGTCTTCTAGGAGCTCACACTCCAGTGTGAAAGAAAAGGAAGAGATTACAAACCAATAAATAAACAAAATAATTACAGATGTGATACACATCACAAGGAAAATATACAAGACGAGGTAGTAGGTAAGTCTACAGATTGGTTACGAAAGGTCACTTTAATGAGCTGATAACCTGAATTTAAGCAGAAGGAAAAGAATGAGCCAGTAATGCAAAAGGGTTAGAGAGAACATTCCAGATAAAAAGAACTCTAAGTGAAAAATCCCAGAAGTGAGAAAGACCGGGACTCATTCAAGAAACAGATAAGGGGACAGTGTGGCTGGAACCTGGTGGAGACAGTGGCCAACATGAGGTTGGAGAGGTGAACAGAAACCAGATCACATATGACCAGGTGGACCATGGTGAAATACTTAGATTTTATGCTAAGAGCAAAGAATCTAAATCACTGAAGAGTTTTTAGACAAAGAGTCACATAATCTGACTTGTATCTGAAGAATACTCTGGCTGGTGTGTGAGGCCTAGTTTGTAGGGGATACAGGGTAAATGCAAGGAAGACTAATAATGAGAGGCTACTGCATTAGTCAAGGAAAGAGACAATGGTGGTAAAGGTAAAGGTAATGGTTGTAATATTAAAGACAGAGAGAAGTGTATGAATTCAAAGGATATGTTCCATATAAAGCCAATGGGATTTGCTGATGAACTGAATGGGGAGGAGTAGCGAGGCAAATTGTGCTGAGTGGCTCCCAGCTGAACATCAGGGGGGATGGTATTTCCATTTATTGAGATTGAGGGGAAGGATATTTTGCGTAGAGAAGTCAAAGTATTCATTTCAGGTATATTGTATTTGAGATGTATACTGCATATCCAAATGGAGATGGTGAGTAGGACTCTGGCTATACACATATAGAGCTCAAGAGAGTGTTGAGGGATGAAGTTGAAAATGTGGCATCTGTAACTTGGAGATGGTATTTAAAAACTTAAAGTTGGGGAGATTCACCTCCAGTATGGCTGAAAATGCTCCTGTCAGACTGACCATCCCACAGATAAGAGCTATAAACTCCAGACAAAATACCAAAAACAGCTACATAAGGCTCTGCAAAGTAAACGAAAGTAGACAGATTCTAGAAAGGAATTGTTAGATTTTAGAATGGAATTGATATTTGGAAAAAGATATTGTCATAGATGAGTTTCCCATTTTTATGGGTTTTAGCTTATTTGGGGCTGGTGGGGTGGGGAATCTGTCTTTCTGGCCTGAGAAATCAGAGGACAGCAAATCTCTGTGACCCTGAACCACAACTGATGAGGCCAACTGAAAGCTCCTCAGCTAAAGATAAAATACCTGAACTGAGATTTCAGCTGCTGCTACCCAAGAAATAGAGTTTTCTGAGTTCAAACAAATTAACTGCTTACTAAAACAAAACAAAAAAAAAATCAACTCTTTGAAAACTGTAACAGAATCCAGAATCTCCATGACAAAATCTGCAATATCTGGGATACAATCTAAAATTACTCAACACATGCAAGAGGGAAGAGATATGGGGACATATGTATATGTATAACTGATTCACTGTGTTATAAAGCAGAAACTGACACACCATTGTAATGTAATTATACTCTAATAAAGATGTTTAAAAAAATAGAAATTAAAAATAAATAGTATATGTATAACTGATTCACTTTGTTATAAAGCAGAAACTAACACACCATTGTAAAGCAATTATACACCAATAAAGATGTAAAAAATAAATAATTAAAAATAAATAAAATTACTCAACATACCAAAATCTAGGCAACTGTGACCAGTATTAAAAGAAAAACAATCAATGGAGAATAACCACAAGATAACCCAGATGTTAGCATTAGCAGACTATGCTTTTAAAACAACTATTAGAAATTTGAAGTGGATAATGTGGGGAGGGATAAATTGGGAAACTGGGATTGATATATACACACTACTATATATAAAATAGATAACTAATAACAACCTGCTGTATAGCACAGGGAGCTCTACTCAATACTCTGCAATGGCCTTTATGGGAAAAGAATCTAAAAAAAAAAAAGAGTGGCTATATGTATTTGTACAACTGATTCACTTTGCTGTACACCTGAAACTAACACAACACTGTAAATCAACTCTACTCCAAAAAAAATTTTTTAAAAGAAAGAAATTTGACCAATGATGTAAAAGAAAGCATATTTGTAATGAATGAGTAGATAGGAATCTCACAAAGAAAAATAAATACTACCCAAAAAAATCAAATGGAGATTAGGAACCAAGATGGCAGAGTAGAAGGACGTGCTCTCACTCCCTCTTGCGAGAACACCAGAATCACAACTAGCTGCTGGACACTCATCAACAGGAAGACACAGGAACTCATCAAAAAAGATACCCCACATCCAAAGACAAAGGAGAAGCCACAATGAGACGGTAGGAGGGGCGCAATCACAGTAAAATCAAATCCCATGACTGCTGGGTGGGTAACTCACAGACTGGAGAACACTTATACCACAGAAGTCCACCCACTGGAGTGAAGGTTCTGAGCCCTATGTCAGGTGCCCAACCTAGGGGTCCGGAAACAGGAGGAGGAATTCCTAGAGAATCAGACTTTGAAGGCTAGTGGGATTTGACTGCAGGACTTCGACAGGACTGGGGAAAACAGAGACTCCACTCTTGGAGGGCACACACAAATTACTGAGCACATTGGGACCCAGGGGAAGGAGCAGTGACCCCAGGGGAGACTGAACCAGACCTACCTTCTAGTGCTGGAGGGTTTCCTGCACAGGTAGGCGGTGACTGTGTCTCACCGTGGGGACAAGGACACTGGCAGCAGAAGTTCTGGAAAGTACTCCTTGCCATGAGCCCTCTCAGAGTCTGCAATTAGCCCCACCAAAGAGCCCAGGTAGGCTCCAGTGTTGGGTTGCCTCAGGCCAAACAACCAACAGGGAGGGAACCCAGCCCCACCCATCAGCAGTCAAGCAGATTAAAGTTTTACTGAGCTCTGCCCACCAGAGCAACACCCAGCTCTACCCACCACCAGTCCCTAGCATCAGGAAACTTGCACAAGCCTCTTAGATAGCCTCATCCACCAGAGGGCAGACAGCAGAAGCAAGAAGATCTACAATCCTGCAGCCTGTGGAACAAAAACCACATTCACAGAAAGATAGACAAGATGAAAAGGCAGAGGGCTATGTACCAGATGAAGGAACAAGATAAAACCCCAGGAAAACAATTAAATGAAGGGGAGATAGGCAACCTTCCAGAAAAACAATTCAGAATAATGATAGTGAAGATAATCCAGGACCTCGGAAAAAGAATGGAGGCAAAGATCAAGAAGATGCAAGAAATGTTTAACAAAGACCTAGAAGAATTAAAGAACAAACAAACAGAAATGAACAATACAATAACTGAAAAGAAAACTACACTAGAAGGAATCAATAGCAGAATAACTGAGGCAGAAGAATGGATAAGTGACGTGGAAGACAGAATGGTGGAATTCACTGCTGAGGAACAGAATAAAGAGAAACGAATGAAAAGAAAGGAAGACAGCATAAGAGACCTCTGGGACAACATTAAACGCAACAACATTCACATTATAGGGGTCCCAGAAAGAGAAGAGAGAAAGAAAGGACCTGAGAAAATATTTGAAGAGATTATAGTCGCAAACCTCCCTAACATGGGAAAGGAAATAGCCACCCAAGGCCAGGAAGCGCAGAGTCCCATACAGGATAAACCCAAGGAGAAACATGCCGAGACACATAGTAATCAAACTGGCAAAAATTAAAGACAAAGAAAAGTTATTGAAAGCAGCAAGGGAAAAACGACAAATAACATACAAGGGAACTCCCATAAGGTTAACAGCTGATTTCTCAGCAGAAACTCGATATGCCAGAAGGGAGTGGCATGATATACTTAAAGTGATGAAAGGTAAGAACCTACAACCAAGATTACTCTACCCGGCAAGGATCTCATTCAGGTTCGATGGAGAAATCAAAAGATTTACAGACAAGCAAAAGCTAAGAGAATTCAGCACTACCAAACCAGCTCTACAACAAATGCTAAAGGAACTTCTCTAAGTGGGAAACACAAGAGAAGAAAAGGACCTACAAAAACAAACCCAAAACAATTAAGAAAATGGTCATAGGAACATACACAGCAACACTTACCTTAAACATGAATGGATTAAATGCTCCATCCAAAAGACACAGGCTTGCTGAATGGATACAAAATAAGACCCATCTATATGCTGCCTACAAGAGACCCACTTCAGACCTAGGGACACATACAGACTGAAAGTGAGGGGATGGAAAAAGATATTCCATGCAAATGGAAATCAAAAGAAAGCTGGAGTAGCAATACTCATATCAGATAAAATAGGCTTTAAAATAAAGAATGTTACAAGAGACAAGGAAGGACACTACAAAATGACCAAGGGATCAATCCAAGAAGAAGATATAACAACTGTAAATATATATGAACCCAACATAGGAGCACCTCAGTACATAAGGCAACTGCTAACAGCTATAAAAGAGGAAATCGACAGTAACACAGTAATAGTGCAGGACTTTTAACACCTCACTTACACCAATGGACAGATCATCCAAAATGAAAATAAATAAGGAAACAAAAGCTTTAAATGACACAATAGACCACACAGATTTAATTGATATTTATAGGACATTCCAGCCCAAAACAGCAGATTACACTTTCTTCTCAAGTGCGCATGGAACATTCTCCAGGATAGATCACATCTTGGGTCACAAATCAAGCCTCAGTAAATTTAACAAAACTGAAATCATATCAAGCATCTTTTCTGACCACAACAATATGAGATTAGAAATGAATTACAGGGGGAAAAAAACGTAAATAACACAAACACATGGAGGCTAAACAATACATTACTAAATAACCAAGAGATGACTGAAGAAATCAAAGAGGAAATCAGAAATACCTAGAGACAAAGGACAATGAAAACACAACGATCCAAAACCTAAGGGCTGCAGCAAAAGCAGTTCTAAGAGGGAAGTTTACAGCTATACAAGCCTACCTCAAGAAACAAGAAAAATATCAAATAAACAATCTAACCTTACACCTAAAGGAACTAGAGAAAGAAGAACAAACAAAACCCAAAGTTAGTAGAAGGAAAGAAATCATAAAGATCAGAGCAGAAATAAATGAAATAGAAACAAAGAAAACAATAGCAAAGATCAATAAAACTAAAAGCTGGTTCTTGGAGAAGGTAAACAAAATTGATAAACCATTAGCCAGACTCATCAAGAAAAAGAGGGAGGGCTTCCCTGATGGCACAGTGGTTGAGAGTCCGACTGCCGATGCAGGGGACATGGGTTCGTGCCCCAGTCCAGGAAGATGCAACATGGCGCGGAGCGGCTGGGCCCGTGAGCCATGGCCACTGAGCCTGCGCGTCCAGAGCCTGTGCTCCGCAACGGGAGAGGCCACAACAGTGAGAGGCCCACGTACTGCAAAAAAAAAAAAAAAAAAAAAATCTTCCAACAAACAGAAGTCCAGGACCAGATGGCTTCACAGGTGAATTCTATCAAACATTTAGAGAAGAGCTAACACCCATCCTTCTCAAACTCTTCCAAAAAATTGCAGAGGAAGGAACACTCCCAAACTCATTCTAAGAGGCCACCATCACCCTGATAACAAAACCAGACAAAGGTACTACAAAAAACGAAAATTACAGACCAATATCACTGATGAATATAGATGCAAAAATCCTCAACAAAATACTAACGAACAGAATCCAGCAACACATTAAAAGGATCATACACCATGATCAAGTGGGGTTTATTCCAGGAATGCAAGGATTCTTCAATATACGCAAATCAATGAATGTGATACACCATATTAACAAACTGAAGGATAAAATCCATGTGATAATCTCAATAGATGCAAAAAAGCTTTTGACAAAATTCGACACCCATTTATGATAAAAACTCTCCAGAAAGTGGAGAGTTACCTCAACATAATAAAAGCCATATATGACAAACCCACAGCAAACATCATTCTCAATGGTGAAAAACTGAAAGCATTTCCTCTAAATCAGGAAAAAGACAAGGATGTCCACTCTCACCACTATTATTCAACATAGTTTTGGAAGTCCTAGCCATGGCAATCAGAGAAGAAAAAGAAATAAAAGGAATACAGATTGGAAAAGAAGAAGTAAAACTGTGTTTGCAGATGACATGATACTATACATTGAGCCTAAAGATGCCAACAGAAAACTACTAGAGCTAATCAATGAATTTGGTAAAGTTGCAGGATACAAAATTAATGCACAGAAATCTCTTGCATTCCTATACACTAATGATGAATAATATGGAAGAGAAATTAAGGAAACACTCCCATTTACCAATGCAACAAGAAGAATAAAATACCTAGGAATAAACCTACCTAGGGAGACAAAAGACCTGTATGCAGAAAACTATAAGACACTGATGAAAGAAATTAAAGATGATACCAACAGATGGAGAGCTATACCATGTTCTTGGATTGGAAGAATCAATATTCTGAAAATGACTCTACTACCCAAAGTAATGCAGATTCAGTGCAATTCCTATCAAATTACCAATGGTGTTTTTTACAGAACTAGAACAAAAAATCTTAAAAATTGTATGGAGACACAAAAGACCTCGAATAGCCAAAGCAGTCTTGAGGGAAAAAAACTGAGCTGGAGGAATCAGACTCCCTGACTTCAGACTATACTACAAAGCTACAGTAATCAAGACAATATGGTACAGTAATCAACACAATATGGTACAATCAAGACAAACTGGCACAAAAACAGAAACACAGATCAATGGAACAAGATAGAAAGCCCAGAGATAAACCCATGCTCCTATGGTCAACTAATCTATGACAAAGGCGGCAAGGATATACAATGGAGAAAAGACAGTCTCTTCAATAAGTGGTGCTGGGAAATCTGGACAGCTACATGTAAAAGAATGAAATTAGAACACTCCCTAACACCATACACAAAATTAACTCAAAATGGATTAGAGACCTAAATGTAAGACCGGACACTATAAAACTCTTAGAGGAAAACATAGGAAGAACACTCTTTGACATAAATCACAGTAAGATCTTTTTTGATCCACCTCCTAGAGTAATGGAAATAAAAAGAAAAATAAACAAATGGGACCTAATGAAACTTCAAAGCTTTTGCACAGCATAGGAAACCATAAACAAAACAAAAAGACAACCCTCAGAATGGGAGAAAATATTTGCAAATGAATCAACGGACAAAGGATTAGTCTCCAAAATATATAAACAGCTCATGCAGCTCAATATTAAAGAAACAAACAACCCAGTCAAAAAATGGGCAGAAGACCTAAATAGACATTTCTCCAAAGAAGATATACAGATGGCCAAGAAGCACATGAAAAGCTGCTCAACATCACTAATTATTAGAGAAATGCAAATCAAAACTACAATGAGGTATCACCTCACAGCAGTTAGAATGGGCATCATCAGAAAATCTACAAACAACAAATGCTGGAGAGGGTGCAGAGAAAAGGGAACCCTCTTGCACTGTTGGTGGGAATGTACATTGATACAGCCACTATGGAGAACAGTATGGAGGTTCCTTAAAAAGCTAAAAATAGAGTTACCATATGATCCAGCAATCCCACTACTGGGCATATACCCAGAGAAAATCATGATTCAAAATGACACATGCACCCCAATGTTCATTGCAGCACTCTTTACAATAGCCAGGTCATGGAAGCAACCTAAATGCCCAACGACAGACAAATGGATAAAGAAGATGTGGTACATATATACAATGGAATAATAACTCAGCCATAAAAAGGAACAAAACTGGGTCATTTGTAGAGACGTGGATGATTCTAGAGACTGTCATACAGAGTGAAGTAAGTCAGATAGAGAAAAACAAATATAGTGTATTAACGCATATCTGTGGAATCTAGAAAAATGGTACAGATGAACCGGTTTGTAGGACAGAAATTGAGACACAGATGTAGAGAACAAACGTATGGACACCAAGGGGGAAAGCGGCGGGGGGTGGTGGTGGGGGTGTGCTGAATTGGGAGATTGAGATTGACATGTATACACTGATGTGTATAAAATGGATGACTAATGAGAATCTGCTGTATAAAAAAATAAATTAAATTTTTAAAAAATCAAATGGAATTTCTAGAACTAAAAATGAATATCTGAAATTCTTTTTTAAAAAATCATTAGATGGGCTTAACAGACAAGACGAATGATTCAATGAACTTGAAATAGATAAATAGGTACTATACAATCTGAAGAACAGAGGGGGAAATTTTTTTTTTAATGAACAGAGCCTCAATGGGGCAATATCAAAAGCTCTAACATATGTATAAATAGAAATGTTAAATAATATCACCTAGGAGGACAGAGAAAAGGAGGGGGTCCAAGGAATATGCCCTGAGGGGCTTCCATTGTAGAAAGAATCAACAAAGAAGATGGAGAAGAAATGCTTTAATTTTCTTATCTATCAGAAAATCCACTTTGATGTTTTGCTTTTCTCTTTGTCTTATATCTACAAATACAGCAACCAAAACAAGTCAGATGGGGGGACGGACTTTCATCTACTGAAGTTGCAACTTACTGACACTATCAATACCTCTGTCTCTACTCTGTTACTAAGACCTAACCAGTAGTGTGAACTACAGTGATTTGTTAATGCACAAAGGAATTTACTTTCCTAGAAGTTTTTTTTTTAGTTTGTTTACTGCTTCATCTCACAATAAAACTATGGATAACATTCATCCAGGAATTCGACCATGAAAAATCCCCTGAAAAAGAGATTCCAAATTTTAATCCATAATCAGAACAAAATTCACACCAGACAAAAGTTAAAACAGTGACCAAAAAAAAAAAAAAAATCAGAAAACCAGCAAGGTTCAGAAGCTTATTGAGACCAAAGAAAACGGATATTTCAAGAAATTGAAATCCATTCCAGTGTGAGGCTTACAGAAGAACAAACTTTAGCAGGTGAGATGTAAAGTGAAGATTAGACAGGATTAAAAATGGTGTTTGAAAACAAACAGCCAATGATAACAACAAATAATATTAAATTCTTTAAATACATCAGAAATAAGACTGCTGCAAAGGGATCAGTGAATTGGCTAGACAAGCAGTGCACAAAGGAGATATTCAAAAGGATAAGGAGATTGCAGGGAAACTAAATAATGAATTTGCATCCGTTTTCACACTGGAGAATAAAGCAATAGAGGAAAGGGAGGAAAAACCTTATTATGTGAAAGAGAGGCCCAGCTTAGATTGAGACATCAAAAAGAACCATGAGTTAATGAAACGGTAAAAGAAGGTATTGCCATGTTCCAGCCAAAGCAGGAGGCATTCACCAGAGAATCCAGAAGTGCAAAATGTTTGTAATCTCTGATTCCTTATAGCTTTACCATTTAACATTTAAAAGGCTTCATTCATACTGCAGTGAACTGGAAGGCAAGTTACACTCTACCATGGTTGGAAAATATACTTGATTTCTATGGTAGAGTGATCTCCAAACAGCAAAATACCCAGCCAGTATATTATAACTCAACTGGCTGGTTGATCAGAAGTTAAACAAGATTCTGGAGCTTTAATCCTGCCCATCTCAGAATGTATGGAAATGGAAATTGTCATATATGTCTAGTAGGAGGATAAACTGGTACCAGCAGCTTTGGAGAACATTTGTAGTATCTAATAAAGTTTAAAATGTATATGCGAAATGAAGCACCAATTTCACATTAGGTGCAAATGCTAAAGAAACTCTAGGAGAAATTACAAGATTACTCACCGAAAGATTATTTCTAGAGGTGAAAAATTGGTAACAATATAAATGTTCATAAATGGAAGAATGGATAAACAAAGTATATTCATACAATGAAATACAAAAGGATGTTTTCAACTCCTAATTAACTAGATCTATATGTATCTGCTTACATACTTCAAAATCACAACACTGAGTGAAAAAAGCAAGTCAATAACACCTAAAATTATAGAATACATTTTTTACATATTCATATTTTAGGTAAGTAAACAAATACACTAGTAAGATATACAACAAATTCATATTATGGGATGCCTCTGGCTTTCCAGAGGCCTTTTGGGAGGGTCATGGAACTAGGGACGGAGTGAATATTTCACTTTATCTTTTGAAGATCTATTTCTTTAATAAAAAATTTGAGAAAAATATGACAAAATATTAGCAATTATCAATTCTGGGTGGTGGTAATAGAATTTTTGTTATAGTACTTTTTTTCTTTTCTTTCTTTCTTTTTAATTTTCAAGAAAAAAAAAAGTGTTCTGTCTATCACCTGGGTACAAAGCTTAACTTTATTCAATTGCTTACTACTGAATGCACTGAGAGCTATTACTAACCTAAACTCAAAATTTGCCTTGGAAATCTAAGGTGAAGGCAGAAACATTCTCTTCTGCTAACTTAGATCATGATACTATAGTCAGCATCTCTTCAGTCCCTAAGGCTGCCTGTTTTCCACCATCCAAGAATTCATGAAGAATAATTAACAGCTCTATGGCATTCCATTTTTTCCAGAAAGTTTGACTCCATTTTAAAGACTAATCAACAGAGGCCTTAGGTGTTAAGGAAAGAAAAGAAATCAAAACAAACTAGAACTCAGGGGTCCAGACCCCCTTATGTCCAAAAGACTTTCTTCCCACCACTATGTTTAATATTTGGCAGTTCTCTTTGAATTGAGTTCATAGAGTCAAGCCCAGAGATGACAAAGAGCTGACATCTTGCGTACTACTTCTGAACAATGATAGGTTCCTGGACCTTATGTTGAAAGGATGCTGATGCCACTAAGGTCAGTAGGAAAGTGTCATGATGGATTTGCAATGTCTGCATGAGCACGGGAGTGGGGGAAGAGGGGTTGTAAACCAAACATCTGCTCTCCCAGGTTTAGCCACTTGAAGGAAATGGCCTTGGATAGGCTAAAACTGAAAATGCATGGTGTTTTATGGTATTAGGCCCCAAACATCTTACAGAATTCCATCCAAGAGTGCATAAGCTGCTGAACATTCAAAAGTACACCTGGGATACGAGATACATCAATAAACCAAGGCTTTCTTCACTGACCAGCTGGGCTCAGGCCAAGCCTTCACATGCCAATGACCCTGCAGCAGTGGTTCTCAACCAGGGCCAATTTTACTGCACTCCCAGGGGACATCTAGCAATGTCTGGAGACACTGTGGTTGTCACAACTAGGACGATGCAACTGGCATCTAGTGGGTAGAGGTTAAGGATTCTGGAAAACATCATACAGTGCAATGCACAGGACAGTCCCCAAAGGAATTATCCAGCCCAAATTGTCAATAGTGCCACAGTTGAGAAACTCTTCCCTGAAGGTCAGAACATTTGCGGGTTACACTGCCCAGGGCCTTGCTGGGCATTCAAAGCCAGGCAAAACTGGGGCATTCTAAAGGTTTCATCCTGGACCTGCTCTTCAGAAAGGACACTTCATATCCAAGGGCTCTGGCCTGCATGAAGAGCCATAGGCCGGCATGCACCCAATGCCCCAGAGGCCAGGCCAAGGGAGCAGCTTCTGAAGCCAGCACTTTTCATTCCGACCCTTGAGGTTGGGGGCCCTGCTCCATTTGTCCCTTCTGTTGGATCCAGAATGATTTTCAGGATCATCAATGCTCTCATCTGTCTTGGTCTAGCTCGAAGATCACAATTTCTTCCAAAGCAAGGGGTCAACCAAGGTGATGCTGCACTTGTCAAGACCAAATGTTTCTGCCACAAGGGGTTTCATCTTGGATGGGCAGAGACACCTATAGCAGGGCTAAGGAGAGACAGATACCAGGGCCAGATGAACCAACCACATCTCTGTAGCTGCTGAGTCAGCTTAGCATCCATGTCAAGATGCTAAACCAGTTAGCACAAAGTCCCAATGCTTTACTTTCAATGGTTATTTAGTGGGCTATAATTCAATAACCTGTAGTCCTGTCACCCTCCTGAAGCAAAAGGAAAGAGGCATGATTATGCTGCTGAGGGGCCTTCGCTGCAAATGAGCTTGTTCCACAAACACCAATCTAAGAATACTTTTCAGAAACCCCCCATGTCAGTTTCTGTAACCGTGTCTTCCCACAGGGGCAGTGGCAAGACCCAAAGTCCACACTTGGCTCTGCCATTTACTCATGCAAGATCTTGCCTTTGACGTCTCTGAGCTTCCATTTCATCTTCTGCAAAATGGTAATAACAGTGCCTACCTTTAAGGACTGGCTTTCAGAGTGACATGAGATCACATGAGATCACATATATACCTTGCCTGACACACTGTAAGAACTCTGAAAATGGAAATTAATTTTTAAAAGTCTTCTGGAAAGGTAGGCTTTCATTAAGCTACCATGTCTTGGGCTAATTCAGTACAGTTATGACTGCAAACATTCCTACCATTTCCATAACCCTCCAGCAGAACCCACATTCATTTCTGCTACGTGTGCACATTGGAAGAGAAGAAAGTTACTTTATTTTGATTTGGAAAAAAAAAAGAAATAGAGGTATCAAGCTGTAACTGAGGACTGTTCCAAGCACTTTGTGGCTTAATCCTCACCATCACCCTATAGATAAGTAATATTATCCCCATTTTACAGATGAGGAAGATGTGGCTTAAAAAGGTTATGTAAGTAGCTCACCTGTGGTCACTCAGCTAGTTGGGTAGCCTTTAACCACAGCTGCTCACCTCTATTCATTCATTTATTTGTTGATTAATAAGCATGTACTGAATCTAGCTATATTCCAACCCTATTCTAGGCTCTGGGGATACAGAAGTCATTCATTCAGTGGGTATTGACTGAGCAAGGCCCTGACATTCAGCAGGAAGTATGGCCAGTCTGGTGGAGTGAAATCAAATGTCCAGAAGTGCTGTGGCTCCATGATAGAAGGGAAAGGGATGACAGAATGGTGGTCCAGAAAGGCTTCATAGCAGAGGGGACTTTAAGAAGTCCAGTTTTAGCAGGACTTAATCAAGAAGAGGAGACAACAAACACCAAAAGAATTATCCCTGAAAAACCTGCAGGTAGATGGCTACTTGGCACCCTGTAGACAGAGAAACCAGTTGTTTGGCTGGACTTTTCCCTTCAGAGCTGGCTGCCACACTCCACAGCCCCCAGCCCAGCCCCGGACAAGCATCCATCTTTAGCCAAGTACAAGAAAAGAATAAATTCCACAGGACAGCATTTCAAAGCACCTACCAAGACAAACGTGCACTCTGGCCTGGTTTTTTGTTTGGGAAAATTGTGTGCTAAAAACAGCAGATAAAAAGGAATCTGTGGGCATAATTTATTTAGATTTTCTAAAGACTGTGAAGAAGGTCTCTCTCATAGGAGGCTATTAAGGCCAGGCAGGCAAGTCGGTAACTACAGGGTGAAAGGTAAAGTTCTGTTGTGATTAAAGGCTTCTTAAGCTAGGGGAAACAAAGAGCAGGAATAAATAGCCAATTCTCCACATGGGATGCTAAAAATAATGGGGCTGCTCAAAGATTAGTCCTGGGGCCAGCTTTGTGCTATCTATTTTTAATGATTTGTCAAATGAAGTAGAGTAAATAGAAAAATGCAGGTAGCTAATAACAAGAGAGTGCACGGTAGATTAGAGAAAGCACCCAGCTTGTAGAGTATTAGGGAGCCTGGCCCAGCCTGGACCTCTTAGTACTATTCTCTGGGCCTCAATTTCTTTATCTGTGAAATGATGAGATTACACATGATATGGCCTAAGGGCTCTTAGACCTGTGAAAATAGTTAAAACCCTTCAACTTGAAGTTAAGGTCGAACCAGAAGGAAAAAAGAGAATTAAAAAGATTGAGCAATCCATGATCAAAAGGAGCATCAGAAAAGGCAAAGGAAACATTTTCGCCCTGCTATTTTTGTGTCTTGATTGGTCCAGAATAAGTGATAACTTCTTCACAGAAGGCTGTGCGCATCCCAGTGGACAGCTTCATGAGAATGCCTATTCTTAGTCTGGCATCATCAAAAGTGCCAATAAACTGTATGCAGCATTTTTTTTTTTTAAGCACTGAGAGATACACAGAAAAGTATTATTAGGCTATGGCCTAAATCAGCCCAAACAACAACTACTGGTTACACCGAGGATGTGTAATTTGGAGAGCCTCTGAATCCCTACTCTCCAGAAACTGCAATCTGGTTGATGAATTTACAAACACAAAAGAGATGACTCAGAAGTTATCACTAGCTGTGCCACATTGATAATCCAGCCAATAAAGTTTGAAGAACTTCCCAGATAAGGTAGGATGTGAGCATCACCTTCAAGGATAAATACTATTTCTGAGAATGGAGAGGAATGGGGAGATCATTACAGATTTAAAAAAAAAAAAAAAATCTGGAGCAGAGAAGTAAAAAGAAGAGATCAGAAATGAAGTCATTGATTTGAGAAAAGACTTAGTTTGTCCTGAGATAAGAGTTAACATTGTTGTGAAAATAGAGAAGTGTCAGGAAAGATAAAAAGTACAAATGAAGGGACTTACCTGGTGGTGCAGTGGTTAAGAATCCTCTTGCCAATGCAGGGGACATGGGTTCCATCCCTGGTCTGGGAAGATCCCACATGCCGTGGAGCAACCCAGCCCATGCACCACAACTACTGAGCCTGTGCTCTAGAGCCCGCAAGCCACAACTACTGAGCCCACATGCCACAACTACTGAAGCCCACGCACCTAGAACCCGTGCTCCACAACAAGGGAAGCCACGGCAATGAGAAGCCCACGCACCGCAACAAAGAGTAGCCCCCGCTCGCCACAACTAGAGAAAGCCCTTGCACAGCAACGAAGACCAAATGCAGCCAAAAATTAAAAAAAAAAAAAAAGTTCAAATGAAGTAATTAATAGATGAGGGTTCATGAATATGCCAGATGGACATTCTTAGTTACCTTGTGCCACAATGCAAGACCAAGGAAACACTCCATGAAATTAAAGAGAAAAAAAAATTAATGGGTTGAGGAAGTGCTTTTAACATCACACAATTAGCTCTGGGGATTCACTGCTATAGGAACTTTCTTCCCCAAGTAGCTTAATGAGCTTTATTTTTAATAGAATTATATGTTCACACCAGTAAGAGTTCTATCTGCAGTTATGGCTAATGTTATTAATACTCATAACTCAAGGCAGACATTTGGGTTCAAGAAGAAATTTTTCCCTCACATTAAATTGTTGCCGAATGAGTTGAATGCACTCCAAGAAGGATATGTTACTTCTCTCTAAAATACCTGTTTCTATCCACAGGGCTGTCTCTGATTTCACAGCAATTCTTTTTTTTTTTTTCTTTTCTCGGTTACTTTTTCATGTTTGTTGCCCAAAAAGCTGGCTCATCAAAAAGAGCGACAGGGGCTTCCCTGGTGGCGTAGTGGTTGAGAGTCCGCCTGCCGATGCAGGGCACACGGGTTCGTGCCCCGGTCCGGGAAGATCCCACATGGCGCGGAGCGGCTGGGCCCCTGAGCCATGGCCACTGAGCCTGCGCGTCCGGAGCCTGTGTTCCGCAACGGGAGAGGCCACAACAGTGAGAGGCCCGCGTGCCTCAAAAAAAAAAAAAAAGAGAGAGAGAGAGAGACAATTGCTCTCTAAGAGTCATTCTGGACCCGGATGTGTCTCACATGTAAGGCAAGGCCTCCAGAAAATACCAACACAAGACACCTGGAATGATTAACGCTGAATGGCAGGAGGACCAGGAAAAGGCATCAGAACACTAGAGCGGACTTCTCTTCATTTAGTTGGTAAACTTAAATTTCTAAATGATGGCTTTCCTTAGAAAATGTTTACTTGCTGTGAACCACTGCCACTAGCTCTCTCCAGCCTTCTTGAGACATCCTGTTTCTGGCAAGTTTAAGCAATGTTCTCTGAAATTATCCTCTATCTTCAACATCATAAAAAGGAAGAAAACATTGCATTTTTTTTACATTCTAGAATGAATAATATAGTTTTCACAAAAAATAAATACAACACCATAACTAATATGCCTCATAGATTCTATTCTACTCAATCTACATTTCCTTAGTTCTGACGGAAAATAGACAACCTTAGCATTCAATATTAGTCACGATATATATGCTCCTTCCCTTTCTCCCTTTCTTTTCTCCATAAAGCAATGCATTTAAAATGAAGACTTGGTTTTCACTCTTTTTGACATTCCTGAAGTATATTTAAGCATTAGGAACTTGAAAATATTTTGCCGGGTAATGAACATCCTTTGAAAGCTATAGGCCTTCTCATATAAAGACAGAGATGGGGTTTGATGCTCAGGCTGGTGAACATGTGTCTCCATTGCACAAAGCTCAGAGAAGCTCCTGGGAATATGTGTAAAGGCTTTGCATAAGAATGTGTCTCAGCGTGTAGTGGAGATCATCCAGATTTTACAGATTGCAGCCAAGAGAAACATGCACAGACAACTATAGAAGCTAGGTAATAAACTTCTGAATACCTGTTTGCTATTTTGACAAAAATTGCACTTGGGCAAACAGTATCAGTAGCCAGAAAATGACTTCCAGTGAGCCAACCCTTAGAGTCCTCTAAAATTACAATGCTATTCCAGCAGTTTCCAGAAATCAGCCTTACAAGGCCACCAAGACATCCGGGCCCCCATTTTCTCTCCCCTAGTCCCAGCTGTACCAACAAAGAGTTGCCAAATGTAGGGCCTGACTCCTCTTTGTGCAAGCCTGAATTATCTAAGCAAGCTCTGAAGAAGAGGAAATTCATTTCTCTGCTAAGTCATCATGTAAAGCTTCCAAAATAGAGGTGCCCTTCGAAATAAATTTGCTGGTGTCGATTCCCTCATCCTAAACGATACTGTGTAAGAAGGATCAAGTGATTAAAATGAAGCAAAAAGAAACAGAGGTCACCCAACACCTGGCTTTTAAAAACTGGGGAGATTCCAGGCCTCAGAATGCTTGGAAAACTAAAATGTGTGTGATGCAACCATCAAACCCAAAGGCCTTCTTCGAACTTGTGTCCAATTAAAATGCATAATCCTATAATGACGAAGCTGGCAGCCCCTCAGCAGTTTGACTCATGTTCCTGCTAAATTTAACTAAAGATAGTTTTTCCACTAGGAACTACTGTATTATTTTCTCCCAAGTGGGAAACAGAAACTAATCTCAATATATAAAGAAGTCAAAGCAAAAAGGATGACACAAGTACATCTCTGACTTTACTTTTTTCACAGCAGTACCCTGCTGGAACCACTATTCCAGAACCCAGAGAGGCACCAATAAAGATGTTTATGGACGGATAGGGAAATATTTGTCAGCTGTACAATGTAAAAATCACCTCTATCTGCTACATACAACTTGACTGAAATGATTTAGTCTTAATGTATGATGATGGACGTTGGTTTGTATTATTTAGCTCTACAAAGGCCACTGACAAAGAGACCAGTATTTCAACTGACTGCTATTCCTCTCCAATTCAAATGAAAAGAGACTTCAGAACAGACAACACTCAGCAGGAAGCCTATTAGAATTCTTTGTAAGGAGCAACTCTGGACTTGTCCATAAAAGAAAGAGCAACAAAGTGCTCAAATCAGAAATTTCACGGCCTGCACGGGATTGTTTCTGCTTCTAAAATAGATGGTGGATTAATGGAGAACAATGACCTAATAGGAGCATCAACCATTTTTAGAACATAGCTGCCCCAAGAAGCCTTACAAGGAATTATTCCAACTATAATGCTGTAGAACTCCTTACCCACTGAGTTAAAATCAGCTCAAATCCAGCTGCTCTTAATGCAGAATTTCCTGATTATAGCCTCCGCTTATTCTGTCCACATACCAAATCTGCAAATGGTTCTTTAAATTGGTGACTTTGGGGCTTGCTTCGCCGGTGTTCGGGGTACAAAATTATTTTCTCCCCTCAGGTGAAGCGTATTAAAAAAAAAAAACATTTGGTGAGAAATGCATTTTGAAAACGAAGCTTGAATGGTAGCTTCACTACAATGAGAAGCAGAAAATAATCAAACTGCAGCTTTCCTCTTGACAACCCTGATGGCTCATCTGGTGACACTTCAGACACTTTATTCCCAGCTGACTTGTTCTTATACGTCATTTTTAACTTCACATTTTTTTGGAGGGAGAAAAGGATCTCTTGGATGCATGTGTAACTGTGTGTGTGGGGGGTGAGTGTGTGTGTGCACGCACGTGTGCAGAGATAATATTAAACTGGCATGTACTTGCTTCAGACTGCGATATACCGGCTTATGTTCGCTTTTGCAAGAGCAGATTGTTAAATTTGCAGGAATTCTGCAAGTCCCTTGACATCATATGGGTGGCTTGAAATTGACTGTGGTGGGAGTATTTACACTACAGAAATCGACATGCACTATGAGTCAGCACTTAGTCAGGGCTCCCTCCAAAAACTTCCAAAAACCTGGGAGTTTTTGGAGGGACAGTCAGTTGTTAAACATGCACCAGCCCACCTCTGACCACTGCTATGCCCGTTGTTTACATAGGCATCAATCCTGACCCACTACAGTGTCCACTTTGGTCACACCCAGCATTTTTAATATCACCCTCATACACGTGTAACCAAATAATGTAGTTGCAATGACTACTTTTTCTTTGGATGTAATCATTGAAAAGCAGCTCATACTATCACAGCATCCATTATCAGAAATATATACATATATATATATTTGAGCATGGGGTTGGACCTCAGGTAATTGTCGAATAAATTCTGGACGGCTTAACTGCTGGTAGATCCCAAACAGATCATTTGGGAAGGAAGAAACCATGCTGGGCCTTAGAGAAAAACAAAATGAGTCAGTTCTCACTGCTGCCTTTGGCCAGCCCAAACCCTGGAGTCATCCAGCATGGGGGAGATTTTCTAGTCAACGAATGCAGCACTCATCTGCTCAAGCACATCGAAAGATAAATGATGGGAGGTTACTGACAACACTGAAGACTCCCCCTCCCCACAAAATGGAAATTCGCAGGCCCCCAAATCAGAGCATTAAAACAAAGATCTGCCAACATGTGATTTTAGTAAACAGAGTAATTTGGGCTTTTGGAGAGCATGAAAATTCTGTCAGGATTACAATGTGTTCTACCACAGACCTTAATTTCCTCTGTCATGGAGAATATGACTAGGCTCAGTCCCATTTGATTGTAGGAAAGGTCAGTGCCCATTAACAAAAGAGGCACAAGGAAACATGGTGCACGTTTTTAACCCCTTTGGGCAAGGAGGATTTTTTTCATCCCAAACTTCTCATTAGCAATAGTCAAAGCTTTTAAACCCTAGCTAGGAGTTTACAGGAGTTTACCTACTAAAATCACCTCCCTTCCCAGGGGAGGCTATTTTTGTTCCAGTGTTGACAAAAGAAAACGTGAAGGTCATGTATAGGTTCTTTTGTTTGGTTTTATTTTGTAATTCGAGGGATTTTTTTCCACACCACCCACCCCAATCTATGAGAAATCCCACTCCTTGCATGAATGGAGCTTATTTTAAATGGTCTCTTTGAGGGCAGTCGGGGGGAGGAATATCCTTTTGGCTACCTGCATTGCTTGGCCATTCGGCCCATGAACTGGTTAGAGCAGGTGGTTTTCACCCGCACCCGGAAATTACAGTCCCAGACCCAAACCTGTATCAGTAAACACCACCGCCTCGGGCTGTTCGCTACAATTCCACTGGACCCTCGGCAGTTCAAACGGGGCACCTGGGTCAGGCTGCGAGCTTAGCAGGCACAGCTAACCCTGGCTGCCCAGCAAACAGTTTATGTTGGGGAGCAATCTAGAGATTTCCTAAGATAAGGATGCTATTACAGGCTGACAAATGTGGAAAGGAGCAGAGTGGGCAGCTTTTGTCCAGACTGACCCCGGGTGAGCATGCTAGGATTACTGCTGATTGGGGATAAATGGCAACCGGTGATTTATTTGTTCAAGTGAAACCAGCCAAGTTCATCCTTCAACACCATCTCCCATCTCTCTTTAAGATATTTTTTTCCCTTCTTCTTCAGGCAAAAAGACTTTGCAATTTTGGGAACTCTTCAAATACCATCATTCCAGTGAACCCCATTACCCTTAGGATAAAATCTGCAGTCCTTAACCAGACTTTGACGCCCTGCACGATGGGGTCCTACCCACCTCGCCAGCTCCAACTCCTGCCACTGGTCCCCGCAACCTACTGCATCAGCCACAAGGGCCGCCACTCAGATTTCTGAGTGACCCGAGCTCCGCTCCACTTCCTGCCTTAGCTGATGCTGGGCCTTCCTCCTGGGGCTCTTACCTGGCAATTTCTCCTTATCCTTCTTGTTCCAGATCGAATGTTATCTGCAGAGACTTGGCTAGGTCCCCCATTATGACCTCCTGGGGCCCTTAGCCCAATCACAAATAATTAATTATTGGTGACTATCGGTTTGAAATTTTGCTCCTCCATTGGAAAGGACTGTGTCCTATTCACCTCGCACTCAGTGCAACACAGAAATTTGAATGCTCAAGTTCTGAATGCTCGCCAAGGTCAAATGACTGACTGAATGAAGTCGTTGCACAAGAGCTACTGATTGCCTATGAGAGAACCTAGCAAAAAAAAAAAAAAAAAAAATAGCCGAGGGCTTCCCTGGTGGCGCAGTGGTTGAGAGTCCGCCTGCCGATGCAGGGGACACGGGTTCGTGCCCCGGTCCGGGAAGATCCCATGTGCCGCGGAGCAGCTGGGCCCCTGAGCCATGGTCGCTGAGCCTGCGTGTCCAGAGCCTGTGCTCTGCAACGGGAGAGGCCACAACAGTGAGAGGCCCGCGTACCACTAAAAAAAAACAAAAAAAAGACAGCCAAACAAAATCTTCATTTTAAGTGTGCACAAGCTATGGAGTGAGTTTTCTCTCCAACCCCTCCTCCTCCCTCCATTTCAACACAAGAATTTCAGATGACCCCGCCATTCCATCAGGGTTGTCCTATCAAATCTCCTGCCTGGCTTTCAAGACCCTCCTTTACCACCATCACCACAATAGTTAACACTGAGTGTGTTCTATGTGCCATGAGCATTGATAAGTGCTCTCTCCTAACCTAGTCATTCCTCACCACAGTCCATAAAATAGTGTGGCAGATGAAAGATGACTCCAGATGGCCACAGATTCTTTAACATGCCTCCCATTGAGAGGTGGGGTCTTTGTCGCCTTACAGCTGAGCGGGCACGTGACTGTTTGGACCAATAGAGTGCACGGGAAATGATGTCATGCATCTTTCCAGTTCCTGTCTTGGAATGCTCACTCTGGGGGAAGCTAGCTGTCATGTGAGAAGTTTGAGTCCCCTGAGAATTGTCATGCAGGGGGGAAACCCTAGCTGGTCACAGGAAGAGGTCCTGGGGAGAGAATGCGCAGCCAGCCATCAGCTGTTGCATTCATCCCAGTGCAGGTACCAGACATCCAAATGAAGATGACATCTTGCACATTCAACTCAGTGGAGCCTTCACTTGACTCCTGCCTCAGCACATCCCACTGAGCCCACAAAATTGTGAGAGGGAATAATTATTTGATGTCTTAAGGCACCGCGTTTAGGGGAAGACTGCCATACTGAAATAGATAACCAGAACACATGAATACTATTACGACCCTTCCTTGACAAGTGAGGAAAGTGAGACACCCAAAGCCTACAATCACACCGTTGCTAAGGAGTGGGGCTGGGAGTCCAAGCCGGGCAGCCTGGCTTCAGACCCTGGGTGCTCTTCCATGATGCCACACCACTCCACAGCAATCCACCTTCTCCACTTAACTGCTAGATATAGTCTCCAGCTGCCCTCCCCTCTATAAGGGTCCCCTTGCCTTTTCTTCTGCCCACCTATCTAATCCCCTTCCTCTGTCATGATCCCCTCTATGAGTCCTCCACTGATGTTCTCTTCGTCCAAGTTCTTCGGCACATTTCAAGACAGCATGTAGCCTCATCTTTCATTGCTCTGGTACTACACTTCATGCTACATACTCTCCTTGAAGGCCGAAACCAAATCTTTTGTTTTTGCCCATCTTTCAACAGAACCTTGCCCATCCTCACACTGCCCAGCACAATGTACACACGATAGGACATTCTTCAGCCACACTGCCCAAGCCCATTGCCTTCTGGTAGCCTCTGCATTTACAATTCTCTTTACTTGGAACGTTCTTTCTTAGCTGTCAGCCTGAGTCCTTCCTTTACAGCATTCCCATCCCGGCTCCTATCTCCCCTCGTCCTCAAGAGGCCTCCCCTGACACCCCTATCTAAACGAGTCACCCTTCCCCACTCCCAGATGGTCACGCACCATCTCCTAACGCTGCAGTGTATTATGTAGTTATGTATTCCTTTTCTTATGAAGAGAACAAGTTCCAGAAGGACAATGAACTTGCCCATCTTGCTCGTTGCTGTAGTTCCCGATGCTAGGACAGCATCTCAAAAAAATATTTGCTGAATAAGTGAATAAATATTTGTTTACTTAATCTTCATTTCTTAGGAAGTTCCATCAGGAAGCAGGCTTCCTAATGTATATAAAGCATTTTCCCCTAACATTTCAGTTGCATCTCTACTATAACATACATCCTTCCATTTCTCATTTAAGAAGCACCTCCATGTGGCCCTAAGGTAAACTCCACATTTAGCCAGATGTTGATTTTGGGCAGTAGCTCACATGATGCTTTGTTATCCAAGCCACCACTGACCATCCTGTATGACTGAGGCTCTCTGGGGATCAGTGGCTTTAAAGCCAGTCCTCAGAGGTGTCTCTAGGATGATTCCAAGGAGAGAGGGAGGCTGAGCAGACCGACTTCACATCACTTCATGCATTAGTAAAGGCCACATAACTGGAGATGATGACATGACAATATTAAACCCAATGGAGGTTGGCTGTGCTTATGACTGTAAACACAGAGATTCAACCCAGTATCGGGAGCAGAGTAAACGCTCAGTAAACTCTCAATAAACACTTGCTGAATGAATGAATGAATGAAATATTTTTGCCTTGTATTTTATCGCTTACCACTTATTATTTCAATATGTACAAGAACCGGCAGTGCATCTCTTATTTTGTGTACGTGAAACCTACCAAAGAATAGTAGCTAAAGAGTTGTAAAATTATTTACACTAACTGGCACAAGGCAAAACTGAAATATAAATTATCATCTATACTACCCAAAAGACATAATGTGCAGACGGTGAAGTCTATAGAGGACAGGCTGTAGCCTGGGGGGCTAGTAGATGTGACACTCTGTTAACATCAATTAATTTTCTCAAGTGTAAAGTTCAGAAATTAGCCTAGTTTCACTGAGACTCAGTTTCCTCATCTGTACACTGAAGACAATCTCTTGCCTATCTGCCAACCTGAAATATTCATAATGAGTCTAACATAAAATAATAGACAAACAAATACTTTGCAGAGTTAAAAGTGTGGTAGGGATATGAGCTTATGACGTGTCCTGTCTCCTCATCTTCCTGACTTTTCAAAGACTTCAAATACCTTTGAAATATTAAAAATCAATTTAATGTATTATGTGCTTTCTCTAAGTTTCACGATCCACTCACAAATGACAATTACACGTTTGTTCCAAATGTTCCGTCAGCAAAATTTTTCCTAATCCTTTTATAAGTCTTCACAAATACTTTGATTCTGTTTTCCCCATTTTTCTGCAAAGGATCCTATGATATAGAGAGATTCTCAATCTTACCAGAGGCTGAGGATAAGTGAGAATAGCAAAACAAAAGTCAAAACTCTTGAGCATCTAGTCTGTGGGTTGCATTATAGAGCTGAAAGCCACTGGGCCTACCAAACAGTCACCAAGAGAGAAGTCAGCACAAAAGAAACTGGCCTAGTGGTCCTCAAGGCGGTGGTGGGGGGAGGTGCAGGGGGAATCAAAATCACCTGGAGGACTTGTTAAACCACAGATCACTGCACTTCACCCCCAGAGTCTCTGATTCACGATGTCTGGGATGAGGTCCAGGATTTTGCATCACTAACAAGTTCCCAGATGATGCTGATGCTGCTGGTCCAAGGTAAATGTAATTATACCCATTTTCTGTATTAGGAAACTGAGGCCCCAAGTATAAGCTTGGCTCTAATTCCAGCTTGTTGATTAACCAAATCAGTGTAGCCTTCTCAAGGTCAATTAACCTCTCCATGGCCCATATTGTTCAATTACTGAAAAAATATTACCTGAGATCTTGTGAAGATTAAAAAGACATGATGTCTAAGAAGTGTTTAGCAAAGTCAAAAGCAGGTGCAGTTCCCGAAAGCTCCTCTATCACAGGACTCGACCTGCTGGAGAATAACTAAGGTAGAATTCCAGGAATCTCAGCAAATACTCATCTTTTTGTCCTTTTTCTATTTGCGTGGGAAATTTTTAACCACCAGCTTGACAAAGTACTCCACCATCCAAGCATTACCATCCACAGGGTTTGGTTTGTTTTTTTTTTTTAATTACTGGATTTGTTTTTCCAAGAAATTTCTTTATCTGCTGTAATGGGTGTCAGGGGTGGGGGGCCATGGATGGGGGGTTAGTTATTATATATTATATATACATTATATATTATATAATATAATTTGTATATATTATATATGCAAATTGGACACTTCCCCAAGACACTTCTTAACTGAACAGCCAATGTTTCCTGGGTTGTGACACGCAGTTATGTTGAAGAATAGTATGAGCATATCCTCCTTTTGTATAAGGTTTTCTGATTTGGCTTTCAGAGGATTCAAGGTATTTGATTTCTATATTTAGAAATCCAGGGCTTTTTGGTATGCTGCAAATCACGCTGAGGCAAGATTAATTGTAAGCACTTGTACTTAAAAATTAGTTTCAAGAATAAGAACCTTCAGAGATTTCCATATTGTATTCCACTAGAGTATCATTAAGGGAAGCAATTACTTATCAGGATATACTCAAAACAACTTTATTGCGTTCGGAGGAAATAATGGGAGCTGTCTGTCTAAATTACTAGACAGGGGCCCTGGAAATCACTTAGCATAATTCTTGGCATAAGGTAGGCAGTCAATAAATGGAACAGGAGTCACATAAATGACCACCTAGTATGTGTTAGGTGTTTGTACATGTTATGTCATGTGGTCTTCATTATAGCCCCTGAATTTGGTATGACTATGTTCATGTGTAGATGAGGAAACTGAGACTCATAAAAGTTAACTGATTTCACCAGTTTGTTAGGTAAGTAGGTGAGTTAAGCTGCAAGCCCACAGGTGCTTGAAGCCAAAAATAATTTCCACTACACTCAGCCATTTCCTTCCTTGCTTCTATCCTTCTTTCCTTTTTGTCTCCTGACCTCTATCAAGTTCCTCTCACAGAGACCAGAAGTCTTTGTAAATGCCAGCCAGTGACAAATGCTAGCAAGCCATTCCCATTTCATGGATTGGTTCATAGTAGGAAAAAAGCGATCCCTCAAAGCCATCTCTGAAAGGTCTCAGAATAAAATATGGAATGCATTTCTGAATCTTATCCCTCAGTGCTCAGCCATAAGCACTAGGGTAACTTTCAGAGGATCCTGTATTTAGGAAAACAAAGTGTTTGTTTGTAGACAACAGTCACACGACAGTCCATCACCCAGGGCTGAGATTCCCAGCTCAGTATGAACAAGCTGCTCAAGGTGACAGAGATGCATGGGAGGAAAAACTGGTCTTGTTTCCAATTTGAATCACAAATGCTTCCTGGAGAAAGAAGTCAGGTGGATATGCCCATTTATTTATTACCTAATGATACCACGCTATATAAAAATAAGTAAATAAATAAAAGTAAAGCACCTACTGATTTATTAGTTGATCAGAATACATGTAGGTCCAGAGCAATACAGGGACTAATTGAGGACTTTCTCTATATTCCCCCCAAAACACCAGTTGTATTTCTCTTCTGTTTTTTCCCATTTTTTTTCCATTCCTATACCACCATCCCTCTTGCCTCTTAATGGTTTCTGTTTTCCACAATCTGTCTTTCTCTCAATCTGTCCTTTTGGCCCTCTCTTTGAGGACTCTTTCGTCCTCATCTCCTGAGTGCCTTTTCCCTGGTATTTTGTGTCTGGTTCCAAGAGGAGATATCCAAGTGGCAGCATTTCCACCCCCCTGTTGGCAAGAGCTTTGTGTCACTGTGTCATTTCAGACGCATTGATCTATCAGCTTCTCCTGCCCCCAGGAGAAGGGGATGGTCCAGGTGTAGGCTATTTCCTCCTGAAAATTACGCTGAAAATTGTGCCCAGCGTCTCTCTTTAAATGGATTACGGAAACTAGATTTTTTTAGGGGTTCTGTCTTTCTAATTATAAAATTAATAAACATTTATTCAAAGTACAGAAAAGTATGGAGAAAGTAATCACTCAGTATTATTGCAGTATGGAAGCAATTATTGTTAAACGTGCATATATTTTATTCCTGCATTTCAACACATATCATAAATTTGCATATATCACTAATTTTACTTATATACCTACATTGTCCATGCTATTACAATTCTCAACATTATTTTTAATGGCTACATCTTATTCCAATATATGTTTATACCGAAATATACTGAATCATACTCCTTTGATGACTAAATAACTTAATCATCAAAGAAAAATAGTTGGCTTTTTATTTTCAATTTTCTGCTGTTCTAAATAAATGCTCCCATGAACAACTTTGTGCAAAAAGTTCTTTCTGAACATTTCAATTATTACCTTAGGAAATAATTTTAAAAGTAAAATTGTTGGATCAAAGGTTATGAGCATTTTTAAGGTTCTTTATATTGTTTAACTGCAGTCCAAAAAATGTGTGCTGTCTCCAAATTCCTTTTTATAAATTTTAGAAAGAAGTTTTACAAAGAAAATAATCACCTCCTGAATTGTCATCTGGGAGAAGGCCCAAAAACTCCAGGTCCATCTTCACTCTGACTCACCAGCTGCTCTCCGCCCACCACCTACAGAGGGTCAACAGCTTCTGCCCTCTAGGTTTTTTGCAAGACAAGTCAAATGAAGCCATTCTCTTATTCATTCATCTGACCAACAGTTGAACAGTAGTTGAACCGTTATTTGCCAGACCCTGTGCCAGGTGCTGAGGACATAAAGAGGAACAGAACTTCATCCCTAACCTATAGGAACAGTGGTGTTTTGGGGCAGACAGACATGTAAATGAATGACAGCACCATGAGACAAGGGCTCCACAGAGGTGGGCCTGGGTGCCCCAGTGCTCCCACAAGGGCATCTGTAGGGGGCGGGGGAGAGGGGGAGTCAGAAAGACCTCCTGGTGGGGATGACACCTGACCATTCATTCCCCCAACAACGTAATAATAGTTACTCTTTCTGAGCACTTCCTTTTGTACTTACAAGCATTTCCTCATTTATCCTCAGATCACCTCCATTAAAGAGATACTACTGCTCTTTCACAAATTTCACAAATGTGATCTTGGACAAATAACTTGTCCAAGATCACAGAGCTAATAATGGGTGAAGCCAAATGTGACCCCAGATATAACTTCAAACCTTTACATCAAATGCAAACTATTAAATATAGAATGGATAAACAACAAGGTCCTACTGTATAGCACAGGGAACTACATACAATCTCCTGTGATAAATAATAATGGAAAAGGATATGAAAAGAATATATATATGCATAACTGAATCATTTTGCTGTACAACAGAAATTAACGCAACATTGTAAATCAACCATACCTCAGTTTTTAAAAAGAAATGAAAGTTGTACTCAAAGTTAACATAAAAAAGTAAACAAGTTAAAATAAATTTGGAATGATCACAAATAAAAAAAAAAAAAGCTCTACATCAAGCTGATCCATGGCTCACTACAAACTCTCCATCAGCCCAAATAAAGCTCCTGAGACATGAGCTCCAACTCCGTGGTTCCATCTGTGAAGACAGATTGAGGTGCCTTTCCCCCCAACTTGCCTTCTCCCAGGCAACCTCCCTTGCTCTGTCCTCTCCTTAGCTCTCTTATCACCCAGGAGGACTTTCGTTTTCTTTTCAGCTGGGTGCAACTAAAATTCCTCTCTTTGCCCAGCCTGGCCATTAGGGTATAAATTTGTTCTAACTGCAGAAAACTGATGGAATGAGAAAAGGATCAGTGATGACCCTCCGGACCCCAGCTTCTCTGTCTCTAAAGCAAGGAGATGAAAAATGATGATGTGATCACAAGCACTGAAATTGAGACTGTGATTAAAAATCTTCCAATGAAACAAAGCCCAGGACCAGATGGCTTCACAGGCGAATTCTATCAAACATTTAGAGAAGAGCTAACACCTATCCTCAAATTCTTCCAAAATATAGCAGAGGGAGGAACACTCCCAAACTCATTCTATGAGGCTACCATCACCCTGATACCAAAACCAGAAAAATACGTCACAAAGAAAGAAAACTACAGGCCAATATCACTGATGAACATAGATGCAAAAATCCTCAGCAAAATACTAGCAAACAGAATCCAACAACACATTAAAAGGATCATACACCATGATCAAGTGGGTTTTATCCCCGGAATGCAAGGATTCTTAAATATATGCAAATCAATCAATGTGATACAACATATTAACAAACTGAAGGAGAAAAACCATATGATTATCTCAGTAGATGCAGAAAAAGCCTTTGACAGAACTCAACACCCATTTATGATAAAAACCCTTCAGAACGTAGGCATAGAGGGAACTTACCTCAACATAATAAAGGCCATATATGACAAACCCACAGCCAACATCATTCTCAATGGTGAAAAACTGAAACCATTTCCTCTAAGATCAGGAACAAGACAAGGTTGTCCACTGTCACCACTATTATTCAAATTGTTTTGGAAGTTTTAGCCACAGCAATCAGACAAGAAAAAGAAATAAAAGGAATCTAAACTGGAAAAGAAGAAGTAAAGCTGTCACTGTTTGCAGATGACATGATACTATAAATACAGAATCCTAAAGATGCAACCAGAAAACTACTAGAGCTAGTCAATGAACTTGGTAAAGTAGCAGGATACAAAATTAATGCACAGAAATCTCTTGCATTCCTATACACTAATGATGAAAAATCTGAAAGAGAAATTAAGGAAACCCTCCCATTTACCACTGCAACAAAAAGAATAAAATACCTAGGAATAGGAGTGGTGGGGGTGTGTGTGATGAATTGGGCGATTGGGGTTGACATGTATACACTGATGTGTACAAAATTGATGACTAATAAGACCTGCTGTATAAAAAATTTTTTAAATAAAAATAAAACTTAAAAAGAAATACCTAGGAATAAACCTACCTAAGGAGACAAAAGACCTGTATGCAGAAAACTACAAGACACTGATGAAAGAAATTAAAGATGATACAAACAGATGAAGAGAAATACCATGTTCTTGGATTGGAAGAATCAACATTGTGAAAATGACTATCCTACCCAAAGCAATCTACAGATTCAATGCAATCCCTATCAAACTACCAAAGGCATTTTTCACAGAATTAGAACAAAAAATTTCACAATTTGTATGGAAACACAAAAGACTCCAAATAGCCAAACCAATCTTGAGAAAGAAAAATGGAGCGGGAGGAATCAGACTCCCTGACTTCAAACTATACTACAAAGCTGCAGTAATCAAGACAGTATGGCACTGGCACAAAAACAGAAATATAGATCAATGGAACAGGATAGAAAGCCCAGAGATAAACCCACACACATATGGTCACCTTATTTTTGATAAAGGCGGTAAGAATATACAATGAAGAAAAGACAGCCTCTTCAACAAGTGGTGCTGGGAAAACTGGACAGCTACATGTAAAAGAATGAAATTAGAACACTCCCTACACCATACACAAAAATAAACTCAGAATGGATTAAAGACTTAAATGTAAGGCCAGACACTATAAACCTCTTAGAGGAAAACAGGCAGAACACTCTATGACATAAATCACAGCAAGATCCTTTTTGACCCACCTCCTAGAGAAAGGAAATGAAAACAAAAAAAAACAAATGGGACCTAATGAAACTTAAAAGCTTTTGCACAGCAAAGGAAACATAAACAAGACAAAAAGACAACCCTCAGAATGGGAGAAAATATTTGCAAATGAATCCATGGACAAAGGATTATCTCCAAAATATATAAACAGCTCATGCAGCTCAATATCAAAAAAACAAACAACCCAATCCAAAAGAGGGCAGAGGACTTAGATAGACATTTCTCCAAAGAAGATATACAGATTGCCAACAAACACATGAAAGGATGCTCAACATCACTAATCATTAGAGAACTGCAAATCAAAACTACAATTAGGTATCACCTCACACCAGTCAGAATGGCCATCATCAAAAAATCTAGAAACAATAAATGCTGGAGAGGGTGTGAAGAAAAGGGAACCCTCTTACTCTGTTGGTGGGAATGTAAATTGGTACATCCACTATGGAAAATGGTATGGAGGTTCCTTAAAAAACTAAAAACAGAACTACCATACAACCCAGCAATCCCACTACTGGGCATATACCCTGAGAAAACCATAATTCAAAAAGGGTCATGTAGCTAGTCGGAAGCAGCTGCATAGCACAGGGAGATCAGCTCGGTGCTTTGTGACCACCTAGAGAGGTGGGATAGGGAGGGTGGGAGGGAGACGCAAGAGGGAGGAGATATGGGGATATACGTATATGTATAGCTGATTCACTTTGTTATACAGCAGAAACTAACACACCATTGTAAAGCAATTATACTCCAATAAAGATGTTAAAAAAATTTTTAAAAAAACAAGAGTCATGAACCACAATGTTCATTGCAGCTCTATTTACAATAGCCAGGACACGGAAGCAAGCTAAGTGTCCATCGACAGATGAATGGATAAAGAAGATGTGGCACATATATACAATGCAATATTACTCAGCCACAAAAAGAAACGAAATTGAGTTATTTGTATTGAGGTGGATGGACATAGAGTCTGTCATACAGAGTGAAGTAAGTCAGAAAGAGAAAAACAAATACTGTATGCTAACACATATATATGGAATCTAAAAAAAAAAAAAAAAAAAAAAAAAAAGGTCCTGAAGAACCTAGGGGCAGGACAGGAATAAAGACGCAGATGTAGAGAATGGACTTGAGGACCCGGGGAGGAGGAAGGGTAAGCTGGGACGAAGTGAGAGAGTGGCAGGAACACATCTACACTACCAAACATAAAATAGACAGCTAGTGGGAAGCAGCCGCATAGCACAGGGAGATCAGCTCTGTGCTTTGTGACCACCTAGAGGGGTGGGATAGGGAGGGTGGGAGAGAGACACAAGAGGGAGGAGATATATGTATATGTATAGCTGATACACTTTGTTATAAAGCAGAAACTAACACACCATTGTAAAGCAATTATACTCCAATAAAGATGTTTTTAAAAAATGATGATGAATGGGGCTTCCCTGGTGGCGCAGTGGCTAACAATCCACCTGCAAATGCAGGGGACACGGGTTCGAGCCCTGGTCCGGGAAGATCCCACATGCCACGGAGCAACTAAGCCCGTGCGCCACAACTACGGAGACTGTGCTCTATAGCCTGTGAGCCACAACTACTGAGCCCACATGCCACAACTACTGAAGCCTGCGCGCCTACAGCCCGTGCTCCGCAACAAGAGAAGCCACCACAGTGAGAAGCCCGCGCACCACAACGAAGAGTAGCCCCCACTCACCGCAACTAGAGAAAGCCCGCGCCCAGCAATGAAGACCCAATGCAGCCAAAACAAAAATGATAATAAATAAAATAAATTTTAAAAAACTCTTATCTATAAAGAAATAAAAAATGATGATGTGTGAGCCCTTTTGCTAGTCTCATGGTGTAAAATTCCACGAGCCACTGAACCACACCATCAGCATTTATAGCCACTATTAGAATGCAAAAGCGAGGGTTTGGTTCAAATTGAAAAGGCAGACACTTGTGGCCTCTTCCAATGAAGAAGAAAGGAAGAGAAGTGCTTTAATGATTTTTTTAATCATTTCCTCCCAAGCACAACAATGAGAATATATTTGCCGGAGAATGAAAAGAACACAACATCAATTTAGTGCACAGAACTACTCTCAAACCTAAGGGCTGGTCTCACGTTTTTCATTAATTCCAGGCTGATAACTTTCAGCATTAGGCCCCGGTGCTTCATCCAACTCAAGCTTCCTAGAAGCACACAGGCAAATCAAAATTTCTTTGGGTTTGCCAAGAAGTCTTTCAAATATGGAGTACAACTCCAGCTGCAAGTCATTTATTGCTGCCTTAATTTCACTGTCAACCATACATTCTCCATTAGAAACTTCCATCCATCAACCCTGTTAGTTTTCTCATGAAATTATAGAGACTCAATACTCATCCTCCTATGTGATGGCAACAAAAATGGTCTCAAACATAGCTTGTCAACAAAAGTACAAAGCTTACAAAAAAAAGAGCCAATAGCTTAATTCCAAAGATGCCACTTGGATCATATCCTCCCATCCACAAGAACCTTCAATGCCTCCCATTGTTTTCAGAATTCAATTCAGTACTTCTAAATTTTTTCTTATTATAGTAAAACATATATAGAAATAATATACATAACATAAAATTTGCCATTTTTACCAAAGTGTGCAGCTCAGTGGCATTAAATGCATCCACATTGTTGTGCACCCATCACCACTATCCTGTACCCACGAAAAAATAATTCCTCATTCCCCCTCCTCCCAGCCCCTGGAAACTTCCATTCTCCTTTCTGTCTCTAGGCATTTGACTCTTCCAGATTCCTCATATAAGTGGAACCACACAATATTTATCCTTCTGGGTCTGGCTTATTCCCTTAGCTTAATATCTTCAAGGTTTATCCATGCTATGTATGTATCAGAATTTCATTCCTTTTTAAGGCTAAATAATATACCATGTATTCAGTCCAGTATTTTTTGCATGCCATTTTAAGCCTCCACATTCTGGTCTGATTTTTTTTTTTTTCTTTTTCTTCTTCGTACTTATTTTCCATTACATAGCTCTGTGCACTCTGGGGCAGAAAAGATTAGTCAGGAGTCCCTTGCCTCTTCCCCAGGAATTTCAAGTCTCCTCCCCTTTGCTCACACTGGTTCCCCATCCCAGCACACCCCACACCCAGCTTTCTCTACTCTAAATCCTGGTGGTTGCATGAGCTCGATTCAACACCGGCTCCACCACAAAGATCCACAGGAGCACGCATCAAGAGAGATCTATTAAGCATCCACTAAGCTCAAGGACCCTTCAATTACAGTCAGACCAGCTGTAAAATGTGTGCTTTCACAACAGCAAATGGAAGTTCAAGTACCTTCCTGAAAGCAAGAGAGTTCAGAATACATGTGTCAATTCTTTGGTAGTCCCTATTTTTGGTAAAAAAATTTTTTAATGTTTCTTATTTATGCCAGGTAATAATATGGCTAATGTGTACTGAATACACATATACAATAAAATATATTGCATGTATAGTCTCAGTGTTTCAATGTAGTCCTGAATAGCCTTTGGGGGCAGTAGACTATTTCTAGTGTAACCGGTTTGAACTGAAGACAGATATCACTTTTGTTCAAAGAATAGTACAAATATTTTCTCCTCTTGATTTCCCTTCCAAGTTATAGATTAAAATATATTAAATGGTATCAATAAACTGACAAAAAGAAGTCACAACTGCACCTCTCTTTTTTTTTAACAACTGCACCTCTATTATTTAAACTGCTTCCTGAAAATTCTGACTGGATATTTCTCTTTAAGATTTACAATGGCGCAGATTTTATATATCTTTTTTTGTGTGGTTAAATTAGTAATAACAGCATTAAAATCTTAAGGACTGTACAGTACTATATTTATCTTCTGCCATAATTACACTGATTAAACACAGCATAAGAGACCATAAAGACAGATAAAACATTATGGCTACAAAACTGTTCTTTAATGTCCATAAAATGACTATTAAGCCCTAGGTGACTAAATTAATATCACCCATACAATTTTATGGGATTTCTGTCCACATCCAACAGTATCATTTGCTGTGATGGCAGATTTTTTTTTTTCGTAGCAGTATTGAAACTTGAACTAACACTTTTCAAATAGATGAGAACACGGTGGGCTGACTTAGTCAACTTTACCAGAAGAAGAGGTTTCTGTTTGACCAACGCTCCAGGCTAATATCAACTGTAGACGTTTAAACCCAGCGACCACCCCACTTCCTTTCCCATTTACTCCTCACCCCAGCAGGCAAACAAAGAGGTAACATTTGTTTGATGCATTATCCATTTCTTCATTTCCTTCTAAACATTATCTCCAGATATTTGGGCTTACACTGACAGCACAGGCAATCAAGGGAGCAGATTTACATTTTCCATCTGAAGAATGAGCCTCTGAAACACCCAAGGACGTTCATACTGAGTAACCCGTGCTATTACAGAGATTAAAGAACATGACAAAATCCCAAGAAAAATTCACTCTAAAAGCTAATCCTGTGGGGAGGAAAAGAAAACTATTTGAAAGCTTTTCAAATATAAAGAATAGCTCCCCAGGATCAAATTTAGCAATTAAAAAATTATATATACACATACAATCAGCAGAACTAAAATAAGCCTACTGATCTAAATGCATTATCACCGCTAAAAATCTGCACAGATTTTTCTAACAGTGCTTGAAAAATGAAAATAGAGTTTAATACTAAGATGATTCTTTTATTAAATCAACAAATATATTTTAAGAACCTATTGTGAACCAGTTAAGTCCTAGATGTGGTAGGTAAAACAGTAAACAAAATCAACACAGACTACAGAGACAGACTTGTGGTTGCCAAGGGGGAGGAGGAAGGAGGGGGAGGAAAGGGTTGGGTGTTTGGGATTAGCAGATGCAAACTATTTTATATAGGATGGATAAACAACAAGGTCCTACTGTATAGCACAGGGAACTATATTCAATCTCCTGTGATAAACCACAATGGAAAAGATTATGAAAAAGAATATATATATATGTATAACAGAATCACTTTGCTGTACAGAAGAAAAATTCACAACTTTGTAAATCAACAATACTTCAATAAATTTTTTTTAAAAATCAACACAGGGCTTCCCTGGTGGTGCAGTGGTTGAGAGTCCGCCTGCCGATGCAGGGGACAGGGGTTCGTGCCCCAGTCTGGGAAGATCCCACATGCCGCGGAGCGGCTGGGCCCGTGAGCCATGGCCACTGAGCCTGCGCGTCCGGAGCCTGTGCTCCACAACGGGAGAGGCCACAACAGTGAGAGGCCTGCGTACCGCAAAAAAAAAAAAGAATGAAATAAAAAATCAACACAGTCTCTGGGACCTTATGAAACTTACAGTCTAGTGGACGAGGCAGTAAACAAACAGTGATACAAATAAACTGTGATAAGTGTTTTGAAATAAAAGTTAAGAGTACGTTGAGAAAAAATAACAGCAGTATTTACTTTAGATTGCATTGGAGACAGGAGATCAGCTTGTCTAAGGAAGCAAAATTTAAGACATGAGGACGTATAGAAGTTAGGTTGAGGAAGGCATCAAAGAAACAACATTCTAGGTAGAAGAGACACATGATTCAAGGCCCTGAGGTGAGAAAGAGCTTAGTGTGTTTGACACGCTGGCAGTACACATGTACCAGAAAAGCAGGGTTCAGATCCGTTTTAGTTACCACTTGCTCACAGAAGTGTCTTGTTCATAGAAGGCGCTCACGGACTATCTACTAAATGGTTGTTAAGTGAGTAGATGTGGCCAGTGTTCCTGGAGTTTAGTGCGCAACAAGGGGAGCAGCCTGAGATGAGGCTGTTCACCCAGGCAGAAGCCACATCATGGAGGGCCCTGCCGCCATTTTGAAGACAGCTCCACTGCTTCACCACAACACCCAACAAACCCAGAGCCAACTTGTTTCCTCTTTTAATGATTAAACCCACGGACTTCCTATGCCTTGTAATACTCACTTATTGCGTGGTTTTCAAAGGCAGAGACCATGTCCTACTCATTTTGGTGGCCCCTGTGACTTGCATGGAATAAAACGCATGGAATAAAAGGCACCTGAGTACTTAATGACTGAAAGTCCATGCATGGAGTCCTTGGTAGAGATCAGGCAGTGTCCTAAACACTTTGTGTGCATTATCTCACTCAAGTTTCAAAAATATCTGCAGTTAGTGTGTGTGTGTGTGTGTGTGTGTGTGTGTGCACGTGCATAAAAGAGAGAGAGGTTTTCCTTATTTTTGTTTCCAATTGCAAGTGAGAAAACTAAGGCTTAACAGAAGGTTAGGGAACTTGCCCGGGATCACGCTGCTAATGATCACCAGATCTTTCACCTCTAGAATCTGTTCTCTTATCTATTACCCTATGCTGCCTCCCTCAACCAGACTCTAGAGGTGACAACTCCACTGATTTCTCCTTCAAAGAGAAATATACATAATGGCTACCAGGTGATACATAAGGGAGTCTTTCCTTTATTATATTACCAAGATTTAAATGTGTGACGCAAAATGTATTTTCTTCATGTGGGCACGGTAAAATAAAGAGGATTGTTCTTTAAAGTAAATGGGTGAAGTAGATTTCTTCCAATTACACTAGGTTTGGGAACAATTCAAAAACTTTACAGACTCCGTGACTCAGAGCCTTGATTTCTTTGGGTTTCCTCATGGGCATCCAACCCAGTTTGATCCACTGGGACGCCTTGCTTTGCGGGCTGCTAGAGTAAGCCCCTGACTTCTTGAAGATCATTTTGTGGTAGAACTCTGACATGCTTTCCTAAAAAACAACACTTCCCCCCATACTGATGACAGAAAACTGGGCTAGAGAGACTAGGACTCTGACCCACTGTGGCATTCTCATTTTCTGATCCTGTCAATGAACTTCAAACTGCGCTCTGAAGGTCAGCTGGCTCCTGGGATTCATTTGGAGGAAGGGGGGCCAGGGAACCAGAATAGAAAGTTTCAAAATAGCAAAAACCACCATGAAAACACTCTGCTTCTAGAGTCTCCTGATTCAAACCAAACCTTTATTCACAGATGAATTATCCTGTATCTTTACCTCCCATGCAAGTTTCAATGATATGGCAGCAAACACAGAAAAAGTGATGCAAACCTAAAACTTATTTGACTGCCTGGATTAAAGATAACACCTTGTATGTATATGCAAATAGTTAGGGCTGAGGGTAGAGATTCGATGTTACTTCTTAGGAAAACTATTTAGTCTGTACATTCTGAACAAGCAAAGCTGTCCTGAAATCTGCCCTGTCTCTGAAAAAATAAAGAAAAAATAATGAAATGTTCCAAATGATTAAAACACCAATTTCAGGTTAAACCAAGAGCAAGGATATCTACACCTGAGATGTAAGGAAAAAAGGAGGAACGGGACAAAAACAGTTCCCTTATCTAAATCACCAATTCCCTCAGGAGAAGGTGTAAAATAATAATAGCTCACACTTAGTAAGCACTTCCTGAGTGCTAGAAAGCATGCTTTCATGAGAACATATTTAATCTTCCTATCAACCCTATAGGCAGGTCATATTATTATCCCATTTTACAGATGAGGAAACTGAAACAGGCAAGTTAGGCAACTTGCCAAAGTTTCACAGCTAATAGATATGACTTGAACCCAGAAACCCTGGCTTCAGGGCCTTTGTCACCAACTACAACACAGCCTCTAGTTCATTATGAACAGAACATGGAGAGAGGACAACAAAAAGAGCTGTTAGAAAAGAACAGATCAGGTGGGGTCAGGAGCAAGTAGACCTGGAGACTCAGATGCTCTAATTTAGGTTAGAAGACAAAGAGCTTAGGAAAAAACCCAGAATTTCTGAGCAGAGTTGTGATGTGCTGAAAGCAGTATTTAAGGCAAATTATTCTGAGTACAGATGTTTTGCTTGATATGGAGTGTTTATAAAAAGCCATCACAATGCACATTAATTCAATATAAAAAATTAGTTAACAGAAATAAGCCCAGATATAATCCAAAACTCTTTCCAAAAAAAGACACTAACTACCCAATGTAAGAAGTGTTTAGTCTTAAGTATTTAAAATTATTTTATTGGAAGAATTGAGCTGAGAGGGGCAAAAAAAAAAAAAAGCTTTCATGGTACAGAAAACATACAGCATCCTGATTTAGGGCATAGTGTACTCTGAGACTATTTTCTACCCAAAAAATCACAGTTGTTTTTTTTTTCTTTTTTTAATATGGTCTTCTAAAAAGAAGCCCTCCTGTAGTCAACAAAGAAGAAAGAGGTTTTCAATTTTTTTTATTTCAGTAAGGAGTTTATTCTATCCTGGGAGGCAGTTTCTGTGCAGAGCTGCAGAGCTGGGTACTGTATTGGTTGGGCTCTAGGGTCGAAGTCAAAGCCTCGAAGGGTGTTATAAACCTGATGGTCATAAATCAAGGAGGCCCCAGAGGGATGAATTTGGGGTCCATTGTGTTGCTATTCCAACTCCCAAATGAGGTACCCTGGGACTTTAACAATACAGAGTCACCAGAGAGTAGAGGGGAGAGGCCAGGAGAAGCCTGGGATATGAGGGATGGGGGGAATGGAAGCTGACCCAGAGGCAGAACTGGGTAGGGGGAGAGAGCCCGGCATCTGCAGAGCAAGTTACAAACTGGGGAAAATAACACAGAGACAGCAATCCGACAGAAAGCAGAGAGATATCAGGCACTGGCCCCAACCAGGAACTAGGTGAGGGGGCAGCTAGGATAGGAATGGCCAACACGAGTGGGCAGAACTCCAGCAGGTGACAGAAGAGAAAGTTCTAGAAGCAAGCTCTAGGGAAGGGAATTCAGAAGAGCTAACGGACTAGCTAGGATTCTACATCCTGTGGGCAGGGGTGATCAGAGGTTCACCCCCCAGATCTCAGCGGCAGGTCTAGCCAGGCACACACACTGAGCTGTAGCCCTCAAGGTCTAAGGACTTGATTCTCAAGCTGCAAAGGGTGCTGGGCATTCTCCCCAACCAACCCATAAGCAAATACATGTCACCAACATCCAACTGCCAGCCCCAAAACTGGGCACGTGCTCAGTGACCTTGGAGTTTCCCCCCTACCTATGGAGCACGGAACTCCTTGTTTACCAAAACCTGTTGGTCTTTTTTTTTTTTTTTTTTTTTTTTTTTGCGGTACGCGGGCCTCTCACTGTTGTGGCCCCTCCCGTTGCGGAGCACAGGCTCCGGACGCGCAGGCTCAGCGGCCATGGCTCACGGGCCCAGCCGCTCCGCGTAATGTGGGATCTTCCTGGACCGGGGCACGAACCAGTGTCCCCTGCATCGGCAGGCAGACTCTCAACTACTGCGCCACCAGGGAAGCCCCTGTTGGTCTTTTTAAACAGCCTCCTCCTCCCTCTAGACCGGATGCTCCTCAGAAGCAGGTAGCACTTTGTATGCTTCCTTCCTACTCTTGTGGAACGTAATGCTGCAGTGTGAGTGCTTTAAAACCACCCATTAAACAAATCCTGTCTGGAGATCTCCACCAGCCTTAAGGCTGAATTGAAAGAAGCCGTCTCCCAGCACAGGTGGGGCAGGGGTTCATTAGCTGATAGTCAGCGTTCTCTCTGGACAACGTGTAGGGCTGTTCAAAGGCTGGCAGAGGATCTTGGGATTTCAGGGCCATGTTGCACATGTCTAATCCAACCGGCATTGCCAGCAGTAGAACCAAAATCTGGCTTAGTGCAGTAGGATCGGCAAAGCCAAGTGACCCTTTAAAATAATCATTTTTTCAAATACTCTTTTGTCTTAAATACCAACCTGACTTCTTTGCCAATTCCTTTGTCTGATTCTTAAATACCACCCTGATTCTTTCCTAAGAAACTAGGTGTGTATTCTGCAAGCCACAAAGCATTGCCGATTACTAATCAGAGAAGCCAAGTATACAGATGGGAACCTGAGTGGAGATTGAGAGATGAGCCAATCGGTCTGGGTCCCCCCGTCCCACTGTGGGTTTTTTAAAAAAAAGTCAGGGACGATGTCCTCCATCTTCATCAATATTGTATCAGCCAAAGAAACAAGTGGTTCTATTCTCTTGTTTTCTAGAGCAGAAACTGGCCAAGTGGTTCTATTCTCTCGTTCACTGGGGTAGAGGACTCGGCCACTACAATTTTGATTTCCTGACTCGTGAGGCTTGCTAAGGACAATGCAAGAGTGGGGCAGAAGATGAAAAAAACATATTTTTTGGAGGTTCAGAACCTCACTATGTCACTTACTACTGCTTTAAGCTCAGAAAAGTTGTTGAACCTCTCTTATCTGTACAATATGATATTACCTACTGCACAGATTAAAATAAGGTTAAGTAGGTTAATCAATATCCTTGGAACACTGGAGATGCTCCATTAATCTTCATTCACCTCCTCTTGTCTCTCCATCACCCAAGTCTTCTGACATTCTAGAAACCCAGGACCACAGGTGGGAATTTGTTGAAACACTGGAGCTAGAGCATTTGATTTTGAAAAGAAATGATACGGCCCTTCCTGACTGGGTTCAGAAAGTACCTTATATTAGGAAAACTCTAGACCAGAGAAAATGAGATGTATTGGTCTGCTATTGCTGCTACAACAAATTACCTCAAACTCTGTGATTTAAAGTGATACAAATGTATTACCTTACAGTTCTGTCCATCAGAATTCTGGTCTCGCCAGGCTAAAATCAAGGCAGTGGCAGGTCTGACTTCCTTTCTGGAGGCTCTGGGGAGGACCGTTTCCTCATGCAGTGGGGTTGTTGGCAGAATTTAGTTCCTGGCACACAGCCCCTGCACCTCGGGACCAGCACCAGGGCATCATATCCTTCTCATGCTGCCCTTTCTTTCCCTCTCACCACAGCCAGGAAAAGTTCTCCGATTTTAAAGACTCACATGATTAGATTGGGTCCACTCGGATAATCCAAGAGAATCTCTCCATCTCAAGGTCTGTAACCTTAATCATATCTGCAAAGTGCCTCTGGCCATGTCAGGTAACATTCACAGCCTCTGGCGGGTTGGGACGTGAACATTTGGAGGGACGGGAGCCTTATTTTGCCTCCCAGGCTACTTGCTGAACATAATTCATTAAAGTGTGCACCAGTTTACACCTAGAATGCCGGGACCTTGGTCAGGGAAGGTTATTGGTGGGGTATTTCTACCACTTAGTTCTCTTCTAATTAGCTAAAATTACGTTTCCCCAGATAGTGTTAAAGAAAAAACAACACTAACATATCATTTAGAAGCGTTCCTTTGTTGTTGACTTGGACTTTTCACAGTAGGCAGGTTCAGCTTAAACCAAAATGGGAAAAAGTGTTCAGGGAATCTGCCCCCAGCAAAGAAAAGCCAGGAACTGTTTTCGTCACCCAGGATCAGCTTCCCTCAGAAAGCTGCAGTGACTTACCAAAGCTACATTTGTCATGACCTCATCTCTGCTCCTATTTACAACAAACAGAAACAACTCACAATTCATGACTGATGGCACGGGAAACAGGAGGCAAACAGATTTTAAAAGCCTTGTCCATCATCCTTTCTATAGCTTCTGAGGCATGGCCAAGCCTCCACCTTATTAGTCAAGGGACATTCTAAGTAACTTTCCAACCAAGCTAAATAGGCGTGGGTGCCAGAAAAAGGCAAGAAGGGTCGAGTGAGAAGACAAAATGGACACAATGAACCCGTGCCTCTTATTGGCAAAAAAAGAGGAGCTGCCTGCCACTCATACCTTCATCCATGGCAAGATGCCCCTTCAATCCATGCCCTCTCCCCTTCTCCAAATTGGATTTATAATCTCCAGCCCCTTATACAGAATCCCTGGTACACGTCAATGACTGTCATTGTGAAAAACAAGAAATAGAAAAGCTTACCACTTCCTAATGCTTTTTAGTCCCCAAGCACAATAGTACCTTTTATATTTTTTTCAACAAATGCCTCATATGAAATGATAATGTTAATATATCTGAGATTATTGGCTAGAAAAGAGCAAGCGCCAGCACCTAGCAGTCACGCACCAGCAAAGCAGCACTTGAACAGCATGGGTGGGGTGGGGAAGAACTGACATTCCTATTGTTATATTAGAATCCTATTTATATTTTGGCCATCAAATTAAGGCCAGCTGAAGCAAGGCATCCTAAACTTATTGTAATCCTCACTACTATCTCTGTAAGAGATAATGAGTTTCCCGAGCATGTGTGAATTGTACTAGGCAAGCTACAGGGAGTCCCTCTCAGTCAATATTTTCATAGAAAGTCACTTCACGGGAAGGCCCAGGGTCTGACCTAAGCTAATAAATGATTATCCTTTGCTACTAAAATCAGGACCCTAATTAACTTGCTAATTGGTGGTCTCTGTTCACAGACATTAACCTGAGTTATCCCACCATATACACCTGTAAGTAAATTACAGGCTCTATGCTCAAGATGAACCTTCTGTCCAAGAGGATAAATGTGACTTCAGTGTGTCAGCCACACCTAATTCTTTTAAGTGACCAAGTGTAAAAGATTCTATTAGGGGCATTTCTCCAAGCAAATTAAATGGACACAAACTGCCTCTAATAATTTATTTCCTCAGTAGAGTCTATGGGCACCACTCTTTGAAAGGCACAGTCTCCTTTTTCATACATTTCTCCTTTATAACAGTAACAGCTACCCTTGCTGGCTTTCCAAGCAGTCTAAGCTAAACATTGTATGTTCATTATCACCCTGAATCCCCACAAAGAACTATGAGGTATACGGTATTATTATGCCCATTTTATGGAAGAGGAAACGAGGTTTAGGGAGTTCAAGTGACTTGTCTTGGCCTATACTGTTAGTATCCATCCATATCTGCTCTGCAATGGACTGAATATTTGTGTCCCCCCAACAAATACATATGTTGAAATCCTAACCTCCAAGGTAATGGAACTAGCAGGTGGGAGGCTGGTGCCCACATGAGTGGGATTAGTGCCCTTATAAAAGGGGCCCTAGAGAGCTCTCCTGACCTCTTTCTACCATGTGAGGATACAAGAAGTCAGCAAGCGAGAAGAGGGCCCTCACCAGATCCTGACCATGCTGGCACCCTGATCTCGGACTTCCAGCCTCCAGGCCTGTGAGAAATAAATTTCCGTTGTTTATAAGCCACCCAGTCTATGGTACTTTGTTATAGCAGCCGGGCTGACTAAGACACCCTCCATACTCACAGGTTAGCATCCTTAGCTTCTTCCTAAAGCCCAGACTCTGCCCCAGGGCTTTCTCTATTCACAAGAGCACCTGGGCTTATGAGTAGGGCAGTATGCAAGTGCCAAGGAGTTGATGTTCCCTGTCCCAGGAGCATCCCTCAAATAAAGACAAATGGGAGTTGGTGGGTAATACTTGAGCTTCCTTGCTCCTTGGGTGGGACAGGCTGAGGAAGGTCTGTATGGTTATCCAGAGGTCCCAGCAGAACTGGGTTTCTGGTGCCCACAGCTGTCTCCTGGTCATTAACACACCTTGCACTGGCTTCCTGACCCTCTCCCCCAAGACAGTCAAGGGCCTCCAAATAAATGTGCACCCAGATAAGTAACTGCAACTCAAGTCTAAGACTTGGGGTCAGCTTCTGGGAGAAGCCAACCTACAATATTTGTCCAAGGCCGTATCACCAGTAAATGGCGTGGCTGAAACCAAACCCAAGGTAGCTGATGCCAAAGTCCAGACTCCTGCCCCCTAAATTATACCATCTCCTTTCATCACGGATGCCTGGTGTCTTTACAAAAATTCCCCTAGGAAATGAATACACATCCCCAAAACCCACACCTTCCATCTGAGTGGAAGGTAAATCCATTCCTCCCATTGATCAGGCCAATTCTCCACTTCTTTCACTCTCACAGCTCACATTCAATCCATCAGTAACGTCAACATTCAAATACATCCAGAATCTGCCATCTCACTACCTGCACAGCTGCCACTCATTCAGGCCACCATCAACTCTCCCCTGGATCAGAGCAAAGACCACCTAACTGGCCTCCCTGCTGCCACCCTGAGGCAGCCACAGTCCATTCTCCACACTGGAATGTGTGCTGCTGGAATGCATTTCTAAAAACGTAGATCAGATTATTTCACTCCTTGCTCAACCATCCTATGACTCCAGAATAAAATCCAAGCTCCATTCTATAGCTCACAAGCCCTCCTTGTGGTCCCATCATCCCCTCCTGGAACACATCCCCACCTCTATCCATCCCTTGCTCTGCTCCAGCCACACTGATGTCCTATCTGATCAGAGGCCATCTATATGGCACCCCCCTCACTCTCTGTTCCTGCTTATTTGTCTTCTGAGCGCTGACCACCATTACCATCACCTGGCTGTTATGTATGTGCCTGTGTATTGTCTAGCTCCCTCCCTAGAAAAGGGGCGTGGTGTTTCAGCATGGCTCTTTTCCAGGCACTGGAACAGTACCCTGTGCATCAAAGACTTTCAGTACATCTGCTGAAGCAGGAAAGTGCTGGAGAGGGCATAGACCCAGCAGCTGTGGTGTCAAAGGGGCAGGACCTAGTTCCACCCTAGAGCTCAGTTTTTCTTTTCACCTCTAAAAGGGGAATAATAATAATAATATCTATCCCCTGGGATGATGCAACGCTTATATATAGCATAAGCCACAGCACAGTTGAAATCAGCTATATTACATAGCTTAAATATGGATATATAAATACATATCTTATATAGAGCTTAAATACAGATAAGGAGTGTCTAGTGGGCAGTGTCTAGTGCAGGATAAGAATTCAATAGAATGCAAGGGCTTCACGAAGGAGGCAGCCCTCGAACTAGCTCTTGGTGGGTGAGGAGTGCAGGAATTGCGGGCAATGAGGCGGGGACCTGCATGAAGTGTGCAGGCAACCACCTGCCAGTAGTTAGTGTGGCTGGAACACAAGTGAAGCACGGCAGGCAGCTAGGGAGGGACAGAAAGAGAAGGAGGTGGGGGGCAGGCGGCAGCCAGTGAGAGATGTAGCCGGCGCCAGAGCCCAAAAGGCTTTCTAGGGGAAAGACAAAATCTGATTTAAATGACAAACGGGAAAACAGTTTATACGAAATACATCAGGGATTCAGAGACCCTGAAACTCCCCAGTTTACCTCTGAGAGTCGAACTGCTAAGTTCCCACAGCAATATAGTCACTAAGGCCTGAAAGGGAGACTTCTTTTTTTCCCTTCACAACCAGTATCAGCAAGAATCTCGTGAACTTTCCCCAAAGGAGATTAATTCATTCTGTCTCTGTCTCTTTTTCTGTCTCTATCTATCTCTCTGTCTCTCCCTCTCTGTCTCAATATACTATTCTGTAGATGGGTTGTGCATGTGACACCCTGAGTTGGATCATTTCCTGTTTGAATGCCTCTGTTTTAACTTTTAGGCTTAAAAGATCAAAGAGAAAAATCTAGTATTTTTTAGTGCAAGAAACCCAGGTGAAGGCTAGAGAAATGTATACCCAGGGCCCCAACAAAAAGAAAGAAGCAGAAACCAATCCCATGTAACAAAGCCCACCTCCTGTTGTTAAGCGGGCAAAGACCACACCATCAGCTAGAGAAACCCTGTTCTGACCTGTTGGAAAGTCAAGACAGCAGAAGAGGGAAAGGGGAAGCAGGCTCGTGGCAAGAACATAAAGCATGTCCCTCCCCTTGGACCAGTCTCCTCAAACACAAATGCGTTGTCCAGAAGAATTTCCCACGTGGGAATAAAGACAAAACAATAAGCTGGACTCCAGCCCAACCCTGACATTCTGAAGGAGTTTTTCTGTCATAATAAAACTTTAAGACTAGTAAGACCAAGTCCCATGTGAAACTCACATTCCTTCAGGGTTGCAATTTACCCAGAATATTCTTCACAGACCTATCCCTGGTGTCGTATTCTGAAGAGGCTCCAGTCATGGGTCCCCACCCACCAGTGCCTACCTTTGAGCTCACCCACTTCAGATACTGGATATGATCATCTTTCTTTTTTCTTTTGAATCTATATCTCCTACCATCTCATTTGGCTTCTCCAGACTCCTAGGCCAATTCCAGCTCAAGCACAATCCCTGAGACCTAGCAGGCAATCAATAGAAGTGTGCTGAACTGGTGAATGAATGAATGGATTCATTCATGATCAAAAGATCAAAGATCTGCTTTTCTTGGGGTAAAGAAGTAAATAAGTAAATTCACTGAGCGTTTTTTTTTTTTTTTTAAGCAGGGTGCAGAGGAAGATGAAATGATTAGGTTTTTCCCCTCCACAAATTAAATTCCACAGCCAAGAGGTAGCCAATTACAAACTGCATTGCCTTAAAGTAAAGAGAAGTACTTATTGGTCCCTTTCTCCTCACTTCCAGAAATCTCAATCCAGAAAGCAATCTCAATCCTTGCTTCTAACTTTCCAAGAAATGTCTAGAGGTGGTTTGCAAGTCTCTTCATCCAAACAGTTACACTCATCTCCCTTAGCTGACATAGTCAGGCACAGTCTGTTCCCAAGAATCCTGGTTAAGCAACCACCGCTCACTTCCACACTTGGATTTCAGTAGAACGATGCCCAGCATATGATGACCTTCCTTTTATGAGACAAAGTGAGGCACTAGAGAGCACACACAGAGGCCCCTTTGAAATATCATGCCTGCAAAAAAAACGTCAAGAGGTCTCAAAGCTCACTGAAAAAGAATCAATATAGGACCTTATTCCAAAAGACCCCAATAATCATTAGGAATTTCTATTCAGCCAGCTGCCGAGTACAGATCCTAGGGCATCTCCTCACCTGGATGTCATTCTTTCCCACTCGAACTTCAAGCTTTTCTGAAACACTGGATTCTTTTCAGGAAATGTGACCAGGGACAATGCCTTTATTTCCCACAGGAAACCCCTTCACAGAGTTTGAATGTCTTTTTGGTGAAAAGTGTGAAAATCAATCTCATTCACGTACTCAGAGCATTTATAAACCTTTTGTACATTCCAATTATATAACACTTTTTGCCAAAGAAAAATTGGGTTGACTTATCTCGGCCCCAATCTTTTATTCAGAGGCTGGGCTCCCTTATATGTTGAGACCTAACATTCATGGTGGTTCAATATAAATATCTGGTGCCAGCCTGAAGTTACCATATCACTAATTACTATTGAATTATAGTGGAAATCATATAGAAGTACTTATAACATTCAGACTAGGACAAGAATGAGTCCATGTGATTAATGTTATTAACACAGCATTCAGTTCAGTAATATACCATAATGATCTGGCTATTATATTAAAGTGTTACTAAATATTCACTTAGCTCCAACAAAAGCACAGTGGGTGTGAGGTTTCTTGGTCAGATTTGGAATTTAAACAGTGCTCTTTGTCGGATTTGAGCCTGGTCTGAAGCCCCAACAAACAAAGTCTGCCTACTAAAGGAATGTTTACAAAGACACAGAAAATACCCACAGAAGGGAGCAGTTTATCATAAACAATACAAATATTTACTTGATTATTTAATGGGTGCCCAGCATGTCTGTCCTTAATGTAGCATTAGCTGACATCAGGAACACACCATATGTGCAAATAATTAATTCAAATTATGCTTTCCTTCCAATGAGTTCTCTTATAAAGGAGGGGAATTAATGTGGAGGCATATTCAGGAGCAGGGAATTAGAGGCACTCTCTCCATGTCTGCCTTTATGGGTACCTAGTTTTTAATACTTCATCCTCACTGTCATCCTGCTGCCAAGAGCTGATGGCATTTGAAATGCTCCTACCGTGTTCCTTATGTAATCAGTAGGATGACTAACACAGCGATTAAAATCCTGACTTGGCTCAAGATTTTCTTATAAGATTAAGCTTTAGAGGCCCAAGATCGCCAGAATAAGTCCACCTCTTTTAACAACCACCACAACTACAAAATAATCGGCTTGCAAATATCAACAGTGGATGATCCATCATTCCTAGCTTTCAGGAATGGAAAGGGAAGAAGGCCATACAGATGAATATAAAGTGTTTCCAGTGAAGGTGCTTGAGGCTTATCTATAATAAAGACATTCATACTCTATGAAGGGGTTTCCTGTGGGCAATTACACCATCCCTTTTCTCTATGAATTAATACATGGCAAACTTTGGTTCGCATAACATTTCAAATGGCAAAACCCTTAGCAGAAGGGATGTTCAGACACAAAGTGCAACATTAAAAGTTGCAAGAACTTAGGGCTTCCCTGGTGGCGCAGTGGTTGAGAGTCCGCCTGCCGATGCAGGGGACACGGGTTCGTGCCCCGGTCCGGGAAGATCCCACATGCCACAGAGCGGCTGGGCCCGTGAGCCATGGCCGCTGAGCCTGTGCGTCCGGAGCCTGTGCTCCACAACGGGAGAGGCCACAACAGTGAGAGGCCCGCGTACCGCAAAAAAAATTTAAAAAAAAAAAAAAAAAAAAAAGTTGCAAGAACTTAAACCATATATTCTTGTGATGTTGCTTGCAGGGAGGTTAGGTTGCCTCAAGGGCCGCCCCCCGCCACCGCCCTCCAGTTCTGCAAGAGGTGAAGGTCTCTGGCTTCTCCCCGACTCTTATGACATCATGTTCTTACGTATTTTTTCTCTAATTGTTCAGGTGAGTAATATTTGAGAGTTTTTTCTTTATAAGAATAATAAGAAAATAAGACAGAAAAATCAAAGAAGAATTTCGAACATCCCTCTGATAAGGAAACTGATCCTTCCTGAGAGCAAAGCATTCCAGGCCTATTATGTAATTATTTACTTATATATTTTGTATATACGTGTGTATGTATGTACCTATATACATGCACGTATTATAGAGTTACTGTGAGGATTAGATAGTATACATGAAATAATTACCACAATATCCAATAGCTAGGCTCTCAATAAATGTTAGCCACAATTACAACCCTTGGATTATATCCAGAGCACAATGCTCGGTACACTGTTAGTCCTCAAATATAGCAGATGAATGAATAATTACTAATCCTCATAGTATGTCTCTACATAACAGAAGCCTAAGGCTCACAGAAGTTATGTAGCTTGTGCAGGGTCACACCTCTGACAAACACTGAATCTAGGATTTGAATCAGATTTGTTTGAGTCTGAAACCCTGGCCCTTTTCACTACATCCTGCTGATTCTCAAATACCTACAATAACAAACTAATGCAGAGATGGCATTGAATAATTGAAAAGTTCATTGATCTATTTCAGATTTCAATGGGACTTCAAACAAAATAAGCCCTCCCACCAAAATAAAGAAAAGGGATCTTCTAATTTATTTTAAAATATTTCACAAGATTTCTCAATGTTATACAGATGACTATGAAAAATTTTAACACTCAAAATCATAAACTTATTCCCTGCCCAGTGACATTTTCTTCTTTCTAATGAATCTGTACTTAAGAGGAAAATTCCAAAAGTGAAACAATGGCAATGACTGAGTAATTCATAGCTCAGTGCTATATTAGCAATTAATTAAATCTCTCCAGCAATACAGAGAAACGAGTCATCTGCCCTGTATTTATTTTATTTCATTTCATTTCCTGTATCTTGTATATTCCCCAAAGCAATTCTTTGCAGTCATTTTACCTCCCATGCACAAATCTAATAATCCCTCTTGTTCTTAAGCATTGCGGGTACACAGCATTGTTATTATATTATTAAATGTACATCAGATAAATTCAGTTGTGCTGCATTCTCCAATATACTTTTTTTCCCCAATCACTTATTTTCTATTTCTCATAAGTAAACACTGAGGTCTTTATTAGCGATAGTTTTTTTTTATTTTTTTAACCTACGCTTCAACTTTTTTTCTTATAAGTTTTGTTGCTAATCACAAGATTTAGTCAGTCTCTTATGCACATTCACGACTCTGTAATCTTAACAAGCTATATGCAGATGACTGACAGATAATACTTGACAGGTTCAAAATTAGAGAATATACAATGAAAAATTCAGAACACCCAGATCACTTAGTATGCTACCCTTTTCCAATTTGGCTTCTCTCATAATCATCAACTTGGGAGGGAGAGGGGGAAGGGAGAGAACAGGTTTGAACATTTCCTCACTCTCTGATCTCCTGGATGAAAACCACTGGGCTTGAACCAGTCTGAAAAAGCCATCAGTCAGAAATCACCTCACCAAGAGTTGAAATTCACACCATCAAAATATGAAGTTGAAAATATGATTCTTCAGCATTTAAACCAAAACACCAGCCTCTCCTTTCTAGAGCCAGCCAAAATATTCTTTTCCATATTTTATTCAGTTTCATTCATTGAAGAGAGTTATCATTTATGTAGCATTACTCCTTAAATCTTTAATGAGAAAAGAAATCATGTCATGTTTATTGAAATGATCAGCCCAATTTTTATTGACTCTGCACAATTTATGTGACAGTTGATATTTACCTGAAGGCTTTCTATCCCGGAAAGGATGGATTGATGAGTTCCCACTATAACATTAGACTCAACTACTAGAGATCGAGCTAAGAAAAGGAGTTTGTTTGTTCTATTTTGTTTTACTGCCCTTAACTTCTTTTTTAAGCCTCCTCACACCACAACCAACAGCACACTTCTCCTGTTTTCAGGAAAACTGGGTGACACAAAACTCTTATCAATTAAACCAGCAGCACTAAATGTTTGGGAAGTGCCAAAGGCCATGCCTACTCAGGCAGATGCTACTCCAAAGACTCTGACCCTGATTCAAGGCAGTCTACTCTGCCCTCCCCCAGATCTAGTTTCAGTCAACATCCCATTGTGATGAATTAGGAGCCAGCAAAACCTAACTTGGGCAGGCCTTTCTTAGAGGTCATTCACAGGAGAATTCCACTGGCACCAGCCATGGGTAGGACCTTCTGTCCTCTGAAATAAACGTAAGTATTTTCCTCCCTTTTCTGTTACCTTCCAACTCCGATCATGCTCACAAGATGACAACTATGTTGGGATTCCATCCAGGAACATTTTAGGAGGGGAGAAATCAGTGCCTGAGGGATCATTAGTTGATGTGCACACTTGTGGGAAAACAACAGGATTGTAGGTGTTAGATCCCTCCTCTCTTCTGGTGTGGCCATTCAAAATAGGTCATAATGGATAAAATTGTTGAAATGTGGCTTTAGTTCTTTTAGAAAGCAATTGCTGTCCAGAGAAGCATTTGCGTTAATGGTTGGTAATCAGTGGTAAGAGCCCAAGGGTTAGTGACTACCCCTGTGGAAGGAAAAGTGGGCATCTGAGGAAGAAATGGGGAGTCCTCTGGAAAATCACAAGGAAAGAGGAGAGCCCTGAATTTCCATCATCAGAGAAATGTACACTGAATAATCAGGCCAACTTCGACTCAGCAATCTGTTAAAGGGACAGTTTCGAAGTTCTGCGCAATTTGAGGGTAGCAATCCTGAAATATCGCCATGGGTTGGACAGCCACAGAAGGTTAACAGATACTTCCAATAAGTGACAAAGATATTTTGTAGTCATGGTAACCTGCATGCAAATTTAGAACATTTATTTTAAAAGACTTCTCTCCCCTTTCTCCCAATATCACTTCTAGTTTTCTTTTTTCTATATTCTTATCTGAAGCTGGGTAACTAAGATTCCAGCAATAATGGAATCTAATTTTTGAGTTTCTCTCTTCAACATGGAACTTGGTAATTTTAAGGCAGATCCTCTGAACAAGGGCGTTTAAAATATCCGTATATTACTGTATGCATTCGTATCGTATAATTTACACCACACAAAATGTTGAAAAGACCTCTAAGTGTCCTGTTCCCAACAGGCTGTGCAATAAACTGATTCATATTATAATGAATTTCTTAAACATTAAGCTAAAGGGAGGCAGTTGAAACTTAATATGTATGAAAGGAAGAACTTTTCCTGGAACAAAAATTAGAAGGAAGCATATCCACCAGGAGATGCACAAGAAACAGAAAGGGAACAGTCAGGAGATGGCAATTTTCTCGTGGCCTGTTAACTCGGTTTCTTTCAAACAGTTTTATTCTTTCCTTTGAAATGAGAAGCTGGGCAAGCTCTCCAACGATGGACTGGAGATGAGCCTTTATTCCTGGTCCTCACTCTGCCATATCTTCAACCTCCCGCTAGCACCCCAGCTGGCTCTGACAAGCACAATTTCAGAAGAGGACTGAAGCCAGGCCAAGCTTATTACCTCTTCCTTAGGCCACTGAGTTTAAAGATATATGGTAATTTGATATCAGCATCGATGGAGAAAAAAGTCCGAAAGGGCATGGTCAGAGCACAGATAATCGTTACTTCCTTCTTTTTGCATATTTCTGTTCTGTAAATCTTTTAATTGAACACGCACATCCCTTTTACACTCAGACAAAAAGCCATCAAACTTATTTTTAAAAAACAGAATGAAAATCTAACAGCACCCCACCTCCTGTTCAAACTCTGAGATAGGGATGGAGGAAACAGTTTCCCTCTAACAGTTCCTTTTCACTGATAAGGGCAGGCGGTGGGGGGAATGTTGTCAGTGACATGAAAGTTACAAGTAAATTAATTTGAGTTAGATAATGCCAATACCTTACATCTTGGATGCACTTTTCAATCACTATCCCATTTGTCCGAATTATAATCCTAGGAAGTAGTTAAGAGAAGTCGTATCAGTCCCAAGTCATATATGAGAAAACTGAAGCTCAGAGGAAACAGAAAAACTGCTCAGGGTCACACAGAGAAAGAAATATAAAACATCCAACTCATTCACTTTTTAAAAACACCATAGCTGGTAGCACGCCATGCTTTTTTAACACCCTGCAAAGCTGTAGCTATAAATGCAGCAAGAATAATTTTGGCATATTTGCTGTCGCATAATTATTCAAGAAGGTACAAGTGCCCTGTCAACACCTTCGATTCAGTCACAATGAAGAAAGGCAGTCAAGACTTTGTCTTTTGTGGCCGCCCACCCACCAAATTAGCAGGGGCTTAGCAAGGCAGGACTGTGTGCTATGGCTCAAGGTACCCACTGTGCGAGATGGCTGATGTTGTTAGTTGGGGGAGCGCAGCATTAAACAATGTGCTAGTTCCTTTTCAATCCTGTTTTCAATCACTGTGATTCCATCAAAGAGAAAGACTTGGCTTGGAGATAATAAACCTTTACCACCTTCCTCAGCCCTCCCAGACTACTACCGCTTTTTAACAAAAGAAAAACAGGTTTCAGACTCATAACCTTCCTCGGACAACAGTGTCTAGCTAAATATATTAACTTTTTGGCGTTCTCTTAATCTTTATTAGGTATCCTTCTATTTATAGCAGTGATACTGGTTTTCCATATAAATGGCAACATAAAATTTCTTCTAGGAATAAATTTCTGGAGGTAAACAAAAAAGCGAGATAAACATATTAGGTTAAACCATGTGAAACCACTGGGGGCATTTTTTTTAGATCAAAAATGGTCAAAAACTGGCCCTTTCATATGATTTGGCCTAATGCATAGAATATGATAGATGGGTAGTAAATGGTAGTGATTGTTTATAGATATGACAGATATATAGATATACTTAGAGAGAGATGACATATATAGAGACATATTTAGATATGACTCTGAAAATTATAGTAGATGAATGACTTCAATTTGAGAAGCCTTGTTATTAGGACCATCATCATATTAGGTTGGAATCTCATTTTTCAATAGCAATACCCTTAATCCATGACAATGTGGCTTTTGATCCAATCAAAGACCTTCTGGTTTCACTTAGACTGGACCTCACTGTGGCCCAGGGCCAGCCACAATGGAGAGGTATGTGCTGCAGAGGAGCCAGAGAGCAGAAGAAACAAGACTACAGGACATCCCGGCCCACTCTCTCTCATCACCTTCCTCTTGCCTTCCCTCATCTCCAATACAGAAATTATGTTAAACCACCATGAAACAGACAGACCACCCTTCATCTATCAGAAACAATTTCATCCTGCCTCCACGTCTTACACACCCTTCTGTCCCTACTATGCTTCCTCCAGAATAATCGAGTCGCTTAGAGTCCTGAAAAGAGTTTTGAGTGACGGTACCTACCCTCGCCTGCACTGTCCCCAACCCCCACCCACTGCCTTCTCCAAAGGAGAAGCTATGGAACATCTCTGGAAGAAGGAATCTCAAAAGTTCATGAGGAAAAGGAAAAGGAAAAGGAAGGGGAAGGGGGAGAATCCATGAGTCAGGGGTGAACACGGGAGCCTGCACCTTTCATATGGAGACCACGGAAAGTCAGTAGGATGGGCTCATTTTTACGAACGGCTGCCTCTCTTCAGAAACTCACTGGTGCTACTTATGAAACCTAAGAAAGATACATCTCTCTTTCAGCCTCCAGAGTTTGGGAGGAGCACATTTTAATGCAAAGCTCCAAGCATGCTCCACTCACTGTGAGGCAGGAGCTACACTAAAGACACAAGCTACAGTCTCCTTCCCAGTCTTTTCCCAACCAACTTTGTGACCTTGGCCACATCACTGAACCTGTCGGCTTTGGGTTTACTTAAGTGCCAAAGGTGACATGGCCAAGGTCACAAAGTTGGTGGGGAAAAGACTGGGAAGGAGACTGTAGCTTGTGTCCTTAGTGTAGCTGCTGCCTCAGAGTGAGTGGAACAAGCTTGGCACTTAAATCAGTGGTTCTCAAAGTTGGCTCCATATTAGAACTGAACAACCTGCAGAGCTTCATAAACAATGCCCAATCGGGCCCACACCTGGAAAGTGTTTAATGGGTTAGCACTGCGCCATGCATTTGCATTTGTAAAGCTGCCCTTGGGGTTCTATTATAGGATTCCTGGCATGGAGCTTCCCTGAGGGCCCATCCCAGCTCTGACATTCTTGGAGTCCCTGAACCTCATTTAGGGGCTGGCGGCCTTTTCTGGTTTCCATTGGCACTACCTAGCCTTTATCTATAAACACTTTTGCCTTTGCTATAATTGCAGTTCTTAACCTTATCGGGAAAACTGCCAACACCAAAGAGGTGAAGTTTATTCTTCTACCAAAAGGGACTTTGTACTTTGGTGGAAAACTGGCTTTGCTGCTATGCAGACTTGATTTTGAATCCTACTGTGGTGGCCTTGAGCAAGCTTCTTAATCTTACTAAGCCCCAGCTTTCTCTTCTCCAAAATGGGGATGATGATACCTCTTTCATGGACGGTTGTGAGGGGTGAATGTATATATAAAGTACACAGGATGTAAACACTGAATAAGTGTCAGTTACCCCTCCTTCCCTGAAATTTGGAGATGACAGGGGGTTCTGTGCTCACAGAGGAAAGAGCTGGATGAAGGCCAGTCTGAATTTCCAGAACCCCAAGAGCAGTCTTTGGCTGAGCAGATCAACACCTGCCAGAGAGACACTTAGAGCTTCAAAGCCTGTCCTCCCATGAGCCACAACGTCCTCCCACCATGAGCCGCAACGTCCTCCCTCCCGTTAGCTGCAGAAAAGCAGAAACAATCCGGTTCATCGCCCTGGAAGGGGGAAGCTACAAGTGTGAACTAACAGAACTGCAGGCCATGAGATAAGTAGGCCAGTCCTGGACTCCTGCCGCCAAAAGCGCAGGAAGAGAGAGGCAACCGTCAAAGGAATGTAATGAGGAAACAGTGGAGTCTAGTGATACTGGGGCAAAGAGCCGTCCGCAACAGATGGAAGAGGAAAAAGATGAGAAAAAGAAAAGATAGTTGCCCTTTGCAGCATTGGCAGGGCCAGGGAATACATTTCCCAGATCCCTGAGAATAAACAGCTAGGGAGACGTTCGGCGCTGTTGTAAGTAAGGTTGCTGTGAAAAATTAGCTTTACCCTCCCCATGCGTACGTGGCAGAGGAAAAAGACTGGAAGGAAACACAAAAATGTTAGTAGGGTTTGTCTCGAAGTAGTAAACTTGTTGGTCATTTCTAGTCTCTTCCATATACATGTCTGCAGATTGCAAATCTGTAATGAATAGGAATGTCTTTTATTTTCAGGGAAACAAATGGAAGGAATAAATGAAGCATGTCCTACAAGTTTATAATGACAGACAGGGACAAAAAAGGAAAGAGGCACGGGGTAGGGGTGGGGGTGGACATGAGATTATCAAAAAAGAGAACTGTGTTTTTAACTAGCAAATACGACAGAAAAGAAGCGACTCACAGATACAGAAAACTAACCAGTGGTTACCAGTGAGGAGGGGGGAGGGGCAATATAAGGGCTGGGGAGTGAGAGGTACCAACTTTGGGGTGTAAGATAGGCTCAAGGATGTATGGTACGACACGGGGAATATAGCCAATATTTTGTAATAACTGTAAATGGAAAGTAACCTTTAAAAATTGTATAATTTTTTTTAAATTTTTTAAAAGAGAGCTGTGTTTTTAAGAAGAGAGCAAATGAAAATTTGGTGGGTTAACCATTCATGAGACCCTATTTCCTAGGAGACTGGGGTCAGAATTTGCCACTGCAAATAGCAAACAAGGCTGCAGTCTATATTTTAACCTTTTTTGCTTGCAGTGTTGACACTGGCTTTTCCAGTGTTTTGGAACCTGGGAATTGCTATGTGATAGCAAACACAAATAAATCACTAAGGAATGTTGATGCAAATGCTCTAGCAAAAGAACCTAGCTTTGAGCACAGACCTACAGAAACCAAAACAAAACCAAGGAGGTGCTTATATTTCATAAAACATCACTTGTCAGTATTTTTCCAATCTAAAAATACACGCAACCTCATACAGGATATCATGGATTTCGAAGAGGCGATCCCAGATGTCAGAGTTAAAATTTTCCTACAACGTTCAAAATGCTTCCTATGGCAAAACTATGACAGTTAACACCCCTGGGGAAGGACAGGCTTTCCATGCAGGAAAGCCTCCGCTTTCACTAGGCCAAGGTCAGTGTTTCTTTTCTTCTGTCTGCCTCTACCTCTGGTCTGCTGGCATAGACCCACTCAGGGATCACAGAATAGCAATCGCACCCTGTTGCTTTATCCTTAGAGGTCTTCCGATGGGGACTGGCTGCCACAAGAAACCTGTCATGAAGAAATCTATCATCAACTCTGTCCGGTTAGGGGATGTGGGACTTTTACAGAAAACAGCTAAACAGCTACCATTAAAACTCCTTGTGAATATAGCCAATATTTTATAATAACTATAAATGGAGTATAACCTTTAAAAATTGTGAACTACATTGTACACCTGTAACTTATACAGCATTGTACAGCCACTGTACTTCAATAAAAAACTGTTAATAGGTTAGACCTCGTGTTAAGTATTCTATTTTTTTTAAACAGTAACAAACTAAATATATGTGTGTGTGTGTGTGTGTGTGTGTGTGTGTGTGTATATATATATATTTTTTAGCAGCATATAGTTGGGTCTCGCTTTTTTTTTTTTTTTTTGCGGTACGCGGGCCTCTCACTGTTTTGGCCTCTCCCGTTGCCGAGCACAGGATCCGGACGCGCAGGCTCAGCAGCCATGGCTCACGGGCCCAGCCGCTCCGCGGCATGTGGGATCTTCCCGGACCGGGGCGCGAACCTGTGTCCCCTGCATGGGCAGGCAGACTCTCAACCACTGCGCCACCAGGGAAGCCCTGGGTCTTGCTTTTTAATCTAGTCTTACCATCTCTGTTTAAATCATTTACTTTTTAAAATTTTCCCACAAATCCCATAAATATGGGTTAATTTTTTTTCTTATTAGTTATCTATTTTATACATATTAGTGTATACATGTCAATCCCAATCTCCCAATTCAGCACACCACCACCACCACCACCCACTGCCTTCCCCCCTTGGTGTCCATACGTTTGTTCTCTACATCTGTGTCTCTATTTCTGCCTTGCAAACCAGTTCATCTGTATCATTTTTCTAGGTTCCACATATATGTGTTAATATATGATATTTGTTTTTCTCTGACTTACTTCACTCTGCATGACAGTCTCTAGGTCCATCCATGTCACTACAAATGACCCGATTTTCTTCCTTTTTATGGTTGCATAATACTCCATCGTATATATGTACCACATCTTCTTTATCCATCTGTCTGTCGATGGGCATTTAGGTTGCTTCCGTGACCTGGCTATTGTAAAGAGTGCTGCAATGAATATTAGGGTGAACGTGTCATTTTGAATCATGGTTTTCTCTGGGTACATGCCCAGGAGTGGGACTGCTAGGTCATATGGTAATTCTATTTTTAGTTTTTCAAGGAACCTCCATACTGTTCTCCATAGTGGCTGTATCAATTTACATTCCCACCAACAGTGAAAGAGGGTTCCCTTTCCTCCACACCCTCTCTGGCATTTGTTGTCTGTAGATTTTCTGATGATGTCCATTCTAACTGGTGTGAGGTGATACCTCATTGTAGTTTTGATTTGCATTTCTCTAATAATTAGTGATGCTGAGCAGCTTTTCATGTGCCTCTTGGCCCTCCATATGTCTTTTTTGGAGAAATATTTAGGTCTTCTGCCCATTTTTTGACTGGGTTGTTTGTTTTTTTAATATTGAGCTGCATGAGCTGTTTATATATTTTGGAGATAATCCTTTGTCCATGGATTCATTTGCAAATATTTTCTTCCATTCTGAGGGTTCTCTTTTCGTCTTGTTATAGTTTCCTTTGCAGTGCAAAAGCTTTTTAAGTTTCATTAGGTCCCATTTGTTTATTTTTGTTTTTATTTCCATTACTCTAGGAGGTGGATCAAAAAAGATCTTGCTGTGATTTATGTCAAAGAGTGTTCTTCCTATGTTTTCCTCTAAGAGCTTTATAGTGTCCGGTCTTACATTTAGGTCTGTAATCCATTTTGAGTTAATTTTGTGTATGGTGTTAGGGAGTGTTCTAATTTCATTCTTTGACATGTAGCTGTTCAGTTTTCCCAGCACCACTTATTGAAGAGACTGTCTTTTCTCCATTGTACATCCTTGCCTCCTTTGTCATAGATTAGTTGACCATGGGTGTGTGGGTTTATCTCTGGGCTTTCTATCCTGTTCCATTGACCTGTATTTCTGTTTTTGTGCCAGTACCATATTGTCTTGATTACTGTAGCTCTGTAGTATAGTCTGAGATCAGAGAGTCTGATTCCTCCAGCTCCATTTTTTTCCCTCAAGATTGCTTTGGCTATTCGGGGTCTTTTGTGTCTCCATACAAATTTTAAGATTTTTTGTTCTAGTTCTGTAAAAATAATGCCATTGGTAATTTGATAGGGATTGCATTGGATCTGTAGATTGCTTTGTGTAGTATAGTCATTTTCAGAATATTGATTCTTCCAATCCAAGAACATGGTATTTCTCTCCATCTGTTAGTGTCATCTTTGATTTCTTTGATCAATGTCTTATAGTTTTCTGAGTACAGGTCTTTTACCTCCTTCGGTAGGTTTATTCCTAGGTATTTTATTCTTTTTGTTGCAATGGTAAATGGGAGTGTTTCCTTAATTTCACTTTCAGATTTTTCATCATTAGTCTATAGGAATGTAAGAGATTTCTGTGCATTAATTTTGTATCCTGCAACTTCACCAAATTCATTGATTAGCTCTAGTAGTTTTCTGGTGGCATCTTTAGGATTCTCTATGTATAGTATCATGTCATCTGCAAACAGTGACAGCTTTACTTCTTCTTTTCCAATTTGTATTCCTTTTATTTCTTTTTCTTCTCTGGTTGCCGTGGCTAGGACTTCCAAAACTACGTTGAATAAGAGTGGCGAGAGTGGACATCCTTGTCTTATTCCTAATCTTAGAGGAAATGCTTTCAGTTTTTCACCATTGAGAATGATGTTTGCTGTGGGTTTGTCATATATGGCCTTTATTATGTTGAGGTAGGTTCCCTCGGTGCCCACTTTCTGGAGAGTTTTTATCATAAATGGGTGTTGAATTTTGTCAAAGCCTTTTTCTGCATCTATTGAGATGATCATGTGGTTTTTATTCTTCAGTTTGTTAATATGGTGTATCACATTGATTGATTTGCATATATTGAAGAATCCTTGCATCCCTGGGATAAATTCCACTTGATCATGGTGTATGATCCTTTTAATGTGTTGCTGGATTCTGTTTGCTGGTATTTTGTTGAGGATTTTTGCATCTATGTTCATCAGTGATATTGGTCTATAATTCTCTTTCTTTGTAGGATCTTTGTCTGGTTTCGGTATCAGGGTGATGGTGGCCTCATAGAATGAGTTTGGGAGTGTTCCTTCCTCTGCAATTTTTTGGAAGAGTTTGAGAAGGATGGGTGTTAGCTCTTCTCTAAATGTTTGATAGAATTCACCTGTGAAGCCATCTGGTCCTGGACTTTTGTTTGTTGGAAGATTTTTAATCACAGTTTCAAGTTCATTACTTGTGATTGGTCTGTTCATATTTTCTATTTCTTCCTGGTTCAGTCTTGGAAGGTTATACCTTTCTAAGAATTTGTCCATTTCTTCCAGGTTGTCCATTTTATTGGCATAGAGTTGCTTGTAGTAGTCCCATATGATGCTTTGTATTTCTGCGGTGTCTATTGTAATTTCTCCTTTTTCATTTCTAATATTACTGATTTGAGTCCTCTCTTTTTCTTGATGAGTATGGCTAAAGGTTTATCAATTTTGTTTATCTTCTCAAAGAACGAGCTTTTAGTTGTATTGATCTTTGCTATTGTTTTGTTTCTATTTCATTTATTTCTGCTCTGATCTTTATGATTTCTTTCCTTCTACTAACTGGGTTTTCTTTGTTCTTCTTTCTCTAGTTCCTTTACGTGCAAGGTTCGATTGTTTATTTGAGATTTTTCTTGTTTCTTCAGGTAGGATTGTATAGCTATAAACTTCCCTCTTAGAACTGCTTTTGCTGCATCCCATACGTTTTGGATCATCATTTTTTCATTGCCATTTGTCTCTAGGTAATTTTTTATTTCCTCTTTGATTTCTTCAGAGATCTCTTGGTTATTTAGTAATGTGCTGTTAAGCTTCCATGTGTTTGTGTTTTTTACGTTTTTTTCCCTGTAATTCATTTCTAATCTCATAGCATTGTGGTCAGAAAAGATGCTTGATATGATTTCAGTTTTCTTAAAATTACCAAGGCTTGATTTGTGACCCACAATGTGATCTATTCTGGAGAATGTTCTGTGTGCACTTGAGAAGAAAGTGTAGTCCTTGTTTTCGGATGGAATGTCCTATAAATATCAATTAAATCTATCTGGTCTATTGTGTCACTTAAGGCTTGTATTTCCTTATTCATTTTGTGTCTGGATGATCTGTCCATTGGTGTAAGTGAGGTGTTAAAATCCCTCATTATTATTGTGTTACTGTCAATTTCCTCTTTTACAGCTGTTAGCACTTGTCTTATGTATTGAGGTGCTCCTATGTTGGCTGCATATAATTGTTATATCTTCTTCTTGGATTGATCCCTTGATCATTATGTAGTGTCCTTCCCTGTCTCTTGTAACATTCTTTATTCTAAAGTCTATTTTAACTGATATGAGTATTGCTACTCCAATTTTCTTTTGACTTCCATTTGCATGGAAAACCTTTTTCCATCCCCTTACTTTCAGCCTGTATGTGTCCCTAGGTCTGAAGTGGGTATCTTGTAGACAGCATATATATGGGTCTTGTTTTTGTATCCATCTGGTGAGCCTGTGTGTTTTTCGTTGGAGCCTTTAATCCATTCACATTTAAGGTAATTATAGATTAAGTATGTTCTTATTACTGTTTTCTTAATTGTTTCGGGTTTGTTTTTGCGGGTCATTTTCTTCTCTTGTGTTTCCCACTTAGAGAAGTCCCTTTAGCATTTGTTGTAGACCTGGTTTGGTGGTGCAGAATTCTCTTAGCTTTTACTTGTCTGTAAAGCTTTTGATTTCTCTGTTGAATCTGAATGAGATACTTGTCAGGTAGCGTCATCTTGGTTGTAGTTTCTTCCCTTTCATCACTTTAAATATATTATGCCATTCCCTTCTGGCATATCGAGTTTCCGCTGAGAAATCAGCTGTTAACCTTATGGGAGTTCCCTTGTATGTTGTTTGTCATTTTTCTCTTGTTGCTTTTAATAATTTTCCTTTGTCTTCAATTTCTGTCAATGATTACTATGTGTCTTGGGGTGTTTCTCCTTGGATTTATCCTGCCTGGGACTCTCTGCACTTCCTGGACTTGGGTGGCTATTTCCTTTCCCATGTTAGGGAAGTTTTCAACTATAATCTCTTCAAATATTTTCTCGGGTCCTTTCTCTCCCTCTTCTCCTTCTGTAACCCCTATAATGCAAATGTTCGTGTGTTTAATATTGTCCCAGAGGTCTCTTAGGCTGTCTTCATTTCTTTTCATTCTTTTTTCTTTATTCTGTCCCACAGCAGTGAATTCCACCATTCTGTCTTCCAGGTCACTTATTCGTTCTTCTGCCTCACTTATTCTGCTATTGATTCCTTCTAGTGTATTTTTCATTTCAGTTATTGAATTGTTCATCTCTGTTTTTTTTCTTCTTTAATTCTCCTAGGTGTTTGTTCTTTAATTCTTCTAGGTCTTTGTTAAACACTTCTTGCATCCTCTCCGTTTTTGCCTCCATTCTTTTTCCAAGGTCCTGGATCATCTTCACTATCATTATTCTGAATTCTTTTTCTAGAAGGTTGCCTATCTCCACTTCATTTAATTGTTTTTCTGGGGTTTTATCTTGTTCCTTCATCTGGTACATAGTCCTCTGCCTTTTCATTTTATCTATCTTTCTGTGAATGCTGTTTTCGCTCCACAGGCTGCAGGACTGTAGTTCTTCTTGCTTCTGCTGTCTGCCCTCTGGTGGATGAGGCTATCTAAGAGGCTTGCACAAGCTTCCTGATGGGAGGGACTGGTGGTGGGTAGAGCTGGCTGTTGCTCTGGTGGGCAGAGCTCAGTAAAACTTTAATCTGCTTGTCTGCTTATGGGTGAGGCTGAGTTCCCTCCCTGTTGGTTGTTTGGCCTAAGGCAACCTAGCAGGTTCTTTGGTGGGGCTAATGGCGGACTCCAGGAGGACTCATGGCAAGGAGTACTTCCCAGAGCTTCTGCTGCCAGTGTCCTTGTCCCCACAGTCAGCTACAGCCACCCCTTGCCTCTGCAGGAGACCCTCCAACACTAGCAGGTAAGTCTGGTTCAGTTTCCTATGGGGTCACTGTTCCTTCCCCCTGGGTCCTGATGCACACACTGCTTTGTGTGTGCCCTCCAAGAGTGGAGTCTCTCTTGTCTCCCAGACCTGTCGAAGTCCTGCAATCAAATCCTGATAGCCTTCAAAGTCTGATTCTCTAGGAACTCCCCCTCCCGTTGCCAGACCCCCAGGTTGGGAAGCCTGATGTGGGGCTCAGAATCTTCACTCCAGTGGGTGGACTTCTGTGGTATAATTGTTCTCCAGTTTGTGAGTCACTCACCCAGTGGTTATGGGATTTGATTTTATTGTGATTGCACCCCTCCTACCATCTTATTGCGGCTTCTCCTTTGGATGTGGGGTATCTTCTTTGGTGAATTCCAGTGTCTTCCTGTCAAAAGCTGTTCAGCAGTTAGTTGTGATTTGGTGCTCTTGCAAGAGGGACTGAGTGCACATCCTTCTACTCTGCCATCTTGAACCAATCTTGATACATTTTAAAGTCTCGTGTTAAGTATTCTTAACAAGAATAAATTCTAACAGTGAAATACAATTTTTAAATATACCATGTTCATATTAACAGTATTATAAATAATTTGCTTACTACAGAAAACCAATAAGAAGAAAATAAAAATCACTCATAATTACCCCCCAAAAAACAACAACAAAAACTCCTTGTGAATTTTCTCTCCCAAGACACTTCTAATCTAGCCTCATATGTTAGGTTTTGAAGAAAGCAGTATCATTAAAAAAGAAAATAGAGTTGGGGGAGGTAAAGGTTAGGCTTAAGGGTTCATGAAATTCAGACTCCACACATTTCAATTAAATGGTACATTGACCCATGTACCAAACTGTACTGAAATCTGCTCCAAGTCCCATTTGTCAAGTTTCATCTGCCAGCATTTGGATTCAAGATGACAGACAGAGTTATAAATCCAATTCAAGATGACACTTATACTGAGCAGTATACCTAGTTTCATCAAAATCAGTTAGCATCCTTAACAGCTGAACACAGGATAGACCAAACAGACAGTTAAAAAGGAAAATGTTATGTCATCTATTTGAAGCAGGAATTGTTCTTAAATTGTGCTTAAATTAAAATTCATTTGTGTGTCTACTCATTCATTTAGCAAATATTTATTGAGCACCTACTTTATGTCACGTACTGCAGGAAAAGCCAGGGATATGCAAATCACAGGGCAAAGTTTTTGCCCTTGTAGACCTTACATTATGGTGGGGAGGTGAGGGAATAATTAAATAAAATCACTAAAAACTGAGATTAGAGCCATCATGGAACTAAGAAGGGAGGTATGATAGAGAAAAATAAGGAAAGCCTACTTTAGACAGGGTTGCAGGGAAGCCTCCTCCAAAGGGACGTATTTAGGTTGACATGGAAGGATGGGATGGAAGCAGCCACGTTAAGAGCCCAGGAAGAGTGCTCCACACAAAAGAAAGAGCAAACCCCAAGGTCTTAAGTAGGACCTGTAGTGGTCATGGACAGACTAAGGATGGGAGGGTGAGGAGGAGAGGCAGAGCAAGCCCACCATGACTCGCAATGTTAAATGGTTACTAGTGGTATTAAGAGTAACACTGTCTGGGAATTCCCTGGTGGTCCAGTGGTTAGGACTTGGCACTCTCACTGCCAGGAGCCCGGGTTTGAACCCTGGTTGGGGAACTAAGATCCCACAGGTCGCGCGGCCAAAAAAGAAAAAACAACGTTAACACTGTCAGAATCATTTGTGTGGATTATGCAAAATGGGAGACATTGTGCCTGAAAGGAAACTACGCATTTTGCCTTTCTTATCTTTAAGGGTTTTCCATTCACACATTAAATAATGCCTAACAGCTCATACATTTCACTTTCTTTAGAAAATTACCACTATTAAATATTATCATCAGCCTCACTAAGGAACTTTTAAGTGTGATACATAGTCCTTTAATGCATTTAGCACCTAAGCATGTAAACTTCCCACCACAGAAAATGGAAGAGTCCTCCATCAAATCAGTTAACTCCAAAAGCAGTCAGGTATTTACTGCATGGCCTGCGGAGCAAATAGCTCTTGGGTACTTCAGCCCTGTAGGGCTACAGAAGCCATCAGATCTCCATGAAAGCCTGTCACATTCGAGAGGTACCCAATCTGCTCCGTGGATACAGGTCAATCCGCAGAGAGACAAAGGGATGTGCCCGATTATACAAAGCACCTTCCATTTCCCAGTCACTAGAAAAGTTGTAAATTTTATGAAATTCCAATATTATAGTTCTCTTGATTGCTTTTAAGCCATTTGGAAAATAAAATGGATTGCAGGAGAGTTTTCCTAACTAGCTCAGTGATCTTTCCTTGTCATGTGAGGTTGAAAGAATTCACCATTTGACTAAAGGTCAATGTTCTACAAATATTTATGGGTGACTAAAAGGGGAAGACTATTAGGGGAATACTTTTTCATTACCCTCACTATTGCACAGTTACTTACAAGAGGTACTAGACACACCTGTGCTACATCCTTACCCTCCCTTCCATGTTCACGAACCCATGGGTTACGTTCCTAGGTAGGGGGGTTCTTCTTATAATGAATTTAAGGATACCCCTTTCAAAGAAATGATTAAATGTTGGTTACATTTTAAATTGTGCATGATTTTAGTTCTCTCTGAGCAATGTTTGATGGATACATCTTTTAAAAATAGTCAAATGGCCTAACCTTTTAGCAATAAAACTGTGTGCGATAAAAATGCTGGAGGGTACCTGTTACCAAACTGTCATAGGCTGGAGAATTATTAGACCCCATAATTCTGTAGTGCAAAACCAAATTTGTTGATTTTTTTCAAGTAGAAAAAAATCCAGGAAATTAAATGGGAAGACCTGTAGTAATGAAATATTAAATGCAATTTCAAGTGCACAAAAATGTCAGAAGCCAAAAAAAAAAAAAAAAAAGATCTCAGGAACAACATTACTTTTCTTACACCTCATGTATGCCTGAGCTTAAATTGCCCTAGAAACCAGCCAGACCCAGATGCAGGGAGTGGTGGGGATGCACGGGAAAGGTAGGAAGAAGCAGCCCAGAACAGGAAAAAGTAAGAACTAAGAGTAATGGAAAGAAGTCAGATAGAAAATATTTCATTTGTTTTCGATTTCCAAAGTTGAAGTCATACTCCATCAACACACATCAACACCAGCAGAAAGGCATAAAAGCAAAAGTACCGGACTTCAACCATGACATGCCTGTACTACCCAAAGTTCAGTCTGATTCTTGGTTCTTTGCACTGTTACAGTCCTGGGCTCCTGTTCTTAACCTCAGTACAACTGTACTTCAATTCTGGCCAAAGAGAACATGTCTCATAGGATGGTTTGGTGAGCATTTGGACTCAGTCAGTTGAGATGTGTCTACATGAAGAGGACTACTATTGGAAGGAGTCACTGGAAATCTACAGCTTCAGCTGCAAAACTGGCAGTAATAATTCATTTTAGTAATATGTATTTAGGAAGGGATAGGGAGATCCAGAGAAACTTTATAGACAAGATTTTAAAATAAAAATCATTGTGTGAATAAAAGTGTCAAATGTTAATATCAGGACACCGTGAGTTTAGGCAGGACACGTTGTTCATGTGGAATATTGTTTCAAGATGCACACAGGGAAAATCCTTATTTTCATACCTGGCTAACTCTCCAGGTCCAGTTCTCACACAGTCTGTACACTCTATTTTTTTTTAACTTTTTATTTTATGTTGGAGTACAGTTGATTAACAATGTTGTGTTAGTTTCAGGTGTACAACAAAGTGATTCAGTTATACATATACATGTATCTATTCTTTTTCAAATTATTTTCCCAATTAGGTTGTTACAGAATATTGAGCAGAGTTCCCTGTGCTATACAGTAGATCCTTCTTGCTATATCCATTTTAAATATAGCAGTGTGTATATTCTTTCTTTAAATAAGCTACAGGAATCAGATGATCTGTAATTTATGATTGTTACACCTTTAAAACCTTAACAACACGTGATGAAATCTATTTCTTTAGAATATCCATCTGTGTGGTTGCAATGCTGGATGGCAGAAAGAAAGATTTATATTTATGGCCAATTTTTATTTATTCTCACCTATTTATAAATTGGGCTACAACTTCAATAGCCATGGTTAAAAAGAATAATGTCATTCCTAACCACTGCCTTTGACTATAAAAACAATTTCACCATAACAGATAGCACTGAAATACTCCAAGAATAATCTATAAATGAATCCTGGATTACCAGTCTAAAGATGGTGGTTATAAATGATTACATGAAAGAGCTGATGTTACTTTGAAATTCTTAAAGTATGTCTATGGATTTTCGTATTTTATATGTAACATTTTTATGAAGTGATTTTGCCGTTACATAATAGCTTTCATCTTCAAAGCACTTCACAAATATGAACTAGTTACATAAAAAGCTATATTACTGCAAAATCAGAAAATGGAAAAGCTAAGGTTCTCCTAGTAACAGTCACTCTCACACATTCTATATGTTTAATCTACAACAAAGGTTATGTATTTAAAACATGTTTCATTATAAATACTGTTAACAAAACCATCTAAAGGCTTAACAGAGCTTTCACTATACCAAGCAGCTATTACTATCCATAAAAATCTCCCTTTTATGGAATTTATAACTTTGAAGAAATTAGACTTGTATTATGGTAGATCTTCTTTGTCCCCTTCTTCTAGTTCATGAAATCTGTTAAATATCAGTAAAAAGCGATGTTCAACAAAGCTTTATCACGATAAAATTGAAAAAAAATTAAACACATCATGAAGAATGGTTAACTAAATTATGGTATGTTTATGTGATATAATATTCTCAAATATAATACAGCCATTAAAAATTATGTTTTTGAAGAATATTTAAATACATGAGGAAATCTGTGCAATATATTAGTTTTTTAAAGGCTACAAGATTATCTATATCCTATCATGCCAATTTTATAAAAGAAATAATTATATACAGGCACACAAGCAAATTGGATGAAATAAATATGGGTAATGGGGTATTGTGATTTTATTTCCTTCCTTGGACTTTATTATTTAAATTTTTGACAATAAGATATATATTTTAATGGGACATATATGTTATTTAAAGGAAAACAAAACCACAATCCTTGGCTTCAAGAACTCACACTCTACTGGAGAGGTAGAAAATGTCCGTCAGTGTGATAATCTCTTTGAGAGTGAGAGCTCAGAGGACCATGGGAATAGCCCAAGGCAGAGGTTCAGAATAGAAGGAGGAGAACTTTGAACTGGGTCTTGCAAGGTAAGCAGGTATTTAATAATAACAGAGAGAGCAGTCTAGACAGAACATATACAAAGGCCCATGTATGAGACACGTGGAAACAACAAGAAAAATAAAGAGCTTTCCTGGGGCAAAGAATATGGACAGGAATCATAGAAGATGATGCCGGTGATGGCACATGCTAGATCATAGAAGACCTTGCATATTATGGAAAAGGATCTGACTTCAATCTTTACACACAATGGGTAGACGCTGCTGGAAAAGGGGATGTGGAGAGGGGGTTAAGTCAAGAAAGCAATAACGGGCTTCCCTGGTGGCGCAGGGGTTGAGAGTCCGCCTGCGGATGCAGGGGACACCGGTTCGTGCCCCGGTCCGGGAAGATCCCACATGCCGCAGAGCGGCTGGGCCAGTGAGCCATGGTCGCTGAGCCTGCGCGTCCGGAGCCTGCGCTCCGCAACGGGAGAGGCCACAACAGTGAGAGGCCCGCATACCGCAAAAAAAAAAAAAAGAAAAACAAAGCAATAAGAAGAGAGGAGTTCTTTAGGTCACTGGCTGCAGCAAGCAAATAATTGGAGGAAGGCAATAGTAGAGCCAGGGATCCGGGGTAGGAGATTCTGATAGGATTTTCCCTCAAAGAACAGTGGAGAAGAAAGGAGAGAAGGGGTTCTACAGAGTTAGGAAATAGAATCAATGTAATTTAGTAGCCAGATAGATGTGAATGAATGAAAAAAAAGTGTCCAAGGTAATTCCCAGGACTCTAGACGGAATAAGTGAGTGGAACCATTATCTTAATAAAGTGGATCTGGGCACAAAGCCAGTGAGTTTGATTTGGGACATGTGGAATTAAAGGAGACTCCAGATATTCAGATAAGAATACATAGAAGCCTCCATGGATTCATACACAAGTCATAGGTGAAGGATAGAAGAAAAGACTTGAGAACACTCAGCTTATAGCTCTGTGCTTAAAAAATTAGGAATGGATGGAATCACCCTAGAAGACTGGGCAAAGTGAGGAGCCTGGAAATTGGGGAAACATCATATACTTGGGGACAGGCACGAAGAGCCAGCAAAAATAACCAAGATGGAATGGTCATGGAAGCTGAGAAGCAGAGATTTTCAAGAGGGAGTGAAAGGCTATGGAGGTCAAACAGAAAAAGGCCAAAATGCATCATTTAGGTCTGACAATAAGAATGCTCATTTGACAACTGCTGCAGCAGTTTCAGTGGGTGGTATGAACAGAAGCTTATAAGAGATCACAGAATGATTCAGATTTAAGGGGAACCTGAGCATAGGGCTCCTTCCACAAACTTAGCTATGAACTGAAGAAGAAAGGGAGCACTAAAACTAGAGATGAACGTAGAACTAGAAAAGAAGGGCATTGATGATTTATGGATAGGTGACTAGCAACAATAGCAGTAATGACTACCCAAGAAATACAGTCACCTTTTTTTACCTAATAAACATACAGTCATACATATACAGATGGCCAAAAGACACATGAAAAGATACTCAACATGGCTAATTATTAGAGAAATGCAAATCAAAACCACAATGAGGTATCACCTCACACTGGTCAGAATGGCCAACATCAGAAAGTCTACAAATAATAAATGCTGGAGAGGGTGTGGAGAGAAAGGGACCCTCCTACACTGTTAGTGGGAATGTACATTTGTGCAGCCACTATGGAGAACAGTATGGAGGTTCCTTAAAAAACTAAAAATAGGGCTTCCCTGGTGGCGCAGTGGTTGAGAGTCCGCCTGCCAATGCAGGGGACACGGGTTCATGTCCCGGTCTGGGAAGATCCCACATGCCGTGGAGCGGCTGGGCCCGTGAGCCATGGCCGCTGAGCCTGCATGTCCAGAGCCTGTGCTCCACAACCGGAGAGGCCACAACAGTGAGAGGCCCACGTACCACAAAAAAAAAAAAAAAAAAACCCACTAAAATTAGAGCTGCCATATGATCCTGCATTCCCACTCCTGGTCATGTATCTGGAGAAAATCATACTTTGAAAATATACATGAACCCCAGTGTTCATTGCAGCTCTACAAGACATGGAAGCAACCTAAATGTCCATGGACAGATGAATAGATAAAGAACATGCAGTACACTTTCACAACAGAATATTTCCCAGCCATAAAAGAGAATGAAATAATGCCATTTGTAGCAACATGGATAGACCTAGAGATCATCACACTAAGTGAAATAAACCAGAAAGAGACAGACAAATATCATATGATATCACTTATATGTGGAATCTAAAAGGAAAAAAAGACACAAATGAACTTACTTCCAAAACAGAAAGAGACTCACAGAGGCAGAAAACAAATTTATGGTTACTAAAGGGGAAAGGGGGGTGAAGGGATGGATAAATTAGGAGGCTAGGATTAACATATACACACTACTATGTATAAAATAGATAACCAACAAGGACCTACTGTATTGCACAGGGAACTATACTCAATATTATGTAATGACCTATAAGGGAAAAGAATCTGAAAAAGAATATATATATATATATATATATATATATTTATATATATATATAACTGAATCACTGTGCTGTACACCTGAAACTTACATGCTATTGTAAATCAACTACATGTCAATAAAAATTTGTTTTAATAAATAAATAAATAAATATATAGACATACAGCCACAAAACAAAGATATGACAACACATGTCCAAATGTTTGCTCTAAAACATCAACATTATTCAGCTAAAATTCACACTGGAGATATCTTTTGTCAGTGTGAAAAAATCCTGAGATCCCATTTCCAAAGTCTCACCTTAAATTTTTCTGTTACTCAGGTCATTGAAAGAGTTTGCTAATATGAGGAATACAATTGATAGCTATAAATAATTTGGGACCAGCAATGAATTCATTTGGGGCTAAATTATCTACTGAATGACAAAGATGTTTTGAATTAACTGAGTAACTCTTTCAACACTAAGTAGACCTAAGGTTGATTAGGTAAAAATCCATTTGTGTAGTATAAACTAGTTGAAGAAGTTTGCATAGAAATTTAAGAAACTTCATTTTTGTTGTGGTTCTTACTGGGCTAGTTAATTTAATGTTAGGAACTTTGACCCATATTGGGGTCAAAGTCTATACCGTTCTTTCCTTCAATTCACCTAAAAATAGCAAATTCACTCTATGTGTAAGATCCACAAAAAGATTCACGATTCATTATTTCTAACCCAATAATTCTGCTCTTAGGAATTTATCATATGATATAATAGGGGAAAAATGCTATTTGTACAGATGTGTTCACTACGATATTATCCAGAAGAACAAAAACATGGCAACAACATAAAAATTCAACAATGGGGAGAAAACCACATCAATTACAGACATTTACTTAATGGAATCGACATTAATTGCGTGAAACAAAGCTGAATAAGATTGTTCACTTTGACTGCGATCATATAATTATAAATTATGTGTGCAAACCAAAAAATTCTTAAAGGTAATATAATACACACACATACACACACACAGCTACGCTGTAGAAATAAGAAAGATTTTTGTTTCTTTTTTCAAACTTTCTTTTAACGTTCCTATAAGAACTTTCAGAAGTTAAGAGAAAGGAAGACAGGGGAGAGAGGGAGGGAGGAAAAAGGAAGGAAGGAAGAAGGAAGAGGAGAACATAACTGAAGATCAAAAGCAGTGGAAAGAAGAGTCCTAAAAGAGAAAAAAAGAATTCTAAAATGTATCTTGACATATTTGCAAACTATTTGTTGGCTGTGACTCACTTGCAGATTCTGAAGTCCTGTCTAGAACTGATACAAGGTTAAACGGAGTTACCCACTTGCACGTATGGCTCATTTAAATGATACAGACGGGTACCCTGTCATCACTACAGTCAGAATCTACTAATGTTAAATATATATATTTTTGACCGATTTTACTGAAAACAAAGAAATAAAGATGGCAGACAGTTCCAGCATAAGTAAACTGTTGGTGTAGTGCTAAAGTTTTCAAGTTTCTCTGCATTTTTAGTTGAATATTATTTACAACAAACTTAATTTTATTTTTAAAATATTTTCAGTAAAATTTTGAATATGCTCAAATAACAACCCTAAGATAGAGTCGGGTTAGCCTGAAGTAGCTAACAGGCCTTGCGTCAATTTTAAGCAATTTAGATTAACGAAGGCTACTTCTCAACATTGCCATGAGAACGGAACTTCTTAACGTCTATAATAATGCTTCAGGAAACAATTAGTTATTTTGCTTACAATTTCAGAGGCCTGTAATAGTTAGAAGGGGGACTCCAGAGTCAGAGGGGTTTGCATTCCAGCTCCAACATTATTAGCTTGGAGACCCTCAGTGAGTTACCAGAATGCTCTGTGCCACTGGCTCCTCATTTACAAAATGGGGATGAAAGTAGTATCTCTCTCATGAGGCCTTGTGAGTATTAAGTGAGATTAATGTATGTAGAGTACTTAGAGATATGCCTGGAACATAATAAGCACACAGATAATGGTAGCTGTTATTATTATTAGATATTGCAATGATACACAGAAGCATCAACGCTCTGGCCTTGAGGGAGCCTGCATTTATTAACATTAATAATAATGACATAAATAAGGATAATGGTAACTACTATTATACGTTTCGGAGGCATGTCATCATTTCCATGTATTAACTCTTCTGATTTCACTCTGACTCTGTAAGACAGGTTTTAGACACATTATATAGCTCAAGCAACTGAGGTCCAGGAGAGCAATGCAATTGATGGATTGCCCACAAATAGGACGTTAGTAAGGGTTGAGGTAGGTTTTGCTCTAAAGCTGCAGATTAGAAGTGTCAACCCTCACGATAGGACCCGGGGAGGGGGTGGGGTGTGGGGGGAGGGGCTGAGGATTGGTTAAGAGTTTATGGCCTTCCTTTTTGCTGACAAAGCAATTTGGATAGGTTTGGAGTTTTAAACGGTATAGTAAAACTTGACTAATCGTGACCCACAGTATGAATTACAAGTACCTTATTTTTTCAGAAAAATGAAAGAGCTGCCAAAAGTAGCACTACAAAAACTGTATTTTAGCAGCAATATCCTAAAAGTTCACAGAATATGATTATCCTCAGACAAGTCCTGCTTCAAAGTAAGATCAGAGTCACAAGACAGGAAGTAAGCACTCTTTTTCCCCTCAAATTAAAATTAAGACAAGACTGCTGTTTGAAAATACCCATGCTTGCAACAAGAAGGTAGGATTTTTAGCAATTTATATAATTCTGGCTCCTTTTATGCATTTCTTTACACAACCAGATGTATTTTTATTAGTTTTGGTCTCACATAAAAACATATGTTTACCGTGAAGAATTATGAAAAAGAAAGTGAAAAAATCATCCTAAATTCCACAAACTTCAAAATAAATAATGTTGTAATGTTTTGTAGATGTGTGATGTGCATATGTGTACAACCGCTTATTTACATGCCCCCAATATAAAATTTTATTTCCAACTCCTTGCAGCTCATAACTTCTTAATGTCACACAAAAACCACTTCTTCTGTTGTTGGGATACTATATATGCAGTTTTGTCTGGCTTGCTTTTCATTTAACATTATATCAAGAGCATTTCCCATGTTATTAAACATTGCTTGAAAAGGTATTTTTCCTGACTTTTTAGATTTGGATACCTCACCTTTTAAAAATAGCACATAGATTCAAGAATGTTCTGCAACTCAAAACTCTATGACATAATATAGAGATCTAAGTTTCATGACCCCCTGCTAACTCCAGTTAGGACATGTTAAATTATCTAAAGCAACTTAGGAATTTAATAATTTTACCTTAAAATATCAGGGAAAGCTTTTAGTTCGGGGTAATTCCTCATGTTTGCATTTTAACAGACCTCTTTTGGGTACCTCAAATCTTTTGGCTAGGACAGCTTTCCTTAGCTTTATGATTTTCCCTGCCTAGAAAGTAAAGGTGAAAGTAAAAAATTATTATGAAGTTCATATGCCCTTATCTACTGTGACTGGAAGCCTTGTTAAGGGCAGAGACCACTTCTCAATCCATCTCTCTATGTCTTCTTCAATGCCTTAAAAAATTAATCGCACCAGACTGTTACCACTTTTCTAAAAATACGTGTCCAGGTGAATATTGCCCATAATATTGTACTGTGAAACCAGTGAACAGGTATATACACAAAACAATGATCTCTCTAAACTCTGAGCTTGACTTGGCCATACCTCATCACAAGAGGGGCATTACACAGGTATTCAGTTCATATATATCTCCGACTACTCATCCAAATAAAGTTGGGTCATCTTCACCAAGAAATCATTTCCCTGGTGGGGGTAAACACACATCTAAACCCAAAAAATTCTATTAGCACCAGTTATGTTGTAACACAATGATGAGCACTTTTCTTCCAATTTGCTAGCTCCCCAACTAAAGAAAGGCTTTGCCGGTTCTGGTTGGCATTCGAGCTGTGTGTAGTAGATATGCTGATTTTTAAAAAAGAAAGAAAAAGAACTACAATAATGATGTGGTCTCCTGAGAATATATTTATTTCTGCAGTATAAAGCAAAATTAAATTCTTCAATCTCAAAAACTATTAAAAGGTTGTATTTAAAATGCATGAAGCATTAAAAAGACATCAAAATTAAAATAATCTCATAAATCTCTTCATTTAAAAGACTTATTAGAATACAGATCGAGGCAGAAAACAGCTGCCCGGCACTCCGGAGTAGTAAATTATGACTGTTTTAACTTTTTTTCATTTTCATCATTGAAAATTCTTTTCCAGAATAATTGTATTGCTGTAGCAAGAACAACTGTCCCATATATTTAACGTGTGAATAGTAAATTGCTTTCAATGGACCCTGAAACAGATCTGCTGTAAATTCTTTCAAAGATCAGCAGGCCACAGGATCGTACCCTGGCAAAGGATACAGAAGATACAAGCAGAAATTAGCTTTTAATGTAAAATTGATCAAATTAATTACTATTCCAATTCGGTTTGCCAGAGCACTAGGGATACCCTAGGAAAACCTGATAGCATAAGAGGTTTTTTTTGGCCATTCCCTTCTTCCCTAGATCTGCCAGCTAAAACCCAAGAAAAAGTCAGCGGAGGAAGGACAGTCAGATGTGTCCAATTGCCATCGATCATTAAAACCGGACTCTCTTTTGTAAATGACTGACAGCTAGAGGAAGTTTTGTTTTTTAATAAAGATTCTCACTCCACAGACCGTTCTCACTCCACAGACCATCATGTGTCAGTCTTGATTGTACTAGAGCATTCCTTGGAGTACAATTAAACTATCATGTTGATTGCACCTCAATGCCTTTGAAGCCTAAGGGGAGGAAAAGAAAAGCCAGATGGCTAACCAGGAGGCCTGTGATCCCCCTCGTGATACTCTTTAACAATATACTAGGAACTGAGCAGAGCTATTGTTGATGGAAACAGCCAGGTATGCTTTGAAAGTCTTAGAAGATAAAAGGCGTGTTGCCATAGAGCTGCCTCCCATTTTTATAGACCTCCCCTTCCTCAGATGCACTCTGACCTCATTCCTCCTTCACAGAGACAAGATTAGTAAACAGTGGGCTTTATTAGGAGCTGTTTAGAACACCATTAATCCAACTTAATTGATGGTGTAGTGGTACCAGGTCTTTTTCTGCTTTCTCTTTCCAGAAGACAACATTGGTAGCAGAATTGGACTTCTTTCCAGAAACGGCACCTATCTTTGTAATTCTGTACACTTTCCCATCGCCTTGGCTCAAGCAGGCTGAGCAAAGCTTCTTATCTAAGACTCTGAAAAGGATAACAGGACTGCTCAAGTATAAAAACTGCAAGTACTTTATTTATCTTTCTTTCTGCTTAGATTACCATTATCTCTGGTCACTGAATTTTGTCTTTTGGGCTTCAAATGGAGAGCAAAGTCAACCAGAAGGTACAGCTCTAAACCCAATGGAATACTGCTCCATCAGCACTCGTACACACACAGACACACACACACACACACACACACACACACACACACGCACACCTCCTTCCAGCCTTTGGCTTTACCCTAGGGTTAACTTCCTCATGAATAGTTTCAGATGATGCTATGATCTTCCTTGCAAAATATTTATGCTGAAAAACAATTCAGGTTCTACAAGTGCCTCAGTAACTACTACTTACAGTGAAGCCGAAAGGTAAGCCGAACAAAGGAGCTGTCTAACCAGGCAAGGTTTCTGCAGAATGGGGGGGAAATTGCATAAAATAACTGCTAACCTGAATTTCAAATCTATCCGTTCATTTTTTCCTATAACCACATGTAAGACATTGAAGATACCATGGAGATGAATTGAGAAGTGGTCCCTGCCCATAAGTCTTCCAGTTATAACAGAGATGGTCATGTGAATATCTATGACAAGATTGGAATAACAAAAATACTAAATCATGTTTAAAGCAAAGTCTTAGGGGCATGCACAATTAATTGTGACTACAGAAATCAGGGAAGGCTTCAAAGAGGAGAAAGCAAAGGAGATCCATTATTAGTGCGTAGGGAAAAGACCACTTACAATTAAGGAACAGCATGCACAGACTCACAGAGAAGTGAAGTCATCAGAAGAGATGGCTCCTGCGCACATTTTTGTCACGTGAGGACTGCATTCACAATTCTTGCTATAGCCACACACCATCTGTACTAGTAGTTGCTTAACATTCTTTTTTTAATTGGCTCCATTTTTACTGAAATAAATTTATTTTTTCAAAGGAAAAATTACTGTCACTACTATAAATGGAAATCCAGTGTTGCCTGCCCCAAGCACCACGTAACTATAAAAGCAAATAAATGAAAACAAAACAATGAAATTCTAGCTAAATACTGTTGGAGCCTGCCCTCTCATTATCACAAAGGGGAGCTAGTGGGGCAAGATGCTGAAGACATCCCAACATCAAACAAAGACTTTCTCCTCAAGGTTCTCTGAAGAGTTGAGAGAGAACTCTAAACTCTTCAAAATTCTAAATTCTGAAAAAATCACTCATGGGGTAACTCAGTGTTTTCAAGGCCATGTTAGGGTACAACCTAAAGTCATTCTGAATCATTGTCCTACACTCTGGGAAATATTGAAATAGATCAAAGACCTTACCCCACCCTAGTACGCACCATGGTATTATACATATATTTCTCCCTACCACCCTATCCTTTATATAAACTAAGTCATTATTACTGCATTTCATCAAATCTAAGTTAATATCAATTGTGAGATGCACCATTATTTTATGTGCCACTAAGAAAGAAAAATGCTGCCAATTAAATTATGATACACCATCACTTGTAAGAAGCATCTAATTTCAGAGATGTTAAAATGTGGCGGGGAAATGCTTGTTTTGGAATCAGTGAGACACATTATTAATCACTGTTGCTTAGAAGCAAATAATATAGAGCTTAGAAGTTAACTGGTTTTCAGAAAACAATGAAAAAGCGTATTTGGTGTAATGTCCTACTTGATGTAACTAGAATAGTAAATTGTCATCCTTTTAGGACAAGACAATATAGACCAGTGATTCAGAGCAGAGCCTGGAAGACCCTGGGTTCAAATCGTGCTTCTGTCACTTACTAGAAGTGGCACATTAAATGACTAACAAACTCCATTGGTTCATCTGTAAATTACTCCATGTATTTTCAATATTTAAACATTTCCCCAGTGGAAAACTAAAAAAGAACCCTGGGTATTTTCCTGCCCAGATCTGTCAGAACTGATTTTTAATGAAAGCTAAGTATCATTTGTAACTACCAGTACCAGTGCAGTATAGTTAGTAAAATTTTTTTCCTCTTTTATTTTTTAGACCCAAAGAACCACAGTGCCAACTAGTTTTAGATCATCACTGCATGCTTTACTAATGCTCACTTACATAGGATAGTACCTGAAGACTAGTCAGTCACAAATAGAGTTAGACCCCGTAGAGGTGGGTTCCTTTGAGTTGGTCAATTTACCACCTCAGATTCCAGTTCCATGTGACTTTCTGTTCCAAGGCTCCTCCTGGACACTAACAAGTCTATAAATGTGAATTGTCCTGAAGATTAAATGTGGAATGATCTACCCCAGTGCAACCCCTGGGAACAGCAAGCTGCTTCTCCTGTTGTCAGAGGAACATCTCCTTAGTTTGTGCGTTACTTGTACTAGGTGCTTTCAAACTACGATGCAATCTGAGCCTTGTACCAAGCCTGGGCTTTAAACAGGACAGGCGTTATTGCTGCAAATCATGGAAGTCAAAATTGAGACTCAGAGAGGTCACGACAGGATTTGCCCAAGGTCACACCATTGTGAGTAATGGAGATGGAAGGAAGCCCAAATCTGGCTCCAAATGTTCCACTCACTCCATGCTTCCACATCATAAAAACATTTTTTTTAAGTAATTACACCATTTTGCTGTTCATCCGCATTCTAGCTCCTCGTTTCTGGCTCGGTACTTGTTCTTCACCGGTCCTCCAAGCTCTCACACTAGCCCTAAATCTCTTGCTGACCTCTTGTCAGCGTCGTTGAGATGAAACAAGTTTCTGGGAGACTCAACCCTTCATCGTGCCCGCACTTTCTGGGGCTGAGTCGGGCAGACACTGGGACCTTGGTCACAAGCGTGCAGGAGACTGCTGTTCTCAGGTAGAGCCACACGGGGGCAGGGTGACGCAGGATGCAGCCACGCCTGGAATTCCTGGGAGAGAACGAGGGTACAGTCCAAAGCCTTAGGGCAAGTGCAGAACGATGGTGAAGGCTCAGAGGCAGCTAGGCATGGAGAATGTGGTAGCTTATATGGGAATTGCAGCCACGAATTCTAGATTTGCTTCCTCAGCCAACAAGCTGGGGAATGTTAGGCAACTTGCTTCCCCTGTTAGGTGATCTAGTAATCTCTAAGAGCAGACCCCTCTTTAAGAGTTGTTGACTCAGGACCTTTACAGTCTAGCGCTAAAGAGCCCTGATAGCGTTCTTACTAAGTGTTAAGTGCCTGTACAGGTTTAAAGGAGACAGTGTTTACAAAATGCTCTCAACTGATAGAGAGCCGAGATGGCTGTCTGTAGCGCGCCCTCTAATGGATAGGTGGTATCATCACAGCCTTCTCTATCTTGAAATAACAAGGGAATACATATCTTAGTATAAGTCTCATATTTTTCCCTCTGAGTCCTGACAAAGCAGGATTCAGGAAGCCCTGGCAATCGTTTTAGAGGTCAAAGAGCATTGCACTGCTCCCCACAGCTCATGCTTCAAACACACTGCATGTGACTCTTCTCTGTGTCACCCCTTTCTCCATGCCCTTTCTGGTTCTTCTGATTCCTTCATAGAAAGATACTCTAATTTCTGCAATTAAAACACTGCAGAAGAATGATATTAACTCAAACATGGAACTTGCGCAAATCCTAGTCCCCATATAGTATGATGAAGAGAGCTCTTGACTACCCACCACATGTACTCTCATATATCCCCTATTCCAGGACTGCCAGAAACATTATTTCTGCTTTATAATTAACATGATAAAGGGTCAATAACTTAATATAAATGATTAATAAACAGTTAAAAACAAACAACCAAATCACTCCTTGGACTTGGAACATAAACAAAAAGTTCAGGAAAGATAAAATATAAACAGCTAATAAATAATAAAATAAAATGCCAATCCACACTAGTTATCAAAGAAGAATAAATTAAAACATGACAACTGACTGCCAATATTATAAAATTCACTATTCCCAGTGCTGATGAGGGTGACATAAGATAGGCATTTCAGTACACTGTAATTGGTACAATCATCCTGAGAACAATATAGCAGAATATATCAAAAGTCTTGTTGGGACTCGTATGTACAAAACATGAGGAAATTCTTAAGGTACAGTGGTCTTCTGATATCCTTTCTCCCCTTCCTCTTTAGGAATGGAATCTCCAGTTTTTTTAGCTGGGCATATGTCCATTTGTAATAAAGATTTTATTTCCTAGCATCCCTTGCAGCTAGGTGTGGTCCTGCAAATATATTCTAGCCTAAGAAATGGAAGTGGAAATGACTGATGCAAATTCCAAGTAAAGGCTTACTTTCTTCCTCTCTTTTCCTTCTTTCCTACAGTCTGGAATGCAGCTGGATGGCTGGAACTCCAGCCGTCATTTTAGATATTGCGGTGGTTTGAGAATGGAAGTCACATGTGGTGGAGCAACAAAATAGAAACAGCTGGACCAATCACTACCAAACTTTTTAAATTCAGAAGACAAATAAAATTCTATTTTGTTTAAGCCACTCTAATTTGGAGTTTTACTTGCAGCCAATCCTAATCCCAAATAATATATGCATTAATACTGAATGTACAGCAAAATGAAAAAAGATGCAGAACAGTGTGTACTATGCTACCACTGTATAAAAAAGGAAAGCAAAAACATTATGTGTGTGGAAGCTAGTTCCCTAATGAACCATGCCTCCCATTATCCATACCCTTACATAGACCCTTCCCACATTGAGTCTGAACTTGCCATAGGACTCACTTAAACAAACAGAAAGTGGAGAAAGTGACACTGTGCCAGCGCCTTGCCTAAGCATTAAGAAAGCCTGGCAGCTTCTGCCAAAATGTTCTTTGCAAATCAATAAAAATAGGAAATAAATAAATAAATCCCACTATAGGGGAACATCTACATTATGGCATTTCTTTACTCTTCGTATATATTATACAGCACAATGATTGAGAAAATGCTTATTATATAGAAAGAAAGTGATAGCATAAAATTATACTCATATGGAATATGATGTCTACTTTGTAAAAATGCATAGAAAATAAGACTTAAATGAATTACATAAAGAGTACTAATATTACTTGCCCCTTACTGACTGAATAATGGTTAATTTATGGGGGGTCCTTTATTCTTTCCAAATTTCTTACAAAGAGCATGTTTTAATTTCAATAATTCTATTTTTATTTCTAGAAGTTCTACTTGGGCCTTTTTTGACTATTTCTAGGCTTTCCAATAAACTTTTGATACAGTAGTCCCTCCTTATCTGCAGTTTCACTTTCCATGGTTTTAGTTATCCACTGTCAAACATGCTCCAAAAATATTAAATGAAAAATTTCAGAAATAAACAATTCATAAGTTTTAAATCGCATGCCTTTCCAAGCAGCCTGATGAAATCCTGCACCAACCAGCTCCATCCTGCTCAGAACATGAATCATCCCTTTGTCCAGCATATTCACACTGTACAGGATGCCTGCTCGTTAGTATAGGAAAAACATAGTATATATAGGGTTCGGTACTATTTGCAGCTTCAGGCATTCACTGGGGGGGTCTTAGAATGTATCCCCCATAGATAGGGGGGACAATTGTATATGATTTGGGATTAGTTGATTCTTTTGCTCATGTTTTCAGTTCTACTATTTCCTTGAACATTTTTAACTTATCTCTGTATCTTTTCTGTATCATCATAACTCCAATATTTGAAGCACTTGAGGGTCTCATTCTGCTATTTGTTGTTTCCCTTGACTCTTAAATACAACTACCTTCTTCATGTGTTTGTAATTCTGGATTGTGAGATCACATGAGACTAACCTGAAACTGTGACGATGCCACAGGGTCTGGGATGAAGGTCCATTTCTCCAGAGAGCATCTGCCTCCACACCTTCCAGGCACTCTGAGCACCACCAGCCCAGGACCTCTAAAGTTAAGATCTCATCTAGATCACTCAGGGAGTCTAAATTAAAACCCCAAAGCCAAAGGAGGGCAGAACTCTTGTTAAAATTTGGGTAAGAAGACATTTTTCCCCCCAATGAGAGCTAAGTCTAAGATATCTCTCTTGGCCAAAAGGATGATTTTTTTTTTTTTTCCCCTAACTCCCTTTTTCATGGAAAGTGTAGTACTTTGAATGTCCTAGCTTTACAGTAGGGTCTCATTTTCAACTTCCCACATTGCACGGGCCCAAAGACTGGTTTCTGGTCCCCAGCACAGCAGTCAGAGCTTAAGAATCTAAGTTTCTGCTCTCAGCAAACACCCTCAGGGCAGAGTCTCAGCTTCTCCTTCACACCCACTTTCCATTTCCCTCTTTATTTTTATGCCCTGGAAACTCCACTCCCTGTTTTGCAGATATCATTAAAAGATGTTAGTTATACTTTATCCAGCATTCTTAGATTATTTGAGCAGGAGGGTTTATTAGAGTATCTGATCTACCTGCCATGTAGCCAGAATTGGAAGTATGGGCTGATATTACTTTTATAATCAAAAAAAAAAAAAATTTAAGTACAAAATAACCTATCCCTATAAAATGGGGAGAGTCTTGCCTATTGACTATCCTGAAAACTTCCCTTACAGGGGAAGTTGCTAAAAATTATTCAGCACTGAGATGCAGCTCTAGGAAAATCTCTGCACCTTGATGAGACTGAAATTAATGTTAATTCATTACCAAAATAAAAGGACATTATATACAAGTCAAGAACTTCCACAGGTGAGCAGAGAAAGCAAGGTACAAGAGAACATCAAGGTGCCAGAATATAGTAGGTGCTCATTAAATAATTAATAAAATAAAAATACCCATGTCCACTAGGCAATATTTTAGAAATGGGTACTAGCAAAGTTTTGTCGATAATTTTATATTTACCATATCCCATTTTTTAAAGCGTATGGACATTTACATTAAAGGAATCTCTTCAAATATTCTATGGAGCAATTCTTAAATATTCAAAAAGCTGAGATACATTTCTCTTCCCTTCCTTCTATTGTAACCATTGCTAAGCAATGATATTTCCACAACATTTGCCTTAATTTGTAGGTACAGAAATCTTCATTTTATGTTCTAACGTGAGAATTAAATGAGATGATTCAGGCAAAGCGCACAGCACTTAGCACAAAATAAGAGTTTGTTACAATGATGGTTGGGGGGATGATGATGGTGGTAATGATTTTAAAAAGCATCAATGTAAAATGTGAGGGAGATATAGCAACTGACTGAAAACTAAAATCAACGCAGAGCAAGTGGAACATTCTTTGTTTTGGTCTTAAAACCCCCATAGGGGCATGCTTCAGAGCTGTTTACCTGTATCCAGAGCATCTGAAAATGAATCAGGTCTAAGTAGATACTTAATAAATATTCCATCTTTATGGTAAATGTTAGTGTTGCTGTAAGGGTATCACCGTCTCATGAAGGCAACTCATGAGCATTAGGTTTCAAATTTCTAGCATGAGGCCAAGATGGACACATGTACCCATGAGTCTGAGATCTCTGAAGAATACCCCTCAACCAGTGTTCTAAGGCCCTGCTCCTTACTGCTCCAGAAAGAGAGATCCATACTCACCTTCACAGCTGAGAATGATGGGTATTATCTACTCTTCATATACTGTTACCAGGGAGTGGGGTAGGAGGGAATGGGGAGTTGCTAATCAACGGGCATAAAGTTTCAGTCAAGCATGATGACTAAGCTCTAGAGATCTTCTCTACAGCACTGTACCTAGAGTCAACCATAACATATGGTACACGTAAAAGTTTGTTAAGTGGGTAGATCTTAGGTTAAGTGTGCTTACCACTATAAAGTAACACATAAATAATTAAAATTTTAATATACTTTTTGTGGCCAAAATAATTAAATATAAATATTCAAATGATTTAAATATTAGGAAAAATTTTTAATATAGCTGAAATGCAAAAGGGTGATGGATTTATAAGCTTAAATGATACGAAAAAACTGTAAAGAAAGTGCATACTTGATAACACAAAATTTAAACTTTTCACTTGAAAAAAATATATTTACTAAGCACATACTATGTGCCGAGCTTGATGCTTCCCGTCAGGGAAGGAGACAGTAGAGTGGTTAAGAGCACAGATCTCTGGGATCTGTCTGCCTGGGCCTGAACCCCAGCTCTGTCATTTACCTTGAGCAAAGCCAGCTAATTAATCTCTCTAAGCCTCAAACAGCCTCCTGGTCTTCAAACAGCTCTGTACTCATAGAGCTGGTGTGGGGATGGATGAATTGCTATATGGGAAGTGCCTAGAACATAGTAAATGTTATGTAAGTCTTAGCTATTATTATACCTACTTTCCAGATGAAGAAACTGGGGTTGACAGCAGTCAAATGATTTGGCTCGTAAGAGGAAGAGCTGGGACTTGAACCCAGGCAGCCTGACTTTTGGACACTTGACAAAAAGCAGAAGCTTGATGTACACACCCTTTCCACGGCAGCTCTGAAGCCTTTTCCCCAAACATAAGTGGTCTCACCTCACTGCAGCCAAGGGAAGGACTGCCAAATACAACTCTATCTGGCTGAGAGGGAACAGAATAGACCAAGCGAAGGCCTGTCCCCCTGGCCTGCCCCACTCATGACCGGCCTCGGCCCAGCACAGTTTTAAAACGGACGATGTGGACAAACAGCTGAGAGGTGGAGAGAGAGAAGCCACCAGCGTCTCACACTCAGCACCTGCTGCTGTGTTCTGATTCCCCAGCCAAGAAAGGGCGGCCGAGAATGAGAGGCGGGAGTGGGTATGTCTTCCCCACCAATGCCTATGCTGTTTGAGAGCCCAACCAACAATAATATCCACAGTTTAACAAGCACTTCCGGATGCGGCAGGTACCGAGCTGGGAATTTCCCAGGAACTTCATCTGATCCCCATGACAACCTCCTGAGGCAGGTGCTCTCACGTTGTCCTCTCTGCAGATGAGGAACTCGAGGATTCTTGAGATCAAGTAAATTGCCTGAGGGCACAGAGTTAAACAGCAGAGCCAGGCTCAGCCCAGAGCCGAGTCATAATCCATCTAACTACACTGGGCTGTAGGCTGAATGTTTGTGACCCCACCCCTAAAATTCATACGTTGAAAACTGATGGTATTAGGAAGTGGGCCTTTGGGAGGTCATAAGGGCGGAGCCCTCATGAACGAGATTATAAAAGACCTCAGAGAGCCCCCTCATCCCTTCTGCGATGTGAGGACTCAGCCAGAAAGGCTGTCTATGAACTAGGAAGTGGGCTCTTACCAAACATCCAATGTGCCAGTGCCTTGATCTTAGACTTCCCGGCTTCCAGAGCTGGGAGAAGTAAATGTATGTTGTTGAAGCCACCCGCTCTAATGGTATTCTGTTATAGCAGCCCAAACAGAGTAGGACACTCTGCTCTGCTCCAACAGTGCACACCAGGGAGATGACTGCAGTAAAATGGCTCAGGTTGCAGCCACAAGGAGCCTCCTTTCCCCGGAGGACTGGTGGATAGAGCCCACTAGTCAAAGACTTTGGAGCCAAAGACCCCAAAATCTGAGCTCAGCTCCTCCTCTGCTCTGCACTCACTAAGGAACTTTGGACCGACTGTTTGTAACCACCACCATTTATTGAGAAATTACTATGTGCCCCACGTTGTGCTCAGTGTTAGATTGTAAGCCCCGTGAGGGCAGGAATGGGGTCTGTCGCATTTACTAAAGTATCCCCAGAAACAGCACGATGCCTGGCTATCAGTAGGGGCCGGAAAAATATTTGTAGAATAAATAAATGATGGATGGATGGATGAAAATATTCTCTCTAATCCTTATAACCACTCTGTAAAGTAAAATTTTAATCCTCTGAGTATAGGGAGAGAAATTAATTTCAGAGATGTTGTATTCCTGTTCAAGGCCACACAGTTTCTGAGTTATAGCTGAGACTCAAACCCAGCATCTCTGGCTCCCAAATCATAGTCTTTCCTCTGCATTTCTTTTTCCCCAAAGGAGACAATGCCACTCTCCTACCCCACAGGGCTATTGTGAAGGTCAAATGGATAAGGTGTAATGAGTGTGTTTTGCAAACTCTGCACTTGAGAAGGTTGATAACTGATTTTAACACAGAATCAAAGCCTAAAGCCAAAACAGCACAATGTAAGTGGAATTTTAAGCAGTGAGAAGAAATGGGTGTATTTGAGAGACAAGAGAGCTGTCGCTAGCTTTAAAATCCAACCACACTGCATGCGCACGGCCACCTTCTCAGGAGGTAGGCGGTGAGCAGAATCCCCAGATTTGGAATTGCAGAGTTGCAAAATTATGCAAAGGGCACCCAAACAGCCTTCTACCCAATGCAGGACCCTCAACAGTTTGTCACCTCAACTCTGATAGAACCAAAAAGTGACAGCATCACACCAGGAAGAGGTATACTGGGGGTGTGGCTCAGAACCCACTGCATTTATTCAGCCTGCTGCATACAATCCCTTCCCTGAAGGTCTCACGCTCCAGAGATGTTTTTAGATTCCTGGGTGATCCATCTGACCTGTAACCTCCACGGTTAAATCAAATGATTTAATTACACTTCTGCAGTAAATTAGAATTTAGCAACACCTTATATCTAAGGAGTGTACAACACCATGATCACGTCTTGATTTATTTTTTACAGTAGCCTTATCCTCGTTTCCCTAATAAGAAGAAACTAGATTCAGCATAGAAATTTGCCCAACAAAATTGAAGCCCACATGCAAAAGTGAAGGCTAGATAGACTTCTATCTTCACACTCTTTATCCCCCCAAAGATGGCTTAAAACAGATCTGATCAGAAAATAGAACACAACTGAATCAAGTAATAGCCACAAAAGCCTTTTTAAGAACACAAGTAGAATGTCAGCCTACACTGGCTAGCAGAGTAAAAATCTCTAGTGAGTCTCCAAATCCTAAATCATCAGGATTGGGGACCTACAGAAGACAATCTTTTTATAAAAGGCTGAAAAATTGCCAACTTTTCTTCAAAAGCTGAAAATTTGAGGCAATGCAAAAACGAAAAGATTATTTTAAAACCAGGTGCAAGAATGATGCTCCCAGGGCAAAGCACCCACATCCTTAGTCTCTCCCAGATTCAGCAGAGGGGGCAACTCAAAGCTTTCTGGGCCCAAAGCTGGCAACTTACATGAGTGACTTGGGCATAAGGATGTGGGCTGTACCCAGTCTGATGGAGCGGTCCTACCTTGATGGAATACAGGCTTAGTGTTGCCGGATTTTATTGATATTTTTAAAAAGAAGCCGGAAGTCCTTTCTTTACGGGGGTGGGAGGAGCTGGAGCAAAACCTTCTGACTTTTCAATGACAAATTAAAAGTTTTGGCCAAGATTTTCAACTGCAACCTTTCCCCTCCTGAGTGACATCATGGTACCCCACAACAAGTCCAAACGAGACCCTGAAGACCTGCTCCTCACTTCTCAGTTACACACACTTTCAAAAGGTCACTGAAACTTCTCTGGGCCTCAGTTTCCTCATCTGCAAAATGGACCTAAGGATGTCTCCCTTATTTATCTCACATAATTTTCCCATGAATCAAATAAAATAAGCTTTTCAAAAGCAAGGGCCATTTCATTTTTATGTCCCTGGGGCCTGTGCCCAATCGAAATAAAATATATATTAAAAGTTTGTTGAACTGAAAAGTACATTGAAAACTGTGAAGCATCTATCAAATGTCAAGTTTCACACTAAATACTAGTTATCAAAATCTTTTAAAATTGTATGGAGAGTTTATATGTGGCATTTTCCAAAGAAACAATGTGTTTTCCCCTCCCTCCGAAAAAGCTCTCCCAACAAAAGTGACAGTACCTGTTTAGTAACTTGAGAGAGAGACAGAGAGAGAGAGGGCTCTTTTATGCAAATTTGATTTCCCTATAATAATCTAGAGCTATTCTGCTAGAAGGAATTATCTCTGCAGCCTGGCAGCTGTGGTAGGAGTGAATTAAAAACGGCTCTGTATATGGGAAAATCTGTTCTATAATCAGTGCTATTCTTGGAGGGGACATCAATCTAGTCCAGCTCCCATAATGCTCCACTTGTGTGAATGACATACAAGTGTGAGGTAGAAACTCTCCTTACATCATGGCTGAGGATGCTGCCCCACCAGAGACTCTGCACCACGACCCTGAGATGGATGGAGACAGACCTAATGGTGGCCTCCAACCAGCCAGTGGGGCCAATCCCCTTAGTTTGGGTAAAAAACATGAGCGGAAAAACAAATCTTTCAACAGTGATTTATTCAACTCAACTCTAATGAACTGCCCAGTCTTAGGGTTACTGTAAGGTTTCTGCCTGTTTTCTTTTCCTTCCTTCCTTCCTTCCCTTCTTCCTTCCTTCTTCCTTCCCTCCCTTCCTCTCTCCCTCCTTTTCTTCCTTCCTTCCCTCTTTCCTTTCCTCCTTCATTCCTCTCTTCTTTCTTCCTTTCCCTCCCTGCTGTTCTCATGCAGAGTACAAGCCTCTCTTCCTGAGTCATAAGTCACCAGGCAAGGAAATGCTATTCAAGGGCTTTTTGTCCATGGGAAAGGCACATGGACAGAAAAGTGTTTTAAAAATAAGCAACCACCACAGGGCTTTACATAACATGTCATCGCGCTCTTAATGAGACAACTGCTTGGTCATTAAAAATACCCTGGCCCTGAGTGGCTAATTTAACCTGAAATCACCACACGGCAGCATCAGCCCTCACCCCACAGAAAGAAATCACACTGCAGACGAGTAAAGCCATTATATTCCTCAAAATGAATCCTAGCTCCTTCATCGGACCATAGAAACTTCTTGGAAATCTGCATCCCTGTGTTACATCTGAGGTGTCCTCCTTCTTTCTCTGAGTCAAACACACCATCATTGTGTCTGCCTGGGAAGATGCCAGGATATCAAAAAATTAAACTGTGGGTTTGTCTGCATGTGTGCCTGTGTCTCTTTATAACTGGGTGTGAACCTACCCTGATTTAAGTCGCTCAGGATCCTTTAAAATAACCAAGCGCAATGCCAGGAATGCCAAGAAATTGTATCTTCTAAATCGGAACCAGTTTCCCCCTTTCAAGCACTATTAAGAAATTGGCTTTGTCAGTGTGCATTGTCCATGAGCCTACAGACCCAAACAGCTGGGTGCATACATGACCACAGGGGAGGGTCAGAGTCTCCGGAATGTTGGGTCCTCCAGGCAGGACACAGCAGGCTCCATTTAGCCCCCAGTAGAGCAGGGGTACCTGCTTGACGTGGTGGAGGACACCTCTCCAAGTTGATGGAGCGTGGAATCTGCTTTAGACTACGTGAGGCTGCTCTAAGACAGCTCTAAATACCTCCAGAGAGATGCAAGAAATGCTGCTGTGTCCTTCAGGAATGTTCCCAAAGGGAAGCATTCCCGCTCCCCGACAGGGCTCCGTTGTCCGGCCCTGGCGGGTCATTCTCAGGTAGCCATTTCTTTACGTTTTCCTTGGGTTCTGTACTTTTGAGGTCTTTCTCTTTTTTTCAGCTACAGCAGCCCTAGATACCGGGCATCACTAGGCATGCACCTATCTTTTAGCCCAACTCCACTCCCTCTGAAGCTCTGGAAGGCTCCAAAGTCCCGACAAAAGGCACAAAAGCTGCCTACATTATCACTTCAGTTGGAAAGCAAATCGGGTGGCACTGCAGGGTTAATTTAAAAGACAGCTGCATCCATTTTGCTCATTACTCTTCATGTACAAACTGCAAATTGCATTTGAAAATATTTTCTTTAAAATAAAATTGTCATTTCTGAGCCTCCTGCAGGCATCTAGTGTCTGGGTCAAGCAAGTAGCACAAATGAAGCGGGGTGTCATTCGGCATACGCTTCACGGAGGTAACAGGCCACGCCCTGCTGACCCTATTGCACAGTGAATAATGCAAAAGGGGGAAATGTTATTGTTCGATAAATCATTCTCCTACATTGGGAAGCTGGGTCAGAATTTGCCTCACAAGCTTCAGAATTCAGTCTGGTCACTCTGGGTTTTAAGAGGAGGCAACTAAATGTGTGACTCCCTAATTTTGTCCTCCCGTTGATCTCTTTCTCCTTCTCATGGATCTAAGTTGGTTTCCCCCAGAAATCCTGAAAATGAAATTAATCAGAAGGCATTCATTTTCTGGATGTCAGGCACTGGTGGTATATGCCTCCGTTTCCATCTCTGGAAAACAGGGGTGCTCGTAGTACCTCTTTTATAGGGTTGTTACGAAAAATAAATCAGTTGATTCATAGAAAGTATCTGATATGATGTCCAGCACATGGTTAGCACACGGTAAATGCAGACATAGATACAGAAACGTAGACGTTACATTTCCTGAGCCTGCAAAACAAGAGGCAACTATTTAAAAGCTTTTTCTAAAAAGGCTCAATTGGAGTAAGGTGCTCTGGGCTTAACACCTGAACCCACAAGTTAATTTCAACACCACCAGAGTGAAACTGATTTTGCGTCTCCTGGTGTGATGCAATAAGAAGTACACATCACCACCTATGAAGTGTTTCTACCAAAATTGTAAACCTGAACTTGATCAAGCCTCTGGATCTAACAGTGTCCAAGAGAAAAATAAAAACGACAGAGGAACGTCAGGTTGCAAGCAACAAAATCCAAACTGTAGTAAATTCAATAGGACAAATAAATTCAACAAATAAATTTCAAGCAAAGAATAAAAAGAGGAGTATCTTAAATTAAAAGAAACATAAAAGTCATATCCACCAAATGCAGTGTGTGGAGTTCATTTTGATCCTGCTTTGAACAAACCAAATGTAAAATACCAGTACTTCAAATGGGGCAATCTGAACACTAACTGCATATTTGTGACATTCAGGAATTATTCTGAATTTTTTAGCGGCTCCTCCCACTGAGAGGTAGAGTCTAATTCCCCTCCATTGACCCTGACCCTAGTGACTCCCTTCTTCAAAGGAACGTGATGGAAGCAATGGCAGTAAGCTCGGACAGTAGATCATAAGAAGCCTTACAGCTTCTTTTCAAGTGTCTTGAAACTCTTACTCTTCGGATATTCCTTCTTGGAACCCAGCAGCCATGCTAGGAGAAGCCCAAGCCACATGGAGAGACCATCTAAAGAAACTAAGGCATCAACAGCCCCACCTGAGTCCCCAGCTGACAGTCATATGAGTGAGCCACCCTGCATATGCAGCCCAGTCGGATCTTCAGACAACTGCAGCCAACTAAGATCTGATTATAATGGCATTAGAGACCCCAAATGAAAACTGCCCAGCTAAACCCAATGAGCCCATAGAATTGTGAGATAACAATAAACTATTGTTTTAAGACATCTAGTTTAGAAGGGGTTTGTTATGCAGCAAAAAAATCAGAAAACTTTATCTCTTGGAGACGCACCCTTCAGTATTTACAGAAGAAATGATATGATACCTAGGGTTTTCCATTTAATCCAGTTGAGGCGGGGGGGAATAGTTGAAATGAGCTTGCCCCATGTGCTGCTAATTATTAAAACGGAAAAATTGGATCATAGGGAGTAATTATACTCTTCTTTCTACTTCTGAATTTTTTTGAAATGTTTTCTAATGAAAGTTGTTTTTTTTTAAGAGCTCTGGATTTATCAAGACAGTTCCGAGACTACAGGGGGAAAGAATATTAGCTATTAGGTGATTCTATGTGGTAGGCATCACAGATGCCATTTAAATGTGTAGTGTTGATAAGTTCATTGTTACCTGTCCATCTACAGGACGTCCATCTCTCAGAAGGCAGCAGATAGAGCTGAAATAACCTGGAGTCAAGAGTGGAATTCAAATCCCAGCTCCACCTCCTCCTGGGAGTCCTTGGGCATGCTCTTCAGTATTTCTGGGCTTCACTCTTTCACGTGTAAAACACTTCTCCTGGTGGCACAGTGGTTGAGAGTCCGTCTGCCAATGCAGGGGACACGGGTTCGTGCCCCGGTCCGGGAAGATCCCACATGCCGCGGAGCGGCTGGGCCCCCGTGAGCCATGGCCGCTGAGCCTGCGCGTCCGGAGCCTGTGCTCCGCAAAAAAACCCACTTATCCTAATGAAGTTGCCCAATTCTTAAACAGTTAAAGGGGCAATGTACCCTATAAAGTGCTATAAAAGTCTAGATATTATTGTTGCCAGCTGTGATGGAAATCATTCTTCTCAAGGTCTTGACAATATTACATCACTGGAGATCATCTGCACACCAGCGTAAATGACATTAAATTTCTGTTCTTTTATCACACATTCAAGAGCTGAAAAGACCTTTCTTCATGCTGGAGGATGCATTTGGTTAAAATAGAAGTCATGCAGAGTATGTAAGGTTCATTTTGGGGGTGGGGTACATCTTGAAGAGATATGCATTCATCGCCTAGGGCATCAGAAACGTAGTGCTATGCTTGGAGCAGAAAATCGGGTGTACAGCAAAAGAGAGATCAACCAAATTGCTTCTTGCTATGGGCAACTCCACAGAGCATCCTGCAGAGTGAGCGGTTCAGAAACGATTTTAGGACGGTTGGTTATTCTCCCAAACAACACGAGAGAAGCTAACAAGTCATTAACTCGACTAATAAATTAATCCACGAGTATGTGTGCTGCTATCTTGAGATAGAATTCAATGTACATCTCTCTTTACGTAGTGAATATGGAGGAAACCAAATATTGTAACTGAAGCAGATTCCTCCGTTAACTCAGCTTTCCATTTCAATGATCTGTTGCTATTGAAATAAATTGTGAAAAAATTTAATGAACTCTAACTTTAAAAGGCAGCTTAAATCCACACATTTGCCAATGGCTCATAACTTGCTAATAAAATATAAACAACATGTTAGGTAATATAAAATAGCAATAAAACAAATGCTACTATAAGACAACTCCTTGCCTTTTTTCCTCTACTAGATTTGAAGCTTTGTGAAGGTAAATTTTTTGTGTATTTAGCTTTCCTATGGCATCAACTGAAATGCCTTAGACTAGCATTTCCCAAAGAATGTCTGCAGATCCCCACACCACCTAATTTTATTGGTGTTGGATTGGTTAATGGTCTCTGGAGTAGTGTGTGTGTTTGGGAAATGCTGGGTTGAACAACCTTAATCAGGTTTTGTATTTGGTGGTGGTTTTTGAATGACGAGCCTTGGGACAGTCCCTCCTGGAACCCAGCAGCCGTGCTGGGAGAAGCCCAAAGCGCCTTCTTAAATGGTTGTACCATCTTGCATTCTCATGAGTGAGAGCTCCTGTTGCCCCACATCCTCTCTAGCAGGTGGTATCATTTAACCTGATTTTTATTTATTTATTTATTTTTTATTTATTTATTTTGTTGCGGTACGCGGGCCTCTCACTGCTGTGGCCTCTCCCGTTGCGGAGCACAGGCTCCGGACGCGCAGGCTCAGCGGCCATGGCTCACGGGCCCAGCCGCTCCATGGCATGTGGGATCTTCCCGCACCGGGGCACGAACCCGCGTCCCCTGCATCGGCAGGCGGACTCTCAACCACTGCGCCACCAGGAAGCCCTTAACCTGATTTTTTAATGAAGAAACTGAGTCTAGACTCCAAATGAAGTGACTGGAACCAAGCACAAGTACAATCATTGTGCTTTTTACAATTCATTGGAGCAGGAGTCTAAAAGCTAACCCCCAGGGCCAAATCCCACCCGCCACCTGTTACTCTACAACCTGTGAGCTAAGAATAGTTTTCACATTTTCAAATAATTAGGGGAAAAAAGTCAAAAGAAGAATATCATCACCTGTGAAAATTACATGGAATTCCAATTTCAGTGTCTATTTAATAAAGTTTTATTGGCACACAGCCACGCCTATTGGTTTCCCATATCTGTGGCTGCTTTTGTGCCTTGCCAGCAGAGTCAAGTAGTTGCCAGAGAGAGAATATGGCCTGCAGAGCCTAAAATATTTACTAGCTGGCACTTAACAGAAAGAGCTTGCCAAGCTCTGCCCAGAAGAATCAGACCCAATTAGAAGTATCATCTCTATGAAGATAATCAGGGTTTGTAAAGGTTTTCTATCAACAAACTCAAATATGTATTGAAAAGTAGTTTGTTTTCTTTTTAACTTTTTATTTTATATTGGAGCGTGGTTGATCAAAAATGTTGTGTTAGTTTCAGGTGTACAACAAAGTGGCTCAGTCATACATATACATGTATGGGTTCCTTTTCAAATTCTTTTCCCAATTAGGTTGTTACAGAATATTGAGCAGAGTTCCTTGTGCTATACAGTAGGTCCTTGTTGGTTATCCATTTTAAATATAGCAGTGTGTACATGTCAATCCCAAACTAACTATCCCTCCCCTCCCCACCCTTCCCCCCTGGTAACCATAAGTTAGTTCTCTAAGTCTGTGAGTCTGTTTCAGTTTTGTAAATAAGTTCATTTGTACCATTTTTTTTCAAAAGTAGTTTCTATATGCAGCTCCCCTCCTTATAGAACTCTCCTTGCTACTTTTTCCGGACATCTTAGCATTGTATAGGTGGTGATGCTCCAAGTAGAAAGTATTGAATTTTGACTGCCAACAGTAAAGTGCACCATCTCTAAGATTTAGACTCTTTTCCCTTCAAGAGAGCAACATTCTGGGGACTTCCCTGGTGGCGCAGTAGTTAAGAATCCGCCTGCCAATTCAGGGGACACGGGTTCGAGCCCTAGTCCGGGAAGATTCTACATGCCGCGGAGTAACTAAGCCCATGCTCCACAACTACTGAGCCTGCGTGCCACAACTACCGAAGCCTAGAGCCCGGGCTCCGCAACAAGAGAAGCCACCGCAATGAGAAGTCCGTGTACCACGACAAAGAGTAGCCCCTGCTCACCGCAACTACAGAAAGCCCGTGTGCAGCAAAGAAGACTCAATGCAGCCAAAAATTTAAAAATAAATAAATAAATTTATAAAAAAAAAGGAGAGAGAGAGCAACATCCCGCCTGGCCTCCCTTTTTTTTTTTTGCCTTAAGGTTTGTTTACACTCAGCAGGAGGAAAGATAAGGAGATAAAGCAATGCAGAATGAATAAAGGAAGACAAGGCTACAGCAAAACACAGAGAAGGCAAGATTAGAGGAGTGAGCCCCAGGGAAGAAAGTTTACAAGTTAGCAACTGAGTGGATGGAAAGGGAGATTACACCTGGAACACAGTGGCCAGAAGGAAGAATCACTGGAGACAAAATCGCCATAGGCAAAGGTTATTTCAAATGCACAGATCTCCCAACGTGTGGATCAAGTCACTGAAATAATGAATTTAATCCTGGCGATTAGCTTCTCTAGTCGGCTGGGAGCCCTGCTGGTATTTCAACCCAGACCCTTGCTGGGCAGTCAGTTAGAACAGGGGAACACAGGGAGGGGAAAGACATTTTGCATCTGCAATTCCTTCTTTCTGTCGCTCACTTCCCAGACAGAGGAAAGGGGAGAAAGGACTCAGGGCCAGTGTCAGCCTGAAAACACCCCTGATACTTTAGGCTCTTGAAAGGCAGAAAACATGAGTTTCTTTTTTTTCCCCTTGCATCCCCAAAGTAATCTTATGAATAATAAAGAATGGTCAATTATTGAACGTTTACTATAAACCAGGCCCCAAATTCAATCCTTTCCAAGTATTAACTTCTTTAATCCCTGTAACAACCCTTTGAGCTAAGTAATATTCTGGAGACTTTGAAGAGGTTTAGAGGAGTCAAACGACAAGGCTGGGAAGAAGCTGGGCTTCGAACCCACAGTGACTTTATCAGCCTCCAAAGTCCACACTCTAAAACCTCCATGAGGCACCGGCTCCCAGTGAGCTAAGAAAATTACCTTAGGCACTAAATCAATCAAACATGTTCTGAGCAAATCCAAACTGTGTTCCTTCTGGCCATCAAGCATACTTATTTGTACTAAATTATGAAAATGTTATTTATAAACACCTCTTTAATTTAATTCTGCCCCAAAACTTGAGTACGAACAGAAGGAAACCCTGAGTGCCTTTAACCAGTATCTTTTCTCCCCTTCTATTATCTCCTTCCAGATCAGCCGAAAACTACGTGCCTAGCCACCTGACGGAGAGGAGTAGAGAATAAACTATAATATGCATCACTGTACCTCTGGGTTTGCCCAAGGCAGGCCCAGTTTAGGTCCGTTGTCCCTCTTTCACTCTCAAGAGTGCCCATTTGAATTATCAATTATATAGTGACCCTAGCTCAGGGATCCTCAACCTCAGCTATGCAACTGGATCACCTGAGATTATTTTAAAATACTGAGTCCTGACCCCAACCATGTAGATTCTGGTTTGATTTATTTGCAGTGAGGCCCTAGCATAGGTATGTTTTAAAAGTCCTCATGTGTTTCAAATATGCAACTGCAGCCTAAAAGTACTGTACCAGCTCTAAACCAAAGTTGTTGGGTGTAACTTCTGGAAAAATTCTTTTGAACTATGTAAAGGGAGCTTACTCAGCTAGGAGGAGGTGGCCTTGGGCCCTTCCTCCTTCTTTCTGGGAATGCTGACATGAGAGCTGGAGCTCAAGCAGCCATTTTGGTCTCTGAGGCTACCTTGAAGATGAAAACCACACACCAAGAGGGAAAACAAAGAGTAGAAGCTGGGGTCATCAACAGCTATAAAGCCATGGAATATCTATAGATTTTTATCAACAAGGAAGGAAAATCTTTCTTTTTTCAAGCCACCATACCAAATGTCTGTTACCAACAGCCAAATGCAATTCTTAAGTAATACAGTTGGCATCACTATGTTACAAATGAGAAAAGTTGCTCAGAGTCCCACAGTTTCTAAGTAACAGAAGTCAAATGTTCTGACTCCAATCCTATGACCTTTCTGCTAGAAGGAATGGGGCAGAGTATATTTTACAGACAGAGAAAAGGGTTCTCACTAACAAACGTGTATCTTCCCAGACAACTCTACTGACATTCTGACCACCTATTTTTGAATGCCTTTCATATGTATTGCCAGAACATTGAACAAGGAGAAGATATGATAAGTAGCAGCTCTTACGAATACATATAAAGTTTATTTTGCTTTAAGAACAGCATGCCCTTAAAATTTCCTTTATACTGTGGTTGTATTCCTGATAAATTTATGTAAAATTTCTTAAATCCCAAATTCTTTTAATTTATTTACTCAACAAATACTTTCTGAGAACCTAGTATGGAAGAGTCACTAATTTTACAGGAAAAGGGTTTGAGAAAGAGTTTGCAGGGTTTACAGAAAGACACATGTTCTTCCCCATGAGGAGGTGAAAATCTGAGTGGGATATAACATGTACACGAATAGCTATAGTGGATGCTCAGTGCTGCCCACAAAGGGTTGTGGTCAACCAAAGAAGGACAAGATCACCTTTGGCTTAAGGAACCAGGGAAGGCTTCACGGAAGAGGTGGCATTCATGTTTTAAGATCTCAAAAGGCCAACAGGGACAGGCACTTCAGGTCCAGGAACTTCCCTGATCAAGGCTGAAAGGCAGTTACGAGGTGGGTGTGTTAACAAGGAGTCCAGTTGGACTGAAACACAATGTCTGTGCTAGAGAAAGAAGGTCAATGAGGCTGGGGAGGTAGTTTAGGGTCAAATTACAAAAAGTCTGGAAGGCCAGGCTAACAGTTTTGGATCTATTCAGTAGACAGTGTGGGTCAGAGCAGCGACCTCGGAAGATTAATTTGCCAAGCCCAAGCAAAAGAAATTAGCCAGGGAGAGAAGAGAGGAAGGGGGACCACATAATATGTCACAGCCACAGTCCAGGCAAGAGGTAATGCACGTCAGAATTAGGGCAGAGGTAGTGGGAATGCAGAGGGAGGCTAAGTGCCAGAAACAGAGCTGACTAGGCTTGGCAGGATGTGGGAAATTAGACAAAGGCAAGGGAGGAATTGGATGGCTCAAGGTTCCAGGCTGAGGAAATGAGTGGCATTCATCAGTAGTGCAGGTTCCAGGAATGCAAAGTTCTAACAGTCAGTAGGAAGTACAGAACTGGCCTATGGGAGAGACATCAAGAGTGCAGTTTCAGATTTCTGAGTTATTTGTCTGGAAGCCATTAAAATAGGGAAATAGTAGAGAGAAAAGAAATGTGAAGACAGAAACTTGAGTAATATTGACAATTGGCAGATGGGGGTAAAGGAAGGAAAGAAGAAAGGAAAGGAGGAAGGAAGGGAGGGAGGGAGGGAGGGAGACTGAAGATTAGAGAAGAAGGAAAGAAACTAAGGGAATACAACATTACAGAAGAAAAGGAAGACAGGATTTAAAGAAAGAATTGTACTAACAGTGTTAAAGCAATAAAATAACATTATCTGTTGGTTTCTAATTTGACGTTTTCTTTCTGGGGGTAGCTTAGCTCTGGTGCTGGATGACTCCCAGCACAAGCCACAGATTCCTCCCTTTCCACAGGAGGGTGTAGCCACAGACACCAGACAAGGTCAGTGGCCTCCACTGGTGTAATAGGAAAACAGGTCCCCCCTAGTCAGGGACCTAAAAGCCCTGATATCTGATCCAAATTCTGCCTCTCAGATAAATTTCATAACTTCTCTGGGTCTCTGTAGATTCATCTATAAAATGATGAGTCAAGATCAATTGCACAAAGATATATAGTCAAGGGTATTCCTCGTAGTATTGCTTTGTTACGGTAAAAATTTGGAAACAACCCAAATGTCCAACAATAAGGAATTGGTTAAATGAATTATGGTCTGTTCATACAGCAGATCACTTCGTAGCTGTTAAAAGCTATGATATAGAAATAATTTATTGACACATAAAGAGGTGTACAATATATTCAACTTCAAAAGCAAATTATGAGATTATGATGTCTTTTTTAAAAACATATGCATAGAAAAAAGTATAGATGACGTAAATGTTTGTCTCTATCTCTAAAGTAGAGAAATGATGGATGATTTTCACCATATTTCATTTTGCTTATCTGTATTTTCTAAGTTTTCTAGACTAAACATTTATTATAGATAAAAGTTTTTTAAAAACATATTTTTTCAAGTGAAATGGCCTCTATATGGCTATAACACTACCCCTCTCCCTCAGACTACTAACTTCAGGTTTTCTGTAGGAATGCTTACCATATATACATAATAAAAAATAATAGAAATGTTATTCCTTCTACTTGATTTTAATTTATAATAACTTATGTGGCCATCCGTTGAGTGTGCAGTTGTAGTCAAGATCCTTCAGTCTACAAGCAGAAAACCTGAACTCAAGAAGTTTTCTTAACCCCAAGGATCCAGCTTCTCCATCTTGTAAAATTTGATGATACTTCCTAGCCCAGTGAACTCAGAGTCTGAGATTAGCTGAGCGAAATAAAATATGTGCCAGGCTGTTGGAGGAGGTCATTGAGAGGATGTGTTGCTGGTTGACCCTGGAGCTGGACCCAGGCAATCAGAGATTCCTCACCCCCTCCCCTGTCCTTGGAACATACGTTCCACCCACAATTCCCATACTAGGAGATGTTTCAAGGATGCAGCCTTGAGAAGGTAAGGTGCCATTGAGACCCTCTGGACTGGGTATGTGACAGAACCCCATTAAGGCCTGTTTGTAAACTTTTAAGATTCTGATGGGTGGGGGGCAGAAATCTACTCATCTTGTACTGCCCAAGACAAGCTTCGTTTGTAAGTTTCCTCGCTTATTAAACCCTCCACTCATCAATCTGGGGTGGGCTCCTCTTTCTTCAATCACTCCTTGCCCTCTGCATATAGGGCCAGTTTCAGATTTCACCACGGGAATCTCCCACGGTTGTGAACCAACCCAGCCCTGAATTGTAAAGGGCCACCCAAATAGGAAGTTATTATTACATTCTGGACTTCAAGGGACACATAGTTTTCTAATTAAACACCATGGACTACTTTCAGTCCTCTGGCATTTATCTATTCATTGAGCAAATGTATTCCAAAGTCCTACTATGTGCCAGGCACTGTGGCAGGTCCTGGGGATGCAATGGGAAGTGACATAGACATTCTATCCACCTTCATGTGCCATTATCGAGTCATTCCCTAAACACCAAGATGCAGTGCTGGAGCCCAACAGACCTAATTCTAATTAGAGCTCTTAAAGGTGTTAGGACCCAAGTCAGGTACTTAACCTATCCACACCACCCTTTATGCGCCAAATAAGGGTGATAATATCCATCTCAAAAACCTATTCTAATATCCATTTCAAAAACCTATGCTAAAGATTAAGCGATTATACAAAAGTGTCTGGCACAGGACCCGGCACATAGTAGGACCTCAGTAAACATAGCTATTATTTCATCATGAATCCCATTGTTTGCTGATTTAACTGCCAATATACCATGAGCAAATTTTTCTTTAAGTCATTCAATAGCAAATTTTATTTCACCAGACACACTTCAATTCTGATCAATGCCACACCTTTTACTACATAGGAAATAGTTTTGCTAATTCTTTGCCAGAATTCTTATATTTAGAGAGCATTGGGTTGTATTATTCAATTTTCACTCTTTGACATTCATCCAGGATTTCTTTTCTTCTTTGAGGCAGCCGTAGGGTGTCTAGATTTCAAATACTTGCCTTCTGTTGGAAAAGGAAAAACAAAAAAATATTCCTTTGGACAATGATTTCTTTTCCCCAGTGGTTAAAAACAGAGGGAAAAGAGCCAAAAGAGGAGGCTGGTATAAAGAGAGATGCCATGAGACTCGCCATCATCCAGAAGTTGGGTTGTCTCTGCTATGAGAACACTTCCCACGGCCCCCTTAAGGCAGATAAACACCAAAGAAAAGGGCATTCCTTCTCACTCAGGGACCATCAGTCAGGACACCATCTGTTGCTCAGTTGGAACAGACCATACTGCTTAGATACCATGGAAGTGTGATATTTCCCTTCACTTCCTACTCCCCAGCCAACACCAATCTCTAACAAATCTTCAACTGTGTATATATGTGTGTGTGTGTGTTACAACACAAATTCAGGAAACATTGCATCCTAATCAAAAAAAAAAAAAAAGAAAAAGAAAAAAATTCCTCTCCCCTTTCAGCAGCATCCTAGATACACAAAGTATGCAGTAGAACCTAAAGTGCCCTACAACCCAGAGAAGCCAGAGGTACCAAGGCTATTCTCTCCCACTTCCAGCCTCGGGGAACTTCCTTAATGCCACAGCCAAACTATGTAACTGTGACCACACTTCCTTATGGCTGCAGCGCCACCTAGTGGCCAGGTGAGCAAGGCGTACGCTCATTCTCATCAATGAGAAACCTTTCCAAAGAGAAACAATAGTGGCTGCTACACACGACAGCTAGAATTAGGAATCACCACGGTTCTATCATATTCAAATTATTTCCTGATTATAATCACATCCAAATCACTGGGAAGAGACAAGAGAATAGAAAATTCCTGCTATCATTAGATTTTCATGTCCAAATGCATCCTCATACAAACTCACAAACTTACACAAATATTTAGTCTAAATCCAGGCATCTTTGTGTCCTGTAAAGTCTTCAAGGCCTGCAATTATATACATAAGGTCTTTTTAAAACAAAAAAGGAAGATGAAAAATAGGTCTCTAAAGACCTGTAATGAGATTCCTCTTTTCTATTTTCCACAAATTGCTCTGTCCACTTGCTGGCATTTTTGATGTCATAAGAAACTGACAACTGAATTGCAACTTTATCCTGCAGAGAACAACCAAAAACATGCCTGTACATTGTAAAGATGGCAGTTTAACGTAATTTGTTTAGGACTTAACCCGGGGGTATGCAACCTAATTCAGTTCATTTTAAACCCAAATTATTCCAGTTAATAGCCTGGTGGAGCTCAGGACAGAATGTGTGCACTGCTGCTAAGTATTCCATATTAAAAATAGTTTGTGATGGGATATGCTTTTTTTAATTAAAAATTTAATGTACATTAACATTTTTAGATGAAAAACTGACAATCCAAAAACAGTTCTAAATTCTCCTTTGATTATTTTTCCCGAGCACTGAAGGCATGATATAGCTACAGAAATAAGCTAAGAGTAAAGTTCTTTGAAAGACTATTTTCTGTCGTAGCTCACGTGTTCTTTGTTATAACCCTCCAGTGGTTTTCTGGTACAGAGATGAATGGGGTAAAACTCTTAGCTGGGACTCCAACCCACAAGAACTTGACTTAATTTCTGACCCATACCTCCTGCTCAGGCTTACTCACTGTCCCCTGCTGAGACCTACAACAGACCAAATTCTAAGTAGGATGAGTTGCTGATTTCCTGCACTCTTTCTGCATCCACCGGCACCTTCCATCCCCCACCACTCACGTGGCCTTGCACTGACCCCTTGCTTTGGACCAGAGTAGGGCTGTCAGATTCAGAAAAAAAAAGGAAAAGGAAAGAAGGGTAAGACATTCAGTTAAATTTGAATTTCAGATAAACAACAAATAAATTTTAGCATCAGTATGACCCAAATATTGCATAGGGGCATACTTATACTAAAAACTCACGTGTTGTTTACCTGAAGTTCAAACGTAACGGGTATTCTGTATTTGATCCAACAACTCCAGCTTAGGAACCCTCTTGGGGTGTCACATGGTGATCTGGTCTTCAATGCAAGAGTCTTTTTCCCATCCGTTTCTGAGCCACTGACTCCATAATGAAGCCTACCTGTCTACATTCTTTTCAGATGTCCAAGCGACCGGTCATCAAATCAGAGAGACTAACGTTAAGCTCTCTTTCTTGGAACTGACAACAGCCTTAATCAATAGCTCCCAAAACATGGCGTGTGCACAATTAGTAGTACACGACTGAATTCTTTTGTTATTTTTTGTTGTTTTGTTTTCACTGTATTTTTTTTTTTTGGTGATCAATAATAACACTTTCTACTCATTAATAACACTACTGCTTTCCCATTTATGGTAGTGATATAAATTTATTTTTAAATTTATTTTTAAATAAATTTAAGTGTTTTTTTAAAAAAAAAAGATGAATCAATATAAGGGAGAAAAGTAAGTAAACAATAGCACAGATGCTACTCAGATAAAGTGATATCATGACAGTGGCACCAAAAGGACTGACGTTTAGGAAACAATGACCTAAAGCCCACAGACCAAATCTGGCCCCCCACCCATTTTTGTAAATAAAGTTTTATTGGGACATGGCCACAACCATGCGTTTATGTATTGCTTGTGGCTGCTTTCATGCAACAACAGCAGAGCTGAGTAGTTGCAAAAGAGATCATATGACTCACAAGGCCCAAAATATTTACTCTCTGGCCCTTTACAAAAAAACAAGTTTCCTGACCCCTGACCTAAAGCATCACTCATCCAAGCTAGTCAAAGGAAAAGATAGAACTTTGAAAGTCCCCATGACAGAGATATTTTGGGACAACCCAGCCTAAAGCCGAAATGGTCCTCCATTTCCCATTTCAGATTCTTTTTGTTAACCTCCTTCCCATGCCTGAATCTGCTGAGGCTCTCATCCTTCATTCTCACGCTTAAGGTTCAGAATAATATCTGCTTCTTCCGGTAAGCCTTCCCTTATTAACTCAGATCCACCTGCACCCTGAGCTAGGCGGTAGTAAGTGAAATACACCAACATGCTTTTATCGAGTTCTCTTTAAAAATACAAAAAGAAAAAGAAAAATCTGTACTTATAGAGAAGTATGGCCATATAAGGCAAAGCCTTTTTAATAACAAAACAACTCAATACTTTAGTACAGAATATGTTAAAGTTAGCATAAATAGGTAACACAGTAACTTCCATAACCATGCACAAATTACTTCTGAAACAATGGTTAGGCTCTGGAAATAAAGCTTTAATCAGCCACAAACGTCTGAGTAAGCATAATTGCACCCCGCTAGTTAAACATCCTTAAGCATGATAGCATTCTGATCCCACAGGTCAGCAATATTGCAGCATCTCAAGCCAATTCACTAAGATGAGAAGACACAGACACCTTAGGTTTAAAATAAAATTAAAATACAGCCCCTATTGTGCTGTTACAGTCATTGAATGTATCTAGAGATTTTTCCAGCCTTGGAAAACACCGGACAGATAGATAGATATGTGGATGCCAGCTCAACGCCATCTCCTTGATAAACCTTTCCAAGCTGGCCCAGACAAAATTTGTTGCCCTTCCCTCTGAATATCTATTGACTCTGGTTGCTCTTGAAAGTCCAGTAGTCACCAACATGCCATAACTGTGTACCTGGTGACAAGTCACTGACCTGGTTGCCTCTAAATCAAGGCCTATGTTTGACTTGCTTTCTCTAGCCTAACACATGACAGGGCTAGTTAAGTTTTGGCTAAAAGAAGCGATGAAACCCTCAAAGTTGTTCCAAATGAGATCCAAGGAGAATATGACAAGTAGCAGAATAAAACAAAACTAAGTAAATGTTTCTGTACTAATCAAAGAAACGTTCTGTTTGTAACCCAGTTTGGTTAACAAGTTATGCCTATCACGGCAAGACATACAATGAGTAGTGTCGGGGGAGGGGTGGATCAATGACCTCTAGCCTTTCCCATTTTCTATGCTTTCTCTTCCTGTCAAGTTCTTATCATCTGCCTGCTGCTGCTCTTTTTCTCTTAGAAAATAAGCCAGCATCAGTCATTTGCACATTAGTGCGAATAAGATAATTAGTTACCTCTCTCAGTTCTAACAGAGGCAGTAAAGTCATTATCCCAAATTAAAGGAACCAGAAGGATGTGCAACAGGCCAAGGAAAACGTCAAACACAACCCAACTCTGCCTACAAGTCAAGACTGTTGGGATGGAAAGTTACCTTGGCTCAAATAGAGATGTACAAAATGGCGGCAGTAATGGTGGGGATTGAAATACATACAATGATTATTTTTAGCATCCTTTCCAGATCTTAGAGTCACTTTGTTTATTTCAGAACATAATAATATATTATTTGCAACTGTGTGGTACATGTTTAAAAGTAGAGACCTTGAGCCGAAGTGAAAAACTTCAAGGAAAATTGTACTGTATTCATGAGAAAGACAAAAACATCCTAAAAAATGTTTGTTCTCTATGTGATTTTTCTAGCCTTTACATGTCTATAGCTGGTTTTTTTATTTGGGTATTTTGGGAGAAGCCTCACTGATTATGCCAAATAGGAAAGGAAGGAGAAAAAAAAACTACGAAAGAGCTGTGCTGGCTGAGCAAACCGTTTAAGTAAACACCTAGTAATAGGGGAGCGGAAGAAATGTTAAATCCAGAGGGAACTGTATGCCATGTGTTCCAGTATCTATCCCAGTTAGAATGCCACAGTCCCAAAGGAGAAGTGCTATAAAAAGCATAATATGAGTATCAGCTCTCATCATTCAATATAGTTTTTCAACCCTTTCAAAATTACATTGAAAAATCTATAGAATGCACGTTTAGATTAATGAACTGTTTGAATCTGGATCAATAAGCACTCGAGGCTCTGTGCCGTTGACACCTGCTGGGAACATCTAGAATACTTCATGAAGGGCAGAGCCAGTCGGCACTTTGTAACTACAGGGGTTCCACTTAATAAACAAGCAATCTAATACATGACCTCTGCAGATTAATTTCCTGAGAGCAAGTAAATAATCTGGATTCAAAATTTCCCTGATTATGCATATAATTACAGTATCACTTACCAATTAACACACTGATTTAAACCTTCTTGGGATTATGTATTTAAGAGTATAAAAGAGATCATTCTGTCATCATCCAAACACTCAAAAATGCTCTAGTTTGGCAAAGAATCACAGAGAGCATAACTTTCCACCCATCTGATTTCTCTCATGGAAGAAAAAGCTATGATGGTAAGATTATAAGTGATACCTTAAAATATCATAGACCATAATTATTGTCTCAATAACTGGACCACAATGACACCCATTAGCAAAGGTCTGTACATGACATAATAACAAAGTCTTGGGGAAACTTCATCATCTCCTGAAATATTTCTGTAGAACCACAGATTTATAAAACTGCTTCTCTAGCTTGGATTATTACTATTTTTTAATTTACTGCAGCAACGAGGGTATAATTTATCCACCATTAGACAGTTACATAAATAGACAAAGATATATGGTAGAGATTCTTCTCCACTTTAGACAAGTATAATGATTAATGTTAGTTTGTTATTTCTTATTCCTACATAAAATTTCTCATTAAAAATGTTAATATATCCCTTCACAAGGCCACATAGTGATGGGAGAAAAAAATAAAGATGAAATTGCTACACAGCATGCATACATATGTAAAAGAAGTTAAAAATAATAAATCAACATGGCAAATATAATGAAGCCTGCTGTCGAACAGTAAAAGCTGTCAAAATGAGGTCTTATTATTAAGAACTTTATATCCAACTGTTCGGCTGAATAAAATCTTTCATATCACTTGTGTACTTTCAGGGAGAGAATTCACATCTGGGATGAAATTGTCATGGTGCCGCATTCCTGATTCCTTCCCCTGGTATTACTTTCTGAATAATTATTTGAATCTCCACAGAAAATGAAAGTTGACTGAAGCTAACTGCAAAATAACAAGCTTTTACATGCAGAAAAGCCACTCTGTGGTGTTTTCTCTAATGGTAAATATTTCAAAAAGGAATGCTTAAGCATTGGAAAAATAAAGATGTCACTGGTTCAAACTCCAGAACTACAGTTTTCTCAGTAAGATCATAACACAAACAATCATAAATATGATTTAAAATTACAACTCTGGCGTAAATATTTAAAGCACAGTCTTAGCATTTTGGCAATTCTACTACACATGACCATTGTACAATGTTGCACAAACGATTTAACTTCTTTGTACCCCATTTTCCTATCTAAAATAAAATACTACCCCATAGATTCATCCAAAAAATAAAATAAAATAAAATTACAACTCTGGGGAAACACAGTCAGTTAACTTTGGACTCCATTCTTATGTCTTCTAGAGAAGTAAAGCCCCTAATATAATGCTTTATGATTCCAGAATGTATAATATTGACATTGTGATTATTCTGGAGACATAATCGCTAATTATTCAGAAAGAGCAAGAAAATAAACCAATCCAACTCCTCCTACAACATTAATCCCTAATTTAAAGGAGCAGAAAATACGGCTTCATAGAATCGGAAGTCCCAAGTGCCATTCCAAAATAAAAGGAGCACTTCAAATAAACTTCAATCCCCCTGACAGCATACAAACAAAAAGAGCAGCTATATACCAGCTTCTCCCCAAAACAAAACCCAGTGAAATGACTGAGAATTTCAGCTACCAAAATCCAACTCTGTGAAACTCTGGGGTGTCAGCAGCTACTCAATAAAAGGGAAAACTGAAAATAGTACAAAAATGGCTCCTAAGAGCAATAATGTATACTTCTGCGGTCATTACCGGTCAGATAATAACCGGCAGTGACCTTCAAACCATACATTATGGTTAAAGTATGGTCTAGTGCTCATTGCAGATGTGTAGCTTAGAAATAAACAGTAAATGCTCAAACCGTTCCAAGGCTGCTTGCATGCATGGATTTTTTCCCTCCCCAGCATTATCACACCAGGAATCATATAATGATCTGAAAAATATGTACGTAGGGTAATAGTGCTATACTGAAAAGATAAATACCCAGACCGATGTAATCGAAAACACACACAGAAAGCAGCTTTCCTGTAATGCAGGTGAATGTTTTATAACACGAAGACTCGGAGAGAACATTCTGACCTTTTTAAGCCTCAGCTGTCAGGAAAGCTGCAGGGATCTTGGTTAATTTACAAATCCCCTCTGCGAAATGGTATAATATTAATATTCCCATTCTGCAGGTCAAAACAGTGAGGCCCAGGTAAACCAAATGGCCTGTTATGGGAGGAAGCAAGGTAATGGCTCTGAAAATTAACCTCTTTGTAGGGCAGGCCTGGGTTCCTACATTAAGGTGAATTTTTTACAATTTTCAAATTCCTTCATCACAAATCTATTTGTATTTCTTTCCCATCTCCTGTAAACTAGGGGATTGTGCACATTAAAAAACTTTTTTTTCAAATGTACAGGGAATGTTGCATCTGTTTTCTTCTTTGTAATTTTTCTGCTCAACCATTTTTTTTAACATCAAATAATCTTTGCAAGTGCTTCTCTGGCCAACATGGAAGAAACTGTACAGTCTGGGAGCCATGCTTGGTCTAACTAAAGCTTTCTTGGACATTCCATTCCAAGACTCGAGAAAAGAGTTCCACTGCTTTATCAAGAATTACCATTGGTTATCTCTTGGCAAAGCAGTAGTGGGGAGAGTACAGAAAATTGGGCACTTCCTAGAATACAGATGAAATGAAGCCAGTTACAGCTACTTTTTTTTTTCCAGTTGTTTAAAACACAAAAGAAGGAAAACAGTGACCCCAGCTCCCCTCCTCTTTTTCATTACTCCAATGAGCTAGTTCCTCCAGAGTGGACATCTGCCTGGGTTCCTTTGGGCCACACTTCTCACCCCTTGATCACAAGTTCATGCCTAAAGCTGAGAACCAGCTAATTAAACACAGGAACTCTTCCGTTCCAAGTTTTCTTACTACCAGCATTCTCATCCTCTCCTTGTCCACCTGGAAAACAATCTCACTCAACTGATTTTTGGTGGGGTCTTTACTGAAGAAGCTAAGAGGCAACTTTCTTTTGAAGATTTATTGGCTTCATCTTTCCAGGTGGAGAGCTCAGGATCTCTGCCGATGCCAGTGGTGATCAGCCCAACACCATCGGAGCGGCCTCACAGCTGAACAGGCCATAGCTAGGTGGGCAAATACCTGTCTAGGACAGTGGTTCTCAACAGGGGTGACTGTTCCCCAGGAACATTGATCCATGTCTAGAGACATTTTGAGTTGTCATAACTGGGGGGATGGGGGGGCTTGATTCTTAGCATCAAGTGGGTAGAGGCCAAGGAACACATGGAAAACACACACACATACACACACACACACACACACACACACACACACACACACACACACACA
>NW_021703777.1:86464189-86469466 GCF_005190385.1 Monodon monoceros | reverse complement strand
ACACACACACACACACACACACACACACACACACACACACACACACAACAAAGAATTATCCAGCCCCAGGGACTTCCCTGGTGGTCCAGTGGTTAAGACTTTGCCTTCCAATGCAGGGGGTACAGGTTCAATCCCTGGTCGGCGAGCTAAGATCCCACATGCCTCAGAGCCAAAAAAATCTACAACATAAAACAGAAGCAATATTGTAACAAATTCAAAAAAAGAGTTCAAAAATGGTCCACATTAAAAAAAAAAAAACTTAAAAAAAAAAAGAATTACCCAGCCCCAAATGTCAACAGTCCCCAGGTTGAGAAACCCAGGTCTAGATGCCTTGCTGTTTAGAACAGGTGTCCCCCTGACTCAACCCTGCGTCCCCGGCACTTCCCCAGCATCGAGCACACAGAAGGCCCTCAATCCATGCTGGTGGAAATGCAGGCAGTCCATGGTAAGAGAGCAGAGGGGTGGGCCTGTCTTCCCCATCCCACCTGATGTCCTAGTGTCTTCCATTTTCTTCTTTCGGTCTCTTACTCTTTTACTATTGTCCCATTCCCCCTCTCTTTTTCTACTCTCTGTTCTTTCTCTTTGCCTTCAAAAGGCTACATTTGGAGAGTGCTTCACAATTTCCAAGGAGCTTAGCCTATGTGATCTCCAAAACAACACAACAAGGGAAATATTACCTCCTTACTCAATACAGGGTGAAACCAAAGCTCACACAATATAAGCAATTGGTCCAAAGTCACCCAAGTTACTACACTGTAAAGGAGAGACCGGATGTGTGTCCAGCTCCAGGGCCAAGAGTTCTCTCCTGGCAAAGGACGGGCGGGGATACTACCTGCTTGTGCTGCAAGGAGGTGGCTGACCCATGTTCTAAAATGAACTCCAAAATATTCCTAAGTAGTTGGCCAGTAAGAATGAGGTAACAGGAAATAGACAAACTTCACTTTCAGACCAGCATCTCCCCGCTCTGTCCTGTGATGGCTGTAAGCCAAAGGCATTCAGGTGCTGAAAAATGGAAGTGTATCCTCCTTATCATTAGCTATACAAATGCCTTATTTTAAGAGCCTTGGGCCATGGGTAATCCCAGGCTTTATGAGATCCAAGCATAATTGACATGGGACCCAGTGCCACAAGCCACTGACCTCATCAGTGAGGAGAGGCCCAACACAAGGGCAGAGCCTAGTGTCATACTGCTGCCGGACAGGACAAAATACACGTGCAATTTCACTGCAAACCCCCAACCGTTGAGCCTGGATAAGCGGTACAGTACACCCTTGGTCGGTGTCTGGCCTCAGGGGCACCGGGCCGAGGCGGTAAATATAAAAAAATAATAATAATCAAAGAACTGGAAAGTCAGCTGTGGGCGTTCACACACATGTATTCATAACTGCCGTAAAACTAATAAACACATGTGTTTTCCTCCATCTCCCGAGTTCTTCTGTGTCCCAGGCCCTGTGCTGGGTAGCAAAGAGACAAAGATGAATTGGCCTGACATTCATCCTCTACAGGGTCTAGTAAGGGAAACAAGACATATCAACAGGTGAATCACATTCCCAAGAGACCAGTGCCACACTGGAAGGTCAGGAAGCTTGGGGATCAACCCACAGAGGAAGCAGTAAGTGGCCCTGCCTAGGGAAGGTGACACGGAAGCTGGGACAAAAAAACAAGGAGAGGTTTGCCTGTGGGAAAGGGGAGCAGCACAGAGACAGCGTGGGCAAAGGCATGATATCAACAGAATCAGACCTGCTCAGCAACAGTGAGATGTATTTTTCCTTACAGATGACTTGAGGAGGGTTTTCTTGTGACAGGCCCTGTGTGAGAACCTGTACAGGGAGACGGAAATCAGACTGAGAAACGCTTTATATGCCAAGCGAAGGCGTTCGGAAGATACCCCAGGAGCCTGCACTTCTTTTTAACTTTTCAGGGGCTACCCAGATAAGACACACATTTTCCACTATAACCGAGCGCTTCCTGACCAGATTTGCAGCTGAAACAAATGTTTTACAAGATAACACTCACCTTTTCTACGTGAAATTCATTCTGTTCCTCTTCATATTTTTGAATGTTTGTTGCAAACTGCGTAAAATGATTTCATGAGCCACATATCAGTTTTATCCTACAGTTTTTAAACCCTGCTACAAGTCACAGGGAAGCAAGAGAATTTTTTAAATTGGGAACTGACAAAATCAGGTATATTTAGGATGATAATTTGGGCAGCAAGGTGAGAGGTGGACTGGAGTTGGGCACCCTGGGATTAGGGAAGCCTGCTAGAAGCCAGAGTCCATAACAGACATGATCTGAGTCTGCACTAAGGTAATGACCCTGAAGATGGAAAGTAGGGCAAAGCTCTAGAGCCTTTAAGTCACAGAATCAACCACCCTGGGTGACTTATTACAGCAGGAACGAGGGAAAAGCTTCTAGATTGAAAGGTTGATGGGATGACCCCCCCCCCAATGGAAGTGTCCAGTAAAGATGCCTCCAAGTTTCAGAAGATATGTCTAAAGATGGAAACATGGATGGAGATGTAATTAGCAGAGATATGATCATCAAAGCCTTGGGGTGGATGCGTTCTCCTAGAGGGTCATATAGAAACAGCAAAGAGGAGAAATAGACATGGAAACACCAAACTGAAGAACCAGACAGAAGAACCAGAGACACTGTCAAAGGCAGTGGAAGAGATCAGTGGCCACCAATGGAAGGCTGGCCATCATCATGGCCTCATCATTATCCAACATGATACTTTATGTTCATTTCCATATTTATATATTGCCTGCCTCTCCACTAAAATATGATACACTTCTGCATCTCCAGAACCTAGAAGAGTGCCCTCAGCACATAGTAGGACTGAAGAAATATTTGCTGAGTGAGTGAATGAATAAAGAAAGGAATGCAAGCCAAGGAAGGAAAGGATCTCAAAATATGGGAGTTGTCAACACAGGCAACTGCTTAAAAGAATCAAGAAAGAAGAAGACTGAAAATAGGTCATTAGTTTTGAAAATTAGGTCATTGGTAACCTTAGCAAGAGTCCTTTAAATGATAAAGTGTTGGGACAAAAGCTAAATTGGTATGACTTCAAAGAAAATGGGGGTGAGGGCACTAATTGCAAGGGAATAGGAGGCAATGTCAAGAGAAGGTTAATCTGGGAGAGGAGAGATGAACGCAATCTGATATCACATATAGGCTTAGATGAATAAGCCTGAGGAAAGAAACTGAAGATAAAGAAGGGGAAAAGCAACGGAATAAGCCAGTGAAAAGGGTAGAAAGGGTTAGGGAGGCCAGCATACAAGTGAAGAGGTTGTCTTAGCTCATTCCAGCTGCTATAATAAAATGCCATAATCTGGCTGGCTTATAAACAACAGAAATTTATTTCACACAGCGCTGAAGTCTAGGAAGTTTCAGATTAAGGTACCAGCAGGTTCACTGTGTGGTGAGAGCCCACTTTCTGGTTCACAGACAGCACCTTCTAGCTCTGACCTCACATGGTGGGAGGAGCGAGGGATCTCTCTGGGGTCTCAGGTACAAGGGCTCCAATCCCATTCATGGGGGTCCCACCCTCCTGACCAAATCACCTCCCAAAGGTCCCCCCTCCTAATACTACCATAGCGGTTTTAGGATTTCAATATGTGAATTTTGAGGGGACACAAACATTCAGACCATAGCAAAAGTTGACTTTAATAAGCTTTGTCTGTTACAGAAAAGGAGAGAAGGAGTGGATTGTCATGGGTAAATGTTCTGATACATGCAAGGAAAATGAAGGAATCCCCAGCTGATGGATTCATTTTTCCTTTGTGAAAGACGAGGAAAAATTACCTGCATAAGGTGAGGAATAGCTTGTTTTGAATGGGATGCCATGGGGAATCCAAAGGTGGCTAATTAGGGGAAATCAAAGAGATTTCAAGAAGCACTGAGGATCTAACCAAAACTGGAAACCATAATGTTATGGTGGTGTCCATCAGCATGGTTATGGAGCTCCCTTTAGTGATGCTGAAAGCCCAGAGCAGAAGCAGAAAAAAAAATTGGGTTTACCATGCTTCCACAGTGTGGTCTAACGAGGACTGTCCTGGAAGAAAGCCTACCCTCCTTCTCCACCAATAAGAGCAGGTAGTCCCTGTCTTAGCCACACTGTCCCATCAAAGTTGCTGGGTCCTGAGCGTGTCATCATAACTCTATGAGCTTCTTACCAATAACTGTGGATCATAATATTGTTCTGGTCTCACTGACTTATGCGGGGGCCCAAATAGGACAATTTATTTGAACGACTTTTGCCAACTCCTAAGTACTACTGAGGTCACCCGCCTTGCTGCTTTCCCAAACAAGTCTTGTACCATCTTTTTTTAATACAGCTGTGCCAGGATATATTGAACACCTACTAGGCACCTGGCAGTCTCCTTCTCTCCAACTATTCCCCTTGCCCCATGAGAATCACCTTTTTGACCTACAGAATAAGGACAATTTACATAGGAGACCCTTAATTCATTCAGTATCTATTTAAATTACTTCTCCATGAAAAGAACTTCTGCCAACTCTAATGCCTTAGAGATGGAACCAAGGAGAGAGAAATTTGCTTTTGTTAGCGGACTCCATAATTACATGGAGATATGTCCACCTGGGTAATAGCTCGTGGGATTTTTTTTTAGCTTTTTATATAAATGTTTCAGGTTCTTACCTTGCTACGTTGACTTTTTTTCAATATTAATTGCCTCCATAGTCTTAATCTATAGCAACATTTCTAACCATTGTCCCTGTACATTTTTATTTCTTCCGCAGGAGACTGCTACTGGATAACTTAATTTAAATTTTTTAATACCATGAATAAATATTATCTGCCTTCTCTCTAGAGGCGACAAGCGATTCTCTGGAGGGTTAGCGTCAACTCTTTGACGGTTTACTTCATGAAATAGGTTTCTGGGTTTCAGTGTGGTCCATAAGGTTCATAAACTAGGAAAACCCACATCCCCTTTAACCAGTGTTAATTACCATCATCTGAAGAAGGGACCTATAAACCCTCACCTTAAATGCATGTGTCTACAGGCGCTGAGTTTATGAATGAGGTCTCTTGCCTAAAGGATTATTGGATAGCCTTTTGTATAAGGAGTCTCCTCCTCTGTTGATTCACAGATCCCAGACAATGGGGTCACCTGGGATGCTAAATTGCAGCCATAAATTATTCTTTTTTGCATTACTGGAGCAGCTGCTCTGGCCATACAGTCCAGCTCTCTCCTGTTCCAACGTAGAGGGTGATCTTAGACCCTTGTCACTTTTTTTTTTTTTTTTTTTTTT
>NW_021703777.1:86425831-86464089 GCF_005190385.1 Monodon monoceros | reverse complement strand
CCACCACCACCACCACCACCTCCCGTCACTTTTTAAATAAGCTCTAACTCCTCCCATTCCCGAGCACGTGTTCTGTTCCCTGGATAGCCCAATTTTTACTGCTGAAACTCAAGAAGATATTAAAGTCTCCTCAACCTGGCAGAGCCCCGGGACCAGATGGTGTTCTCCTGGTTCTTATAAAGCCTTTATTAACAAAATGACACCAAGCCTCACTGGCCTCCATAATGACTGCTTTTCCCACCCACGGTAGACCCTAGATGGGGAGGATGACCTGTTGATTGCTATTCTTGTCATCATTGTCAAAACATCTCTTGAACTCCGAATTGCTCTGAATCTTCACTTGGGTCCCTCCGATCCCTTGCAGGGCACTGATGAGAACTGCTCTCTCTCCCCAAAAAGGAAAGAAAGCCAAAGCAAGGGCTAAAGCTAATGAGAAGCATAAACAACAGACTACAGAGGGGGTTTTGCTAGGAATTCGCCGCCCCTTTCAGGATTTTGAACGGTTTGGCAATGATGAAGCTTTCGGCAGCCCCTCTCAGGAAAAGTCAGAGCTGTTAATTGCTAAGCTGGCCTCGTGGGATCTGCATGGAGGACTCACTTTCAATCGGTGTAGTTTTTCATCATGAGCCCATGCAGCATGCCACACGTTACTGTAAGTGTCGAGGCTACATCAGGGTGCCCGGGATTGCTGAGTGAGTCAGTAAAGGAATACAGAGTTTCTCACCTCCAGGTCACTAGTTCAAATGCAAAAGGCCATGGAGAGCCATTATCTTCCCGTGGACTCTGGGAAAGTTTTCAGGCGCTATCAGCTGCCACAAATGATGCTCGCGTGACAAACACTCACTGCACAGCACCTCAGGAAGAGCTTGGAAACTCACGCTCGCCGAGGTCATACCGGGCTTGGGAAAGCTGAGGCTATAGCAGCCCTTTTCCACCTGTTCTGTGAACTTTGCCAACACCACCAAAATGATCATAAATGCAAATTCCCCCTCAACGCATTTGTGAAATTACTTTAAAGTTCAACAGTTTTACTCTCGCCTAATTTTTGTCCACTCATAACAGGCTGGTGGAAACAGGTTAGCAGTTGAAACTTTTAAGATTCCCCCAAAATTCAACTCTGACGTGGGGGAAACGGGCAGAGCCCGTGAGAACTGCCTGTACATTCTGCTCAGAAATGTTAACTCACCAGGGAATTTTCTCAGCACGGGTGCTTTACAGCTCAGGACCTTTTCTTGCTGAATACTGAAGTTATTTCTGGAAAAACAATTCTTATTTCCAAAGTAATATGGCTGGTGACACAGAAACGTCCCTTCTTGTTTATCCACTGTCCATCCTAAGATTGGCTCTTTTGGGTTTAACTCTTTGCCCTCTTTCTTCACCCTCACTGAGATGTCGTCCTCCTCCTGTCCCTTACTGGAACCTTCTCTAGAAGTACAGCTGCAGACCCAGAGCTCAATTCCTGCCTTTGTAGGCAGCACGGTCCTTTCTGCTGATGGCATGGGTAGGCCAGTGAATCTTCCGGATCCCGTACTCCCTGTATCACCCAGAGCCAGCAGAGCGGCTGATACTGGTAAAAATGACAACACAAATTACATAAAGAAATGTCCCGTACTGCGGCAACCCTAGCATTTGTTCATTTCTGTATGCAGGCCAAGCCCTTCCCCACATTGGGTCTTTGGACGAGATGTTTCCTCTCCTTGGAAGCCCTTCCCGCTTGCTATGCCTCCTGAACACCTGTGTTTTCCTCAGATCTCACCCACATCACCGCTTCTCCCCTACTCTCCCTAAGGAGGGCAACTAGCCCTGTCACGGCACGAGCACTGACATGTACGCCCCGGGTTAAGGTCCACCTCCCACTCTGGACCACAGACTCCCACGGGGGCAAGACAGCATCCTTGTTCCTCTTCCTCACCTCCATAGCCAGCACTGAGCACAGAGCTGCCACATCGTGGGCACCTCAGAAGTTATGGGTCCAATGAATCCATGACCTCATTTAACATTCACAACAACCCGATGCTTTTTTAAATCTCCATTTTACTAAGGAGGACACTGAGGCTCCGAGAAGATAAATCACTTGACCCAAACCACACAGCTAATAAGTTGGCAAAAGCAAGACTGGAACCCAAGGCCATGAGGCTCCCAAGCCCTGCTCTTTCCCATCATTTTATATGACCTTGCTCCCAGGTCTCAGTCAACGCTAGGCTGTGAAAGAGTCCACGTGATTTCCTAGCTCCTGACGTGTCTGTTGTCAGTTTAGCAGGGTGGGCACCTGGGGTGCATCCACCCAACCCCATGCACACCACAGCCCATGGTACAAATCAACCACTCTTCTACTGAGCAAAATAAAGCCTTCGATTCCTTACCTATGCCTATATATTCATGAGCAATATGACATTCCCAGACAGGGCCACGACTAGGGCAGGGCCAGTGAGGCACTTGCCTTGGGGGCCAAAGTTAAGGACACATCAAAATCTCATTAACCAAGATATTTTAATGCAATATGTTAAAAAACTGACACAAAAAAAAATGATGATGAGCAAAACGTCAAAATCTTAAGTCAAGGCGGGATGGGTATTACTGATTTTTCTCCCACCTCAGGCTCTAGTGTGGCTTGGCAAGGCAGTGCTCACTGCAACTCTCACAGGTAAGCAGAGGTGGCAGACGAGTTGACACCTCTTTGCCACTCCAGTGTGTCTGTCCGGTGAGGAATGTCTGCCTGACTTGCTTTACGGAGAACTCAGCAGAGCAACGTGAACACGTGGGTATTTTGTTTGTCAATAAGCGATGGTGTCTGTCTTCCCCATCAGATGTGGAACTACAAACCTGAAAGTTATAAGAGCTTCCTCTCTTAAAAGACTGGACTCCTTTTTAAAATTTATTTTATTGAAGTATAGTTAATTTACAATGTTGTGTTAATTTCTACTATACAGCAAAGTGATTCAGTTATACATATATATATTCTTTTTCATATTCTTCTCCACTATGGTTTTTCCCAGGATATTGAATATAGTTCCCTGTGCTATACAGTAGGACCTTGTTCTTTATCCATTCTATAAATAATAGTTTGCATCTGATAATCCCAAACTCCCAATCTTTCCCTCCCCCTCTCCCCCCTCCCCCTTGGCAACCACAAGTCTGTTCTCTCTGTGAGTCTGTTTCTGTTTTGTAGATCTGTTCATTTGTATCATAGTTTAGATTCCACATGTAAGTGATATCATATGGTATTTGTCTTTCTCTTTCTGACTTACTTCACCTAGTATGATAATCTCTAGGTCCAACCATGTTGCTGCAAATGGCATTACTTCATTCTTTTTTATGGCTGAGTAGTATTCCATCATATATATGTACCACATCTTTATCCATTCATCTGTTGATGGACATTTAGGTTGTTTCCATGTCTTGGCTACTGTAAATAGTGCTGCAGGGCTTCCCTAGTGGCCCAGTGGTTGAGAGTCCACCTGCCGACGCAGGGGACACGGGTTCGTGCCCCAGTCCGGGAAGATCCCACATGCCGCGGAGCTGGGCCCGTGAGCCATGGCCGCTGAGCCTGCACGTCTGGAGCCCGTGCTCCGCAACAGGAGAGGCCACAACAGTGAGAGGCCCGCGTACAGCAAAAAAATAAATAAATAAAAATATAAATAGTGCTGCAATGAACACTGGGGTGCATGTATCTTTTTGAATTAGAGTTTTCTCCAGATATATGCCCAAGAGTGGGATTGCAGGATCATATGACAACTCTATTTTTAGTTTTCTAAGGAACCTCCATACCCTTCTTCATAGTGGCTGCACCAATTTACTTTCCCACCGACAGCACAGGAGTGTTTGCTTTTCTCCACACCCTCTCCAGGATTTGTTATTTGTAGGCTTTTTAATGATGGCCATTCTGACTGATATGATGGTGGTACCTCATCGTAATTTTGATTTGCATTTCAAGACTGGGCTTTTGTTTAGCAAAGCAATAAACAAACATGAGAGATGATGTCAGATTGCCTCAATATCTTGTGAAGGAAAGAAAGGAGATGAGGAAGGACCTTTTTGCTACACAGCTTCCGGGGCCACCTCTTGCCCCATATTCTGTGTGAACAGTTCCCCCTGGAGGAGTGGAGGCCACAGCTCAGGTGTGCAGAGGGACAGTAACGGAGGCCCAGAGTGGCCACTTTAGCTGGTGTGGTCAGGGAGGAGGTCTCTAAGGAAGGGACATATAGAACCTGAAGAGTGCATGTAGTCAGCTCAGAGCTGAGGGAACTAAGGCCCCAGGGCTGGCAAGCGCTTGGTGTCTGTCTTAGCTCGGACTGCCATAACAAAGTACCACAGACTGGCTGACTTCAACAACAGGCATGTACTTCTCAGTTCTAGAGGCTGAGAAATCCAAAATCAAGGAGCTGGCTGACCGGTTCCTGATGAGGGCACTCTTCCTGGCTTTTAGCAGGGCATCTTCTTGCTGTGTCCTCACATGGCAGAGAGAGAAAGAAGCAGGCTCTCTGGTGTCTCTTTAAATAAGGACATTAATTCCATCATGAGGACCCCAGCCTCATGACTTCATCTAATCCTAATTATTTCCCAAAGGCCCCATCATATTTGGGGGTTTAGAGCTTCAACATATGAGTTTGGGCATGGGGCATGGGGGCCCAATTCAGTCCAGAGTAGCATCCAACAATTAGAAGAAAGACATGAGTAGTTAGACATAGTGACCCAGGGAGAAGACTGCAGGGGATGAGGCTGGACATCCTGTAGGACTTTGAAGACCATGGTAAGGACTTTGGATTGAAATCTGTAAATAAAGGAAAGCCACAAGAGGAAGTTAGCTGGAAGACGGTTGATCCAATGACCATATGTCAACGTTCACTCTGGTCCCAGGTAATGGGCTGGTTGGAAGGGAACAGCACAGAGGGTGGGTAGATTCAGTAGGAGGTCCAAGATTGGATCGGGGGGGAGGCAAAGATGGAGACGAACAAACTGACTCAGCGGTAGAACTGATAGCACTTGGTGATGGATTTGATGTGGAGGAACAGGGGAAGAGAGGACAATTCTTGGGTTTTGGTTTAAGCAACAGGATAGAATGACTGAGGTAATAAAAGACTGAGTAAGAAACAGATGTGAGTTGGAGTTGGAGTGAAGGGAGCATTATCCCATTCTCTATGGAGCAGGGATTTTCCACCAGAGATGAGGGTATGATACTGGAGAAAAAAACCTACATTCCTACTGATAATACCCATACCACTGGCTGAAAACAATCACTCAAGATTTTAGTCTCCATCAATCCTCCCACTTGTGTCTTACTCATGGCAGTAAAGTTTATTCCCAATAATACTGCTGCAATTTTTTAATTCATCATACTTGTGTTTTAGAATTATCAGAGCAGTGAAATTTATATTCAAGAGCATTATTACAATTTTTGACTGCTAATGAAATTATTGTTTCTGCTTGTGATGTGTTTTGGAGCTATAATGATAAAAATTTCCTCTCAAAAATACCACTGCAATGTTGATGTCCTCAAAACCTGCCATAAATGACAAACTGCAGAGTGCCTGTGAGCAGTTAATCTCTCTTCTTGGAAAAGCTGGGCATCATGTTTGTATCACGGTAGGATCTAGGCCCTTTAGTAGAAGATAATTAAAATACTAATGGTTGAAACTCACAGTCCAGAACTGAGGTTGCCAAACATTTTTGATCCTGTACTTCATTAGTAAAATAAAACTAAGCACAAATCCCCAGAATGTTTTTTTAATTTATAATAAAATGTGATATAATTTAATTATATATTATTTCTACTGCACTAATATATTATATGCATTATAGCCTATGAACCAAAAAGAACTTAAGAGGATGAGATACAAAACAAAAAGACATTGAAATTCTAACATCTTCTTCCCTTTCCCCACTGCCCTCAACACCTGGGTAAAAGCCCAGCAGTTTGGAAAGAATGGGCCTGGAATACTGTCCTCCCCCAAGCCCCGGGCCCCCCCCCCCCCCCCGCCCCGTCTCTGATTCATATGCATCTTTCTCATTCTTTGAGAGAACTGATCTGACCATGGATTTCCACCCCCTAGGGCTAAATGCAGCACCCTAAGGGAAGGCTTAGGTGCAGGGGATGTGGAAGGACCGTCTTCATCCATTTTAAATTGGGGGATTTTTGAGTGAGAAGTTTAACTGAACAAAGGGACTTGTTCATAAAATCAAGCTTGAGAAGCACCACTCCACAGAGCAGCTAGGGCTCCTTGGGCACACCAGTTAGAAGTTATCCGTATGCTCCTTTCCATTCTCTGTACTTGCTGTAATTTCTTCCTGTTTCCTTCTTGACTTCTTCCAAGTTCCAGGCTAGAAGTCATTAAAGCAGCCTCCAATGACGATTCAACTGGTATCAGTAGACACTCAAACCTAGAGACGATGTGGCCACAATCTGGGTGTTCCCACAAATGCTTTCACGTGAAAAAAAAAAAAAAAAAAAAAAAAGACTTCCAGAAGAAGATAGAAAACATTCCAAGACAGGGTTAAATAGCTTCTCATCAGCAGGCACAAGGACCCCGCGGTCACTCTGTAGAGACTCCTGTTGTAATTGCTCTGATCTTTCCCATCAAAGGTCCAAGATGATCCCAATAAAATGACCCATTTACTCCAACAGACCCTGGAGTTTCTAACCCTGGATTTGCTGTGGATTTACCAACTAGTCATTGGCAAGTGACCCAACCCTCTGGGTCAAATCCCATACCTCCATGGAGACTTTTTACCCAGAAGGAATTCTTCTAAAAGAGGAGTTGCTTCAGTGTCTCACTCTGACTTTCTCTCCTCCTCATCCAGCCTGTTTTGGAGCATACTCCCACTCTTCTGAACCCTGTTCAAATTCCTTGCCCTATAGCAAACACAAAGAGAGGTCTCTCTCCTCCTAGGAGTTCCTAGAACAACGATTATCTGTGAGATTTATCTGACAATTAATCCTGAGAGACCTTGTACTGTTGACCTCAACGGTTACTGTGATGATGGTAAACTTCATATGTCCTTCCAGTATCCCGAGGTAGACCAGAAGTATCTGCAGGGCAGGAACTATTTTTCATCTTCCCACAGGGAACGACACGGCACTTGGCATACAGGAAGTGCCCAGGAGAGATTTGCTGAATTCCATGTGCTTCCAAGCTTACTTTAACTCCGGTGAAAGGGAAGAGCAGTACGCACCTGGTGGGGCCGGGCCGAGGAGTGAGTCGGCCAGCTCAAGCACAGCACAGGTCACAAGTCAGAAACTACCAGCCCCAGACACGTTCACCTCATAGACACATTTAAATTTTTATTTTAAATTTTAAAATTTTGTTGTCAACAGTCAAAAATCAGGAGATGTCACACAAACACACATATATACACACACTAGCAATTAAACTTGGAACACCTACTTTTGTTGAAAAATCAGAGCTCATCACTCTACATGCATCCCTACCTGGCAACAATGGATGCGCCTTAGGGAGCAGCTGTCTCCTCTGGAGAAGCACAGATTTTTCTGGTTCACAACGTCCTCACCATTCCCAAGCTATTTAACACAACATTAAGTGGATATTTGAGACAACATAAAAATTCCTGTTTCTTAAAAACAGTCATCGCTTGTTTGTCAGAGCACTGTGGAATGGTAGGGACTGTGTGACAAGGACACACCCAGTCACCACCCACCCAGCGTACTTCATTCATGTGCTTCCCTCCCTGGCGCTGGCACGTGTGTGTCTCACCTCTAGTAGGTGCTTCGGAAAGAGCAGTTTTCCTGACCCACTTCCCCTGCCCTTATGCTCCTCTTCTAGCTCTGATTTATTCTTTCAACAACCTAATCGTTTCTCTGTGCCCTTTTATTTCCCTTTCAGATTTGTATTCCCCTGCCCCTTTCTGCCTGTGCGATCCTGCTGCTAGGACACTGGAATCAGACCTTACCTCATTCTTGGAGTCTAAGCTACTGCAGCCTGACTGCTGGAGCACAAGCAAATGAGCAGTCCAGTCAGGGAAGAGCTACACCACCCAGAAGAAAATTAATTCCTAAGGCTTGATGGACCTGGCAGAACCAGAGCCTTACTCAATCACAGGCCCAGGAGGCCGCGGAAAGGGGAGGAGGGACAGCCGCCCTGAATGTGGATTTTGCTGCCTCAGCCCAAGGCCGGCCTCACATCTGTCATGCCCACAGCCCTAGCTATTTGCCAAAGAAAAGAAGGAAGGAAAGAAGCGAAGAAGGAGGAAAGGAGGGAGGGAGGGAAGGAAGGAGGGAGGTGAGAGGTGAGGAAAGAGGAGGAGAGGGGAGGGAGAAACTCTGAGATGCCAAAAACATACTCTTCATAGACACAGCTCTGAGCCCAGGAGTGTGGTGCTACCTGATTTTAGCAAAGCTACAAATGCAAAATTCAGCTGGTCCTTAAAATTCAGTAGCCCTAGAACAGAAAAGAACTGCTTGGCGGAGCTGTGACATTTAAGCAGTCATGCATTTTTCAACGTATCAGTTATGCAAAGATGTTTATATTCACTCTCTCCTCAGTCATGTTTCATTTAAATGGAGTGGAAAAAAAAGTCTTCCAAAAGTTTAATTAAATAAAATAGAATCATGGAAGTCAACGTTAAAAAAAAACAGACTTTAGAGGTGAAAAAGAGTACAAACAAATCACATAAATAATAAGGGGAAAAATAAAAGCAGAAGAATAAACTTAATACATATTCTTGTTATCTCTACCTCTTGTTGTTTCCCCTCCAAGTGAAGTTTTATCTTGCATTATGTTTCTAAAACTCCAGAAAGAAAAATGTCAGTAGACAACAACATGAAAAGGTTCATGGGAGGCTGAGTTCCTCTAAAAACGTGAGAGGTAAAGAAAAAAATTCTTTATTTAAAGAGGCAGTTTCTCTTTTAAAAGAACGTGGGGCTGCATGGATAGTTTTCATTCATAATCTTACGAGCACGCAAAATAAAGTTCAAAAAGGTCTAATGGAAACCCCAGACCAATTCAAGATCATCCGTTTCGTTCCTATGTTCAGCCATAACAGCTTTAATACGTAAGGTAATGACAGCAGTGATAATGACCTTAACTTAGGTAATCCGTTTGTTGACAGCAGGTGATAATTCCGGCCTTCCTGTTAGTAATCTGTTTTTTGGCAAACAAGGGAGAGGGCTATTTGCCACATACATTTATTTTTATGGGGAGGACATGTTTTATAAAGCTGGATACGGGACAGTACAGGTGTGGAATTAATTGTCTAAGCTGCAAAATATGTTAGTGATGGTATGTTAAATCTATGGCACACAGTGGCCCTGACATGATTAAATGTTCACTTCTATTAAGTAACCACAAGCCTGTATTTCCAATTATGGTGGTGAACTGCTTTCTGCTGAGTGGATTAGCTTAGTACTTCATTCTGCTGGTAGTTTTATGATCTGAGATCTTTCATTTTCCCAATTCAACTCTTAGGGCTGCAAAGACAAGCTGCCTGACTTTTAAATAATATATTCCCCCTTTAAATTTCTGCCTCCTTCCATTTCCTAGGAGTGCCATTTCCTGTCACCATAATTATAATAATTTGTATGTAGTTCCTGGGATCACATTTCTAATTGAGTCCTAAATTGGTTAACCTCATGAAGTTATTAATATGCTTTTTTAACCTGCACAAATTATAGATTTGTCTGGTTGGTCAAATAATGTTCATTATTACATACATTCTTTGCCTCTCTTCCTCAGTTTTAATGTCACTATTTTAGTTTGCAAAGTGCACTTCATTTTTTTATAATATGCTAAAAATTACAGAACAGTAAGAGTTGGAAAGGAAGGTCTGGGTTAGGGACTAGTAAAAGCAAAGGCTCAGTGGAATAAGAGATCACATTGCACTGGAATAGTAAAAAACAGCTCTGGCACTGGGGAAGAGCCAGTGCAGAAGTGGTGAGAGGTGGGAAGGGAACGCTCAGGCCACCCAACAAGGTCCTGGGGGGCTGCACCAAGGCATGCAAGAGAACAGTCAGCTCAGCAAACCTCCACAAAGAATCCCTCCAGAAAACATCCCATGACCAAATGACCAGCTCTACACAAGAGCCCCATACATGTTAAGACATTCACCCCGATTGTCTAGGCCCAAACCCTGTGCAGACAGTGGCAGTCACAGGTGTGAATGTTAAATAAGATCTCAAGATTGAATGTCTCTCTGGCTTCAAGATTCATATAATCCCGCTTCTCTCACTAGCTGTTTATTTAAATGTTTCCTAAATCATGTGTCAGTAGGCCCATGCTGATATAAAATCAGTATCTCCACAATTCCTTTTTGTCTCTGATAACACAACCAGACTGTCGGTACTGGATTACTGTGTTTTATGGAGACTCTGTTCAGAATACCAGCAGTGGGTTTTATTATTATAAAATCATATAACAATTTGCATCCACAGGATTCAATTCTTCCAAACCTCTCAAGACATGTGTTGGTATTTGTTAAGCCTTGAACTTAAAGCGTTTCAGAGGTAAAAGCATATCTGTAGGTCTTCCAAAGTCCTCAAATCTGGGTGAGCAAAATGGACATGAAACTATCAGAAAATCCGCCATTATGCATTTCTGAGTTTACTGGGCAGGAAAAGATTGCCTACCTTTGCCAAATATATTCTGATAATCTGGAGAACATTGCTGGTTAAAAGATATCAGTTCAATATCACTGAAATGATTCAGTCCATATCGTTATGATGTGAATGTGTCTCCCCAAAATTCACAGATTGAAATGCTAACCCCCAACGTGATGTTGTTTGGAGCTCAGGTCTTTGGGAGGTGATTAGGTCATCAGGGTGGAGCCCTCATGAATGGGATTAGTGCCCTTATAAAAGAGACCCCAGAGAGCTCACTCACTTTTTTCACCACATGAGGACATGTCAAGAGCATGGCCATCTATGAATCAGGAAGCTGACCCTCACCAAACACTGACCTGCCAGCACCTTGACCTTGGACTTTCAGCCTCCAAAATTGTAAGAAATAAATGTTTATTGTTTAAGCCCCCCTATCTGTGATATTTTTGTTATTGCCGCCTGAATGGACTATGGCACTGATGAAACAGTTTCTTCTTACACACTTTCTATCACCCAACAACACCTGGTTCTGGAATCTGGCATAAACCAAAGACAGGATAAGGAAGGAAACAGTTGAATTTCTTCACATCCTCACCAACACTTTTTTTTTTTAATAACAGTCATCCTACAAAGTGTGTTATAACATCTAATTGTTGTTTTGATTTGCATCTCTCTGATGATTAGTGATGCCGAGCCACTGATATACCTGTTAACCATTTGTATGTTTTCTTTGGGGAAATGTCAATTCAAGTCTTTAACCCATTTTTTAAAATCTGGTTATCAGTTTTTTGCTATTGAGTTGTAGGAGTTCCTTACATATTTTAATTCCCTCAAGAAGAGGGAAGAGACAAAGACACTTTTAACATAAAAATCACACAGAGGAGTGCTAAGGAGAGGGCAGTATTGCCAGAATCGAAGGTGAAACTCTCAGAATAGACAAGGTGGTGTTATGGACTGAATGTTTGTGTCCCCTCGAAATTCATCTGCTGAAATATAATTCCCAGTGTGACCGTATGAGGAGGTGGGGCCTTTGGGAGGTAATTAGGTCATGAGGGTGAAGTCCCCCATGATGGGATTAGTGCTCTTATAACTAGAGGAAGAGACCAGAGGTCTCTGTCTTTCAGGCATGTGAGGATACACTGAGAAGTCAGCTGTCTGCGACCAGAAGAGGCCTCTCACCAGAACCCAACCATGTGGCACCCTGATCTGGGACTTCCAGCCTCCAGAACTGTAAGAAATGAATTTCTGTCATTTATAAGTCATGCAGTGTATGGTACTTCATTATAGCAACCCAAACTCACTACAACAGGTGGAAGATGCTGAATTTACTACAAAGCCATCTCACATCGTTGTCTTACTTTACAAATGAAAATCTGACCAGTGCATGTAAAACACCTCCTTCTAGTGCAGGTCCTTCAGCCACTGGCAGCGTCTCTCCTCTGCCTGTGGCTACTCCACCATAACCTTCCTCCAGCTCTCCCCTGGAGACAATTCCAAACCTCCACAGGCAGCCGCCCATCCCAGAACCAGGAGTGCCTTCTCACCCGCTCCAACACATGACCAGAAACACTCTCCTCCCTCCACTGCCAAGTGGCCCAAGGCTGTGGAGAAACCAAAGATGGCTCTTCTTCACAAAAATGCTACACTGGACCCACCCGTCATTGTCCTGCCCAGCACCGCTGAGTGGATGGATGAGGGGCCATCTTAGACAGACCCTGGCCTCCACCACAAACCAGGACCAAGCAGGTGACTCCAGGGCCTGAGCCAAACAGAACTGCCCACTGGGAAACCAAACAAAGAGACAGAGAAGGAACATCAGTTGGGATGGGGCACTGGGGCTGAGCAGTGATGACATGGAATCAGGACCGGCAGCCATTTAGGTTGAATCTTAGGCCACATAAGTCAGGAGTAAAGAGGCTCCTAAGACAGTGAGGGCATGTAGCCCTTGTCCCAACTCTACAGCACCCAGTCCTACTTCACGTAACACATCGCTTCACTTCACTTTCTGACCATGAATCCCATGATGTGTCTGGATCCTTGCCACACATCTGCTAACCATCAAAGCTGTGTGTGTGTCTGTGCATGTGTGTGTGTGCTTTCTTAGTGAGCTTTCTTCCTTGCAAACAAAAGGAGGAAACATTGGCATGAAACAGACCCAGAAGACATCCTTCGCCACAGAATATCCGAGGCAATGACCAGCAGCTTCTAAAGACTTCAGCATCAAGCCCTTCTTTAAACTGGGCGATTGTTCTTTACAGAAACCAACAAAACAGAGGGCTGCTCCTGTAAACATTTTAAACACTTGTTTCTAAAAACCCCAGAGGGTTCACAAGGGTACAGAGTGTGCCCACTGGAGTTGTACCCTTCTCATCTCCCACCAGAATCCAGCCAATCACAGAGATCCACGGGCATCTGCCCTGAATGTGCTACTTAACCTTTGTACGCCATGTAATGTTTGAGGAGCCCACTTCAGGTTTGTCATTTGCACTATTACCAGACACTCGGACATCCTTACACCGTTGGGAAACAGAGGCAGCTGCCCAAACTCTTCTTTGTTTAAGGTAATGACTCTCCATCTTGAGTCCCTGCCTCCACCATCTCTCACATCTATTTTACACAAGAGCCCCCAACTGTACATTCTTCCCCTGATTCACCCCTGCCTCTGCCATCCTCCTCCTCGAAGGAGCCAGAGTGATCTTTTAAAAAACATAAATCACGGGCTTCCCTGGTGGCGCAGTGGTTGAGAGTCCGCCTGCCGATGCAGGGGACGCGGGTTCGTGACCCGGTCCAGGAAGATCCCACATGCCGCGGAGCAGCTGGGCCCGTGAGCCATGGTCGCTGAGCCTGCGCGTCCGGAGCCTGTGCTCCGCAACAGGAGAGGCCACAACAGTGAGAGGCCCGCGTACCGCAAAAAAAAAAAAAAAAAAAAACATAAATCACGCCATGTCTCTCCCCTGCTTACAAATTTCCAATGAATTCTCATAACACTGAGGATGGATTCTAAACTCTAAACTCCTCACCTTTCAGCTGCAGTCTGGTGGGATCTGGGCTCCTCTACTTCTATCCTGATGTCCAGCCACATCCCCTCAGTCAACCAGTTGCAGCCACACCGTTAGTGCTGTCCACTTCCAGCCAGACCACAGAAGCTCCAACAAGACCTACACAGGGTCTTCCCTTGACCACCCCAGCATGTACACCCCCTCCACACACCCCATCCTCATCACTGTCAATCCCATCACATCATCCTTTTTTATCATCTTCATAGCACTTATCGCTTTCAGAAATTACCTTGTGCCTGCATTTAATTGTACTGTTTTTATTTTGTCTCCGCCTGCAAGACGATAAGTGCCACCAAAGCCCAGGCCTTTTTTTCTTGCTCACTGCTGTCTATTCAGGTTCTAAAACAGTGTCTGGAACATGATCAAGCCTCCAAAAATATTTGTGGAAAGAACAATCCTCTAACTTGAGATTGAAAGAGTTAGTTTTTCAGGTAGTTTGGCTCAAAAGACTTTTTTCCCATTTATAAGCCCAAAATACTACTAATTTCTACCTTAACATTACTTTTTCCACTGATAATGGAAATAATAGTCACCATCTGGTTTTGAAATACCACTCTATGTTAAATACCTACGCAATCTGCATTTATTATAGGTCAACCAAAAAAGAACTGGCTATTACCCATCTCCTATAATTTGATTGCATTTTCTGAAGACTTACATTATTCTTGAGTTTTACCTTCTAATTTTCTTTGGTATTATGTTTTTATTCCCTGCAAATAAATGGGCAATTTTTTCCATTTTGTTTGCAAACCAGAAAAAAAATATTAAAATCTGAAGCAGACAACAGAACTTCTAGAAATGACGTGACTAGTATATATTAGGGCATACGGCTTCTCAACAAAAGACTAAACGTGTTTGTTCCTAGAAGATATTTTATTGAAGCTTACCTCATTACCAACATGTTCTGTGGGAACAAATACAGAAGGGGGCGGAGAAAATGGGGTCAAAAAATATTATGGTTTCCCCAAAATTGTCTCTTGTAAGCCTGGTTAGCATCTGTTCACATATGCTGCACCCGTTTCCCTCTTTTTCCTTTTATACTAACATCATCATTAAAGCTTCTGTTTGCTTTCCACACTCCAAGCACTGTTCTAAGCTTTTCCCTTGTATTATCTCATTTAACTCCTAGAATAACCTCAGAAAGTAGATGTTACAATGTCCATTTTACAGATCAGAAAACTGAAAGTTAGTAACTTGCAGAGCTGACTATGAAACACCAGACCTTCACCATCACACTATACGTGGATTTCCTTCTAGAACTTCTACATGGATAGATTTCAATTTGGAGAGGTCAAACTTCTGAAGCAACATAGAATTCTTATACAAATCTGCCTGAGAAGATGTAAATGTTGTAGAGATTCTTTCCTTCCCAGTAAAAATGGAGAAATCTGAAGCCTGAATTATACTCACTAGTAAAAATGATGACAGAATTAATAACTGCTGTGTGGAATTCATCATTACAAGTAACCTTTCTCGTTTCCCTTGATTTCATAAACACTGCATATTAAGTCTGGGCCAGATGCCTACAGACATCTTTGAAGACAGTATTTTATCATCTGAATATTCGGCCATTTGAAGAAAAAACATAGCTTGTTCCAAATTCCTCACCCTTGTAAATGTTTTTAAGGCTTAATAGAAATATAGCTTCGTACCTATTATTACCTCTCAAATGACCACCCACAAGGCCTCTTCTGTTGTGAAAGACTTTCTCAGAATCCAAAAACTGTCTAAGAAAACAATTATTTCTTTTCATCACGCTTCTGAGTCTGCTTAAAGACAAGAAACTACAGGGAATTTGATTACAATACAAATAGATCTAAGAGTAACAGTAAGGATGATAACTAAGCTATAATAATCAGCACTTCGGCTTGGCTCCCTAATCAAATAATTCTTTGACTTTCATGACTTTGTTTAATCTATAACACCCCTTCCCAGCATATACCATAAACTTTGATTTCATGTTTGCATAAAAATGAATACAGTACTCATACTTGTGTTGTGTCTTATAGACTGAAATTAAGTTCACCATAAAATAAGGATTTTAAAGTTTTCTTAAACACTCAGGCCTCATCATATTTTCTACTTGAGCTACAGAAAATCATATGACTATTCCTTTTTAGACTACAGAACATCTTTTTTAAATGCTGGCTAACATCTAAATCAGGCAAGACCCTAATGGCATTTTCAACAAGGAGTCCCTCCTACATATGTACATAGGTCAGTTACTTATTTATTTTCGTCCATTCCTTTTGCCTACATTCCAGTCATTATATTCTATACCATGAAGTGCCTCATGGGACCATGAGGGTTGAACCGGGTGATGGTTAGTTTTATGTGTCAACTTGGCTGGGCCATGGTACCCAGATATTTGGTCAAACATTATTCTGGATGTTTCTGTGAAGGTGTTTTTTGGATGAGATTAACAGTCAAATTGGTGACTGTTGAGCAAAGCATAATGTGGGTAGGTCTTATCCAATCAATTGAAGGCCTTAATGGACCAAAAACTGACCTTCCTGAGCAAGAATTCTGCCATCAGATGGCTTTGGGGCTCCAATGGCGACTCTTTACTGGGTCTCCAGCCTGCCGACCTACTCTGCAATGTTTGGGCTTACCCGGCCTCTACACTTGCATGAACCACCTCTTAAAATACTTCTCTCGCTCTCTCTCTCAACACACACACACACGCACACGCACACAGTATGTCTGTTCTGTTTCTCTGGAAAACCCTAAAACAGGCTGTCTCGGAAAAGTCTAACATTGCTGTCATTTGTATCACAGTCTCAGCTTCTTTCTTTAGTTAACAGAATGTATTATAATTGCACACGTGGGTCTAACAAGTTCTATTCTCTCAACCACGTCCTTCAGTCATTCTGCACTAGTTATGACTTGGAATGGGTGAAGGCTAGAATTTTCTCACTTCCTTGCTCATGGTCAGCCAAAAGGCACTAAGGCCACATCATTCGCCACTATTTTCTAAATCACAAATCCTGAGATCACTGTTTCTGGAGGACCATTTCCCCAGGGCCTCAAGTAAAAAGATAATTTACTTATTTTTTTCATGAGCTGGAAGTCATACATTCAAATTAACCACTGTTGATTGGGGGTCTACTGTTCCAAGTGCTGGACACACAAAGTGTGCTGCCCTCACGAAGCTTACAGTCTAGGAAGGTAGACATGAAAAAATGACAAAAAATATACTATCACTTGGCACTAACAACACTAACAAAGGGCCTGAGATTTCAATCCTACCACTATCATAATAGTTTTAGGATGAGGTAGAGGATGCTGGGGGGAATCAACATGGGTTGAATTGTGTCCCCCCACCCCAAAAAAGTTCATGATGAAATCCTAACCCCCAGGACCTCAGAATGTGACCATAGTTGACGACAGGGTCTTTGCAGTGTGATTATGTTAAAATGAGGCCCTTAGGATGGGGCCTAATCCAATATGACTGGTGTCCTTATAAGAAAAGGAAAAGCTGGACACAGACACAAACAGAGGGAAGACAACGTGAAGAGACACAGAGAGAAGACAGTCATCTAGAAGCCTAGGAGAAAGACCTGGAATGGGTCCTTCCCTCCTGGCCCTCAGGAGGAACCAAACCTGCTGCAGCTTGACCTTGGACTTCTAAAACTGTGAGAAAGTAAGTTTCCATTGCTTAAGCCACCCAGCCCATGGTACTTTGTTACAGCAGCCCTAGCAAACTCATACAGAGGTTAAGCTTACGAATTATGCAGACCAGTGGCTGATGATAGGAATAAGAGAGTCCACATAAAGGCATAACCAGCCTAACTTGATGGCTGACTTCAAGTGAAAGGAGAAGGAAATCAAGAGATACTGGCTGACTTGGGTCATGAGCATAGTTAATTATGAAAGTGGCCCCTAATTCCCTCCCACCCACCCCACCCCCCACACCCATCACACACATGCATGTCCTTGTGGTGTGGCCTTGCAGCTCCTCCCATCAAGAGGCGGAATACACTTCTCCACTCCCTGAATCTGGGCTGGCCTTCTGACTTGCTCTGACCAATAGAATAAGACAGAAGTAATGTTTTACAAGTTCTAAGCCTAGGCCTCAGGAGACCTTGCAGCTTCCTCTCTCCTGCTTTTCTTGGGAAGCCTGTGGTCACTACTATGTGAATGAGCCTGGGTTAGCCTGCTGGATGATGGATGCATGGATACATAGCTCAGTTAACCCCATATCCCCAGCCAACAGCCAACCATCTGCCAGATGTACGAGTGAGGCCATCCACGGCCAGCTGACTGCAGACATAAGTGAACCTAGTTGAACCGGCAGAAGAACCACCCAGCTGATCCTAGCCCACATTCCTGATCTGTATAATTATGTACTTAAAAATGGTTGTTGTTTGAAGCCACAGGGTTTTGGGTGGTTTGGTATACTGCAAATGTTAACTGATATGCAGGATGAGTATTGTTGCCTTTCATCCAGATAAGGAATTCAAGAGCAACGCATGAGGAAGTCTGTCTTTTGACACACTGTGCTTAAAATATCAATGGGACTGTCAAGTAGCCAGTTGGTTTGGAATTCAGGAAGGAGATCTTGCCTGGAAATACAAATCTGAAAGACTGATTTCCATGTGTGAAGAGATTGCCACAGAAGAACAGGAATACAGTAAAAGGAAAGGAGATCAGAGTGGGGACCCCAGGAACATCACATTTAAGGTCAAGCAAAGCAAGAGTCAATGAGGGAGAGGAGATGTGATGAAAGATAGGAAGATGCCACAGAAGTCAAAGTAATTCCTCAACAGAGTCACAGAAATACCTAAAAAAAAAAAAAAAAAAAAATAGAACTAGTAAGAATCCCAGCCTTTGGGTATTATGAAGCCATTGCCAGGAGAGTTTCAGCAAGGTGGTGATGGGTGAACCCTTCTTACAGCTCATTAAAAAGCGAGTGGGAGGGGAGGATTTGTAAGCAGTGAGTATCTACAAGTTTCCTGCTGAGGTTGGCACAGAGGTCACCCGCCTCTGCCCCTTTGCTCCAGAAATCTTTGAGCCACTGAGAGAGACCAGCCTCACCGTCATGCAGATTCTCGACTCCGAAATGTACAGTCACATCAGCTGGGCTTTTTCATGCCATCCAACTAAAGAAGGAGACAGGCACCCTCTAAAGGGAAGTAAAAGGTTGATGGAGGAATTTTTCAAGATGGGAGTGGAACACTTATTCCTAAGTGTACGGAGTCACGAAGCCATAATGATGGATCAAAGTCCTGGAGAGGATGAGAGGGTACGATATTCACAGGTGCAAGAAAAAGCCGGAGGTGAAAAGATGGAGATTTCCAGATATGAGACAAAAGATTAAGGGAATTCACACTGGGTGACCATGAATCCTCACCTGGGAAGGGAGCCAGTGGTGGGCAGAGGAGTTGAGGACAGTGGGCAATGTCTGGAGTTGCAGATACGGACAGTGAGTGAGCTTGATGACCCATACAGAGCTTGGTGAATGGCACTGAGTTTGGGGACAATAAAATCACAGTGGCATTCTTTAGCATGACTGGGTTTTTCCAACAGCAGGCAACAGCCTGCATGTAGAAGCAAACAAGGCAGTTGGTTGGACTGACCCAAGACTGGGATTCTGTGGACAGATATGAAAGGGCAAAGGATTAATAAGGGCTTTGAGGTTTTGGCAAGAGAGTGGTTAAAGTGATGTATCGGGTTCTCCGCTGGCTAAAAAAGCAAGGAGGAAAGTATGACTGATGAGCTGCTAAAAAAGGGAGAGCAGTATAAGGACCAGGGATCTTGGAAATACATAGGTGAGGGAGCAGAAAGGCTATGAGGCTGTAGTCATGTATGATGACACTGGAGTTTAAGGTTCCAGGAGCAGAGCCATTCCAAACGATAAAGTCAGCTGGTGACTGGGCCACTGTGGGAGGTGAAGTGTTGCAACTCGGAGACTAAGCCACTGCGTCCATCCTCCATGCACAAATGCTGAAGATCACCCTGGTGATGACAGCTGGGGGAGAGGGGAGGCATAAGCCAAGTGTCTGGGCCCTCAGGGGAAAAGGGGAAGTGACAGGGAGCTGATAAGATGACCAGGAGGAAGGGTAGGATACAGTCTCTGGGAATTTCACCAGGGACTACAGGAATCACATGGTTTTGTGCGATAGTGGCCAAGTAGTGTTCTGGAAGCAACAATGACCACAGCTCCTCTGGGCCTAAGGGGTATGGACAAATGAACAGCCACTGCCCCACTGTATCTTCCTAAGGAGGAATCAAACTGTAGTAAAGGCAAGATTTGGGAAAAGGGAGTTTATATTGTTAATAAACCAAGGGTCCAAAGGCATTATGGAAAAAGCTGTGAGGAGGTCAACAGAGAAAGGAAGTGGGGCAAGCCAGTGAGAAAAGAGAATGCCCTTCATTGTGGAATTGAATCATTATTACTTTTGTATAAGTTTTTATTTGCACAAATATCTCTAAGATTTGTCAGATCTGGGTCCAGACCAGACCAGCAATAATGATGCCTTATTATATAGTTAACATTCCTCTTCCCTTGGAAGTATCTCAGGAATGACCAGAGATACTGCTTAGAGTCCAGACTTACTCCTTGTTTTGAAGTTTAAGTAGTTCTGTGAGTGGAACAAGAAAGATTTTTCTCTCCATAGGTCTCAACAGAACATAAGCCAGGAGGTTTTGTAGAGATAATATGCCCTGGAAAGAGAGGAAAAAAATGCTCATTTGATAACCAGAGTTAAACTCTTGACGTAAACTATTTGCTTGGATCTAGCGTTTTATTCTAGCAGCCCAAAGAATTTGAAAAACTAAAGACGAAAGAAGGTCATAATTGATATAAGCATGACCTCTTGACTGACAAGGTCATTATAAAGGTTTATTTTGAAGTTTTCAAATGGACAAAGAAAAGACTGTAATACGAGGTTCGTCTCCTAATAGCCTCCATCTGACATGTAGCTGCTGGGAGTATAAGTTGGTACATCTCTTCTAAGAAACAATTAACACAAAAGTCGTAAAAATTTGTATCCCCTTTAACTCAGCAGTTCTATTACTGGGTATGATCCTGAAGAAATAATCATAGATATGCCCCAGGTTTAGTCATAATTGGTGACAACCTAAACACCCAACATTTAGGAGGATGGTTAAATAAATGGTCCTATAATCATACAATGGAATACTGCAGAGACGTTAAAAGGGATATAGAAGCATATGAAATATTACGTGGCAATTTAGTTATGATTTATTGGGCTAAGATCAGGTTATAAAATTGCTTACACGTGATTCCAATGTAAAAATGAAATACTATGTAGGCCTAAAACAAAGACCCGAAAGATATCCATTAGAATGGTATCTGTGATTATCTTTAGATGTTTGCATTATATATGGTTTTGATTTTCCTCTTTATTCTGAACCTTTCTAAGAAAAGTCTCCAAAATGAAAATGTATCATATCTATAATAAGAAAAATTAATAATATGCTTTTATCAGTTTCCTAGTATATGATATTCCAAAACAGTACCTTAGAAATCAGGCTTAAATATATTTTTTAAATTAAGTAGTAAAGTATAAAAGAAGAAAGTATTCCCTATTCTTAAAAATGCAGAACAAAAGAAGTATTTGTCCTAATTTTGAAGAGAAAACTCCCTTTTTAGCAAAAGTCCTTTTTGGGTTGGTGCTTAAAGGAATGTTCCTACCTCTATGTTCTGATCCTTTTTGAAACAGGGGCTGCTGATACCTGTATATTCCCAGAAGGAGTCAAAGGTTATTTTTCTTTTCAAATGATCAATAAAATTTTAGCACCTATTTTGTTCCCTGCACTGTATTTAATGTGTGAGTCATGCAAATGATGTTTAAAAAAAAACTCAAGGCATTTATAAATCAACTAAGAAAAAGCTGTAACTATTTAAATACAATAGATATAAAAGAACTAATAAGAACAACAGCATTCAAGGAGTGCTTCCTATTTATGACGACTTCTTAAATACCATATATACCCAAATATAAGATCAGGCATTTTCCCAAAATTCTCCCAAAAAGAGGGATATTCAAGTATCTTCAAAGGCTCTCATATTACAGGACATTCTCTAATTACTTTATTTAAACAATTAAGTAATGCTTGGGGAAGACTTATTAGCCTAAAATAACCTCAGTCTATGCTTTTTTTTTTTTTTATGCTTTTTTGAGATGCTCTCAGAGGTCACTTGACAGAATCAGTTACAGAGGAGGCAGAGATTTAATAAAGATTTCGTCGACCCCACAATGCAAATGTTTAATATCACTGTCACAAGCATTTAAAAAAGAACTACTTAAATGAGTATAATGCATATTTATTTAACATTTACTTTATTTCTGGTGGGTATTCGATGCTACTGTAGTAAAAAAAAAAAATGGTTTCAGAAGGCAAGCTCTCCTTCCACCATAATGATAGTGACTAAGAGGGCACTCTTATAATGTTTATAAACATTCCCCAAAGTATCATCACACTCGATTTTACTACTACAGTAAAAGAATGAATATGGCCAGAATTTGGGGGAAATGAACCAGTATTTATTTTAATGCACATAAACAGGAATCAACCTATTGGTTTTTGGAGGGGGTAGGGGTTGCTGTTTGGTTTTGTTTTGTTTTGTTTTTCAGAAACTTGTTCTTTAAGGCCAGTTTCATTGGGGAAAATAATCCTAAAACTATTTCTAATGCATCTGTTACTAGCAGGGTCACAAAATCAATTAGCAATGGAGTCCTACTTCCTAAAAAACAAGCATTCGACAAACACTGTAAAGATGATTCCATTCCCCTTTACAAATTTTTTTTGGCTCTTTTCCCAACGCTATGTAACCCTTTTAGTCTGACATCACGAAAAGAAAGAAGTAAATAATTTCATTAGCACTGCTGCACAGGCCTCAGAGTGTGTCCCCAACTTCAGAGGCTATGTCACTTTCTAGCTCAGATGACTAATTTTAATCCAGAAAATGTTTAGCAATCCATTAAAGTGCAATAAGATCCAAAATAAAACTTTACGTTTGATTTACTAATTAAACTGTTCTCTTGACATTGTCAACAGAGCAGATTTTAAATGATGCAAAGATCTTAACTCTCAACTAAGTTTGAAAGCTTTCTTGCCTGCTTGTGACAGAACAGAATGGAAAGCAACTCCCCTATTTAGATTACTAACTCACATGATCCCACCTCTGCTAGCTCTGTCCCTATGCTAAGCAAGAGAGAGGGAGGAGGACTGCTGGCGGGAGGACTGTAAACTCGTCCCTTGGAAGACCCTTTATAAACTTCCAAAGTTGAAACAATGAGTAGGGCAGACCCTGCCCCCTCACCTGTTCTTCTCTCTATATAACATTTTTTATTTTTCTTTCTTGGTACTTCACACAATTTGAACGAGATGATGGATGGATCGATGGATGGATGGATGGATGGATGGCTGGACGGATGGAAGGAAGGAAGGACAGACAAATAGATGATAGATTGACGACACATGGAGACAGATACAAAAGAATTTATATATAATATATATTATATATATGTCATGTGATCTATGTCTCTCCCACTAAATTAAAGCTCCTTGAGGGTGGGGATAAGCACAATAAATTGTAGGTACTCAATAAATTTGGTTAAATGAAAAACAAATCGACAAAAAAAAAAAGAACAATCTTTGACAACTACTCCTTGACAAATTCCTTCTGCGCTCTCCTTCTGCCTGGAATGCCCCCTCTGCCTCATTCTCATCTACCCGAATTCTCCCCATTTTCCAAAGCCCAAAGCAAATGTCACTGCCTCTTTAAAATCTTCTGTGATTCTTCCAGACAAAAGGAAACTCCCCATCATCCAAATGACCACTGCACTGTTATCCACTGCTTTCTTAAAGCACTACCCATTTTCTAACCTTCTCTGCATCGAGGTGAGGTTCCACTTGAAACCCACACCCATGTTGAAGGCGGCAGGTTTTATCCATCTTTGATTTCCCTGTCACCCATCGGTTCGTCCACCTGAAGGCAGCCTAGCATGGTGGTTAATATTAAAACATGGGCTCGGAAGCCAGACATGATAGATACAGATCCTGACTGTACCACTTACTGACTGTGTGGCCTTGGTTGTCACTTCACCTCTCTGTGCCTCGGCCCATTTGTAAAGGGTAATATGCAACACTGATAACAGTACTTACCTCTAGGGTTATTCTGATGACAAAATGAGTTGTTCTGTGTAAAGCACTTTAAAAGGTTTCTGGAATGTTATAGTAAGTGTTCAATGCAAGAACTCTATTATTATCGACTCAATCTAATGTATTGAGACTACTATGCACCAGGCACACTGCTGGACTGCCACATCAGTAGGTACTCTATAAATATTTGAGGATTGATGGAGAAGACCTAACACTGACTCAGCTCTTTATTAGTCAAGAGCAAAGGTCTTCCCAGGTCCAAGGTCTCACTTGATCTTAACAACCATTCTAGGGGATGGATGTCATCATTCCTACTTTTATGCAGAAGCAAATGGAGTCCCTTCTGCTCTGAAGTGCACAAACACATATTTGATGGGTGAAAAGTCTCTATAGTGTTCACCTCACAAGCCCTCCAACTTCTAGAGATATTTTTCCGTCCCCTCCTGCAGCTCCCTCAACTTCACCAGAAGCATCCTTTTTAGCATCTGTTCAGCCTGACTCCTGTCATTAGATACATTCTTGTGTGTTTATAATGCACCACTGATTTGTTTCAGACTAAATCGTGGGATCTAAAAATAAAGTGATGTTGAACATATTTCTTTGCATATTAACTTTAAAGAAATAGATTAATCTTTTAGAAATAATCAAAAATGAATGATCCACTCAGCACGTAGAAGTTACCAAAAAATAAACAGTTAAAATTACAACCCCTCAGATTCCCACTTTTCCTCCTTTATCCTTTCTGAATTTATTAATTTAAGTATACACTTCATAATTTTTCATTTTAAAAATTAAGAGGTCTAGTGAGCCTACAGTAAACCAATCATCTTCTTCCCTGGGGACACTTAAATGAAAGCAGGATTCATTTACTCTCCAAGGCAAATTCCCATTTTCAAAAATGACACTGTAGAATTGTCCTCATCATCCTAAGAGATGGAACAAATAAGAATAAATGAAGGGACACATATAACGGTATAAAAGTTTTCTGAAATTTCAGACATTTTCCAACACCTCTGTCTGTCTACTACAGGCCAGGCATGATGAGGGATCTTGAACTGAAGAAGGCACTGTTCCTTCCCACAGGGAGCTTCCTAAGTGGTAGGAAGGGGAGGTGAAACTTACACATTAACGATGACAACTCAGGATGGAAAGGATTATGGGAAAGACAGTCATGGGAGTGGGACAGAGAAATGAATTCCTGCTGATGTAAAAATACGACTCATCTATTTGATAAATTATTTAAAATGTTGCCCCCTTCAAAACACACTCACACACACCCATTTTGACGGTATACTTCTTTCCTTTCTTTGCAACCTGAAAACACTCTCACTCATGAGCCCTTGGGTGTTTATCTTAAGCCACCAACCAGGCTTGGTGGCATCATTTTGTCAATTTGATGTCTTCTTATTACTCAGAAAGGTTACATCTGCGAATAAATATACATTCTGGTTGCAACACTAAATAATGAAGCAACCTGCAGTTCATAAGATGCGGTCATTCCACGCCACATTTCATTTTGGAAGAGAGAGGGCTACAGTCGACTGTGAACAATTACCAAATCATCAATGGAATTCAATAAATGTTGTTTAAAAAAACTAATTATTTGTTACAATAACCAGCTACTACTGCCACTTTGTATTTGGAGGTTTGTAAACTACTTCCATTTGAAATGTAATTGATTCCATTTTTATCATTTGTTCAAGTTTATGGGTTTGTTCTCATCCTAAGAGATGATAACATCTATTTTCAGCAAATTATACATTATAATTCCTCATTCAAAAGCTGTAGCAGAAAACAAAATGCTAATTTATGCTGTAAACAAAACTACAGAATCATAATCATTCATTGTTAACTTTAGGGACTGAACTGCTACTGGAAATAATAAATAGGAGCAAAATGTGGTAGGGGGTGATGGTTAAAGTCCTCTTTCTTTTTGTTTGTGCTTTTTTGGCTTGTTTGGCTTCGTTGTTACACAATTAACACACTTTCTAATACGCTTTCAGGCAAGAGATTACATGGATTTTTTGTCTTCTCCCAGATATAAGCCAGACATTCTTTGCCCCATAGCTATGACCTGCAGCTGGATATTTCAAATCTACAGGAAGATGTGCTCACAAAGAAATCAGAAGCGCACCAAATCAGAAGCGCACCCTAAAAAGGGGCAGGGTATTAGAACCACACGCCTGCATCTACGTATGTCATTAAGCTTCCACACCCACACTGCCCTTTACCCCAGCGATGGCCCCCCTTCTCCGTGCCTCTCCCATATAAGCATCCCTCTGCAGCACCTTCTTGTCAAGGTGAGCCTTGGCAAGCTTCCCCTCTATGTCAGGGAATACATGGAATAAACAAACAAACAGAAGTCCAGTAACTTTAATAAATCAGGTCGATTCTTATTAACCAAAAAAGAAGGGGAGGGTAGATGTGGTTCCATATCCCAGACACTCTGCTTTCCTTAAGTAACTATGTTCAAGTGAAAGACAGTAACAGCACCTAACAGTACTTTCTCTTCCCCATTTTTTTAAAAAAATATAATCCAAAAGAAAGAAAGATGTTAATATAATTATGTCAAAAATGTGAATTCTTTGAAGGGACCAAAAAGTCACACTGCCGTCTTGAGTAAATCACTTTTCTGCTGCCCTTTCATTTAATGCCGTCTGCTGTCCACATTTACCTCTCCAGTGGCAAAGTGTGATCATTGATTTCCTATGGTCTCTCTCTCTCTGGAAGGAACTTCTGCTTCCTTGATGATGACTACAAAGGGTAGGTGGCCCGATTCTCATTCCAATGCAAACCCAGCACTTTTACATTTCCACTAGGGCCGCAGGAACGTGCAACTAGACAGAGACTCTTTGCCCTCTTCGCTGAGACTGTCTTGCTGTAACTACTGACATTTAATGTTTTCCCTCCCCTTCCCACAACTATATTTTAGAAGATCACGATACAATTGATGAACCACTAAAAGGCATTAGTTCATGATGGACATAAATGTTAGGTGCGTGATTTGGTACAGAAGACGCATGTTATAACGTCGCCATGACGAGAAAGGTAAATCTCAGTCTAAATCGCAAACACAGCTATATACAGAACAAACCCAAAATGATATGTTTGCTTATAAAAGGAGAGTGAGTTATGCCTCAAATATATATATATATACACACATACACATACCTATACATAATATATATATAAACATAAGCTACGGTTTTGGTGCATCTGAATGATTATTTATAAAAATTATTCTATTCGTGTATCTTAAAATTATATTTCTTCTGTACAGTGTTATCTTCCTGATGCCCACATACATTTGGAATGAGCCCTCCACTAAATCGTAATTATCTGATGTTGGGAGCTGGCAATCTGAAGACCCTCTCTATCTCTCAACCTGGATGAACCATTCAAACCGAAAAGAATGGTAAACTCGAACATTTAGTCCATCACCAAGAAACAAAAAAAAAGCATCAGGTAGTTAAGGCTGATTTCGCCAAAACAAAAGACTTCAACTCATTCCCAAACAGAATTATACCTGGTTATATAAATAACCAGGGGAAAAAAATGAGCAAATTGGACAAGCAAAGGATTTATTCATTATTTCATGAAGCTGGCAAATGACTGACAGCATAGCAAACTTGCTAGAAACGTACCTGTGGCCACACAGCATTTTTCTGTTGTACTGGAGAGCAAGTCTAGTGTGGAGAAAGAGTAAGTGGGACTCTGGGCTCTGAAACCAGACTGCCTGGAGGATGTCCCAGTTTGGCCCCTAATTAGCACTGAGGTCTGAGGCAAGGTACTTACCCCTCTGTGCCTTATTTTCTTCATCTATAAAATGGGAACAATAATAAAGGTATCTAACTCATATGTTGTGGAGATTAAAGGAGTCACATACTTTTAATTTGGAACAGCGTTAATAAATCGTAGCTATTGTCACTGTACTTTGGTTCCCAAGTTTTAGGGTAACAACACTTTATACAGAAAAGAGAACAAGACTTTCAAGCTTGTACCTTAAAGAAGCTGCCGTTGCTGGAAGATCCACAACAAACCCAAGTTATTACAAGTCTCTTTTACTTTTCTGTCTACCTAGGAGAAACCCAATGTTGGAAAAACTGGGATAAGGTGAGCTGGATTTAGAGGTAGATTTCTAAAATGTATTTGAAGTAAATATATAGAAATGCACCTAAAAACTAGTTTGCAGTTCATACATTCATCTTCAGGGAAATTAAAATGTTTTTAAACAAAGAAGCCCAGTTTATATTTTTCCAGCTTTAAGATACTGGCTTCCTAACAACCTTGTAAACGGAGGACGGCCCCAAGTCTTGGCTCATCTCCATGGATCCAAGCAGTGTTACCACTTTAAGAATTATGAAATACCCAGAAAAGAGGGGGAAAAATATTGACTTCTTTACAGTACTTGGACTGGATGGAAAAGAAGTGCTCCTCAGCGGACTGTTTCTGCTTTGGCTATCTATATTCATGGAAGGAGTGCCAAGCCCTACCCCTCACCCCCCCAAAAAATAGGCAGTCAGCACAGCATTCAACAACTTACCCAAATCCATTAATGATTCTGCACTGAAACGTCTAGCCTGCTTGAAAAGATAGAGTGAGTACAAAGAATTATAGGTCTTGGCTAACAAAGGTCCAGGGCTGAATTCAAAACAGTCACTGTCTACTCTGAGAAGAGAATGTGTGTCCTTATAAGGATGCCATTTTCCATTTCTAGTCTGGCAAATTTGAGGGAGTGGCAGGGGGAGGGGGTTAGGAAAGAAAAAAAGTTAAAGGCAGAGTCGAGTCTGCTGGTGATGCCTTTATCACGAACTCAGGTTTAAGCTATACCCAGTAACTAAAGAGCTGGTCAATCGAGTGAATAAAGTCAGATAGCTGGCCTTGTGGACACCCAAGCAGTCAGCTAATTGGCTTCATTTTTCACTTTCAGTTGATTACTTCAATATCATACAGACCTGGCCTGCTTCAATTTGGGCTTACAGAGGGACAGCGAAGAAGGTGACCCAGGTCCCAGCTGCAAGCAGTAGTGACCAGTGCGCAGTTTCCTGATGGAGACGGAAAGCTTCAACAACTATCGGAGAGACTCGCAGGTTGAAAAAGCACAACATAAAAAGATAGAGTTGGGTTCTGGAAGCTTGCACTACTGCCATCCCTAGGCGTGAAACTGTAAATTAAAGAATGGTCTGTTGTCTGCTGCGCTGAGCCAAATCAGAGATATTTCGTATACGCACTTTAATTGGGGTTTTCATTCTAATTGAAGAAATAAATTCCACCTAAGCAGATGCTCCCCGCCCCACTCTCACTATGGTATGTTTTGCACATTGGCAAGTGGGTGCAAAATTTCTGCAACATGGTCCCTTCAGATAGAAGATGGAATTTCCCAGTTTTTAAATGGTAACATATTCGGCTCTAATACACACTGGGTTCTCTCCAAAAAAATCACCCCAATCCACCCTCCCCCTGCTTTAATAAAAAAATGTCACAGAATAACTAAAAACCTTCCAGTCAGCCATGATTCGTGTTTGGGTTTTTTGGGTCTGTTTTTGTTTAGTAAGGAATAAAGGCACCAGTCGTTTCCAAATGTCCAGGTCTCTGTATAAAGAACCCCCATTTCCATTAGTTTTTTCACTTGCTTGTTTATCACCAGAGGTGTCATAATCATGTTTCTTGTGAAAATGAAAGTAATCAAAATGCCTTGTGATTCCAGGAAAAGAGCTTCTTAGGGAGACATGCCTGCGTTCTATTGATGTTGTAAAAAGGCTTCTTTTACATGGTATTAGATGTTGAGAGCATATCATATTGATCTAGAAATAAAAAGGTTGTTTGGTTTTTTTTTGTACAGGGAACCCTTACCTTCATAAGCACTTTCTAACACTAGGAATAGGATTTTATTTTTAATTGAGGTGGAGTAAACAAATTATATTTGAAGAGCATTGCTATTTTTAGGGAATGGAAGATTTGTAAGCTTTTTGGCAGTGATTCAGGTAAAAATCATGAATAAGTTTCACTCTTTCAAATTTGGCCCAGGCCTCCCCCTAGCAGCCCTGCCCAGAGTCCAAGATGAGAGTTGGGGTTGCCTTTGTTTAATTAATGCTTTTTCTCCTAAGGAACAGTTAGGAGCAGGTTTCTTAGTCATTTAACCACGCTCAAATACTGAAATGCAAACTGGCGATCAATAAGAACCTAGGTCCTTATACCTATATATTCTTCATCCCTGAAAATGGTGATAGGGCCGCGATGGAAGCCGCAAGTCCTGGTAAGACTCACTGCCACTGCCTGGCTGCATCTACCACCAGAGATTAAAGCCTCGGTAGCACTTTGAGGGCACCTTTCTCTAATGATGTACATCTCTCATTTGTTTCTGTACTTTATCTTAAAGTTCATACCGCACCAGTGGAAGAAGAAATCAATATTTCAGATAATCTCCCTTTCCCCACCATACAATGTCACTGCACTAAGAGTAGCACGCCACCCGGTACCGGCCTGTGAGCTAATCATCCTCCACAGAGCAGCGCCAGCTGCTTTGTCAGAAATTCTTTCCGATTTTCTTAGCAACATGAGTCTCCCTTTCTAGAAGAAAGATCTTGCCTTTTGGGAAAACGCTTTTCCAAATCAAGTTAAACTAACTTTACCCGAAGAGACCGATAGTTTTCCTCTTTTTAAAACGCCACCCCCGCCCCTTCTCTGGTTCTCTCCTTCCTTTACTCCAATCCTGCCCGCACCCCTCCCTCTCGCCCACCTCCTTTGGTTTCCAAGGAGTTTGCACGTGATTGCCAGTCTTGCAAAATCGGGCCGTAGCCCTTCGCTTTTAAAGGCTCTCAAACGACTTGCTTCCTATCTCGTTAAAAGATGTTGCCAAACCTCCCATCGCTGTAAAGCTGTATCTCTGTGAGCTTCCTTACACCCAAATCTCCTTTCTCTCTCCCTTGGGAGGTAAACAAAGTGCGGGAGTTTCGCGGCCCAGAGGTGCAGGTCGGAGGTACGCGCCTAGAAACTTATCCTAACGCAGCTGACTCCCGGACTCGGGGGCGCGGCGCTGCCAAGGAATCCCTAATCCCGCCCCGGCTTGTGCGGGGTGAGCGGCTCAAGCCTTTCCTACACCTCTCGGTCCTCAAAGCCCAGCTGGGGTTGGTTTCTGACTCATCGACAATCTCACACACACACGCGCACACACACACACGCACGCACGCGCGCGCGCGCGCAGGCGCGCGGACGCCCGCTCCTGGAGAGCTGGAGTTTGCCGAGCCAGAGGGATTGTTGGCTCTCGGCAATCCGGAGCTGGCGCCGGGAGGCACGGAGAGCACCCGAGGCAGGGTGGTCTGGAGAAAGCCCCCAGCGCCTGCCTCGTTCAGCCGAAGTACCCCTCGAGTTCCCCAATCCCAGCGCCCGCCCGACCCCCTCGGCAGTTCCTGCAAGTTTCTACTCCCAGCGGGGCCTCCCGTTTCTCGGCTGCCTTGCCTGAACCCCCAGTTCAAGCCGCCACCCCGCCCCCCCGTCGTCCCCCCTCCCCCACACCGCGGCCCCCGCCTTCCAGAGCTCCGCACCCGGCGAGCTGCAGGCACGCTTCCGGGGAGCGGCCCAGACGCCCCCACCCGCGGCGGCAGCCGGCCGGTCTGGCCGGAGCTCGCCGCCGTCTCCCGCTGATGCTGTCTCGGCGGCAGGAGCCTCTCCGAGGCTCCTGGGCCGCCCTGGTGTATTATTCACTCGAATGGCCACGGCGCTTTCTGGAGAGCCCACGCCGGAGACGCGAGGTCTTCGCCCGGCGATTACTAGTTCGGCAGTCTCAGTTTCTTGGAAACTGGGGGTGTTGCGGGGGCGGCGGAGCGCATTTTTCTGTTGTTTCGCTTTGGGGTATTGGCTCTTTTGCCGGGAGCTCGCAGGAGCGCGCTGCGCCCCGGGCCCAGGAAGGAGCGCGCCAAAGCCGGCGAGTGCGGCGGGCAGCCCGGCTAACGGCCGAGGCGGGCGGGCTAGCTGAGGAGGAGAGACGCCGCGGCGGCTGGGCAAGCCGGGCAGAACAGAGCTCTTTTCCTCGACGCCCCCCAAACCCCACCGGCCTGCTCCCCCCGCGGCGCTGGCTCCGCTGGGCCCGGGAATCCCCCGCGCCCCGGACCGCCCACCGAGTTGCTGCTGCCTTTCACCATTGCTCCGTCGCCTCGCCTCCCGCCCCAACTTTCCCCAGCCTGGACTCGCGCGCGTAGACACACACACACACACACACACACACTCTCTCTCTCTCTCTCTCTCTCTCTCTCTTTCTCTCTCTCTCTCTCTCTCTCTCCTCTCCCTCGACTCCAGCTCCACTTCCCCGTGTAGTTTGGAGATGACAGATGCCTGTAGACTTTCACCAAACAAGCGGTGGGGGCAGCAGACTACAACAGTTATTTAATTAAAAGGCATTTTTCCTCTCTTTCTCGCTCTGGCTCCCGGAATAGCTTCTGAACGCCTAGACCCTGAGCACATGCCTGTCTCTCCAGGTTACCAGTGGCCCACTAAGACCCATCTCCTTCCACGCCCCCCCCCTTCCGGCGTCTACCCCCAGCTCCTCCGCGCCCCCGAGCCACACCGACAAGCACACCTCGAGGCCGGCGGCGGGGAGCGTCGAGGGCACGATGCAGCCGGACTGCATTGCACTGTCATCAAAGTTAAGTGTGTTTGTGGGGTGCTTGTGCGCGCCGGGGGAGGCTCGGGGTCACGGGCACCGGAGCATCCACTCTGCCCCCCTCCTCCTCGGGGTCAGGGGACGCCTCCACTTGAGACTGCAGCCATTTTAGGGAAAGAGGTGGCTTGGAGCCCGGGGGGTAGTGGAGGGGGAACAGCACGTCGCGGGGGACTCAGAGCTCCGCAGCCCCTCGGCGCAACTGGAGGGCGGGCAGGCGCCGGGCGCACAGGGGCGCGGCGCCCGCGGCGACTTGGGGAAGGTTGCGCTCGAGTTCCCTGGTTTTGCCTGGAGTTGTTCGGGGTAACGTGCCGGCTCCTACCTCTCTCTCCCGTGTTCCCGCTGGGCTGGGAGGTTGGGGCGGGGGGTGGGGAGAGGTCTGGATGGTAGATTGGACAAGGGAGGGACGCAACAGACCCTGGAGACTGGAAAGCTAGTGCTGGGGGAAGGCGGACACCTCCTCCCGCCGGTTGGCACAGACCCAGACGGTGCGACCCACTTGGCCCCCCAGCCTCCCCACCCCCTCCCGAGCCTCTGCTTCCCCGCCGAGTGCCAAGTGAGCGCACGGCTGGGGGCACGGGGCGCGACGCCGACCGGCACCGAGCCACCCCTTACCTGGTTGGAAGGGGTTTCCCAGGAGGAGCCGTAGTTGTAAAAGAAGGAAGAGAAGAAGGTGTCTTCCGACAGCCCGCAGCCCGCCATGCTCTGGATGCAAATAAAATGAGGAAAGAAAAAAAAAAAGCACACACACAAAAGCAACCAAAAATTTTCAAAATCAAATTAAACCAATAAGCGAAGAAGAAATTCTCTCGAAAAATAAAGAAAAGGAGGGGGAAGGGAACGGCAAAGGGAGCGGAAACTCTCGGCGGTGCTCCCTCTCCGGCTGAGGAGGGATGCTCGGGCTGCCGCTGCCGCTGCTGCTGCCGCCGCCGCCGCCGCCGCCGCCGCCTTCTCAAGACGGTACCTAGAGAGGTTCGTCCTGACTTGAGCAGCCGCCGCCGCCGCCTGTGCCGGCTGCGTGTGTGTGCGCGTGTGTGTGCGTGTGCGTGTGTGTGGTGTGTGCGCGCAGAGAGAGAGACCGCAGGGGAAGCGAGAGGGCGAGAGAATGAGCGAGCCGGGATGGAGGGCGCAGAGGCAGAGCGGGCGGGCGTGTGCGCGCGGGGGTGCGTGCGTGTGTGTGTGTGTGCGCGCGTGTGGCTGGGTGTGCGTCTGTTTGGGGAGCTCACTGGAGAGCCGGGGCCGTCACGTGGGTGCGCTGACTCCGCCGGCTGCCGGGGACAGCCTGTACTACAGCCACGGCCACTAAATAAGCCCTCGCCGCCAGACCTTTGCAGTCCCCCCCAGGCCGGCGGCTAACCCTCCCCGCGGGTCTGTGCGGGCCCCGGGGCTGCAGGGGGGGCGGGTGCGGCGGCAGGCAGGTGGGTGGGTGGGGAGGGGGTCGCCCCAAGCCTGGACTGGGAAAGAAAGATACCGACGGGGAGGCACTTGTCCCCCGCTACGCCCCGCACCCTCCTGGCCAGCCTTCCTCACACCCTCTTTGAAGATTTTTTTTTTTTTTTAATTCCTAAAATTGCTTTCCTGTGCAGGGACCCCTCTTACAGCCACGGGGAAATTATTTTCACACAGTTGCTACGTCTCAATGGGTTTTTTTTCCTCTCCCGGTGCTCCACGTCTCCCGCGCGCGCGCGCGCACACGCCGACACACACACACACCCGTGGCCGTCTCCTCCCATCCCAAATGCAAACCCACTTCCTTTTGCTGTAGTTAAGCTAAGTCAATGCTACATCAAACTAGGCTAGAATGAGAGAACTGGAAAGTGGATTTAGGGGACAATACTGCCCCAGCAGGAAGAAAGGCTCCAGTTTGGCATTCTGTTGATTTAACAGTTTAAAACGTAGAAGGATTTTGTAGCTTCTGCACTGAAATTCAGGCCCCTTGAGTCACAATTCTTTAAATGGAGCTATTTTCTTAAGTCTATTACATGCTATAAAACTGTAAACTGATAACCCCCGCCCCCAAATGGTATTTTAGGACCAAAGCTTTCTCTCAATTTTAGTAATTGAATATCCAAGAGGATTTTTTCTGCAAAAAGCCATTCCTTACCTGCTCCCCCCAACTTTTTATAGATATTCATAGTAAGTAAAATTCAGATAAAAGTCCGCGTATCGGTGTAGGGTGCTCCTACAAGTATTTGAATCCTTCCAGGACAACTTGAAACAACCTGTTATAGACAATTTATACTGTTTTCTTTCTGAATCCTTTTTCCAAATGCTGCCCATTTTTATTCAAACCAATTGTGTTTTTCCAAGACTCCACACTTCCTCTTTTAAATTCCCCACTTGAGGTCGAAATCCTCTGTGAAATCAACATTTCCACAGCAACCCAGTGATGTCACAAACATCGGCTCATGAGTTCAGAGGGAAAATAAAGCAAGAGAAAAGGATCTCTCTAGAAAGACAGCTTCTGTTTTCCTGCAAATGGCATTGCTCCTAGTAGAGATTCAAAAAACATATTAGATTTCTGGTTAAATACCTGTTTTCTTTTTTCTGAGATTAACTTATTTTTCAAAGATATGTCAAATGATCTTAAAAGAAATAGGTCACCATCCTCTTTCCTGGGTTCGTGAAGAATGGTGTTTCAAATCAGTGGTCCCTAATCACACTGGCCACTAGAGATTTTAATAAACGGGAAAAAGATGTTTTTTTCTAAAAAATGATGTCAGAAAGAACACTGAGAGATGAAATTTAATGTACGAACTTCAGATCCAAACAATGCTAACTGACCTGGCTTCAAAAATACAATAGTTTTTAAGGAGCACTAGACCCACGGAAATTCGATTCGGTTATCAAAATTAGTGCTGATCTCGCCAATATTGAAGAGAGGGGCTTTTCCTCCATCGTTCGTTCTATTGTTTCCTGGCTCTCCAGACTGGGAGAAAGAGGGAAACAGTTTTCATGCCGTCCCCCCTTTTAACCCCCTGCAGTCTCACGCTTATCAATATTAAACGTAAAGGGAATGGAAAATAGAAATGAGGTCCAATGCCTGGGATTTCTTACTTACGCTTCCTGTCTAAATAAGTCCTTTAGATAATATTTCCACAGAGAACTATAGAGATTTAGTCTGTAAGGTGTTTTTCATATACATTTTATCTCACGTTTACATTCTATTCCTACAGCCACTTACTGCTTCCCTGGTTTCCCCTCAGGTCCCACCTCCACCCCAAGGAAAGTTAATTCTGTCTCTGTGATCCCCTTTCCTATTTGCTGAATGAATAGATTTATTCCTTACAACAATCCTGGAAGAATCGAGACTCTTTAAACCCATTTCAAAGATGTGGAAATAGGCTCAGATATGCCAAATAACTTGCCAAGGTCACCCAGTGGCAAAGTACTGGGAAGTGAACCCAAACTTTGTGACCACCCCCCTCACCTATCTCTCACATCCAGATCTAACTGAGCCCATCAGAGCACTGCTCTTACATGACCATATCACACATCCCTCCAAGAGCAGAGTCAGTGGTTCCACCCTCTAACTGCCCAAATTGGTGGTGTGTGTACATCTGTGAGACGTGTTCATTTAAAAATTGATTGCACGTTCACTAGCTCATCCACTCTTCATGAGGACCCTGTTAGGAAGATACTATTATTTTTGTTTTAGAGGTGAGGAAACAGGCTCAGGGAAAGACTCTGATCCCCATCCTACCCAGCTAGTAAGTGGCAGAGCTAGGTCTTGAACCAAAGATTTCTGGTTCATGACTTCTCTTTCCTTAAAAAATAGTCTTTCCCATCTCCAAACACACAGGAAAATGGGTATATGGAGCCACTGAGCAGGCTCAGGACCTACAGAGACATGCAGGGAGGGAGAGGCAGGAACAGGTGGAAAGAATCTCCTCTGAGCACCAAACGGGAACATTCGTATACAGAAGTCTGGCCTCCAGCCACAAACATTTGGCTGCCCTCAAATCTCCAGCTCTTTCTTTTTCCAAACAGGGGAGGCCCAAGGAGGGTCACCTGGATAGGCCTCTGATGAAACACCTTCCTCTCTGCCCAGCTTGTCCATCTCCCAGGGCAGCCCTGCCATCCTGAAAAAATTCTTCCTCGGTAGGTTCGCTCACCAGGTATTAGCACAGTAACGTAGAGGTTTGTTTGCTAGTTCTCAAAAACATAAAAACAAGCCACCCCTTCTACCCCCACTGGGGCCCAGAACAGATGGAGACAACCCCTTGGGAAGCCGAGGGAGCCACAAGCTCATTGAGAAAAGATCATCCCGGCTACCTTGCTAACTCTTTGCTCTACAGTATTCAGAGATATGAAGATGGAAACAGCGTTTCATTTCCAAATCCCCTGTGCTTGGTTCTCTGAAGACAAACCAAACTTCTGCACGCATTCCCCTGTCATATTGCCAAGTCACGATTTGTCACACTGCAAATGTGTGATTTGTTAAATTGATATCTTTCCATTAACAAGAAAATACGTCTTTATTCGTAAACACTTTTCCCCCTAAGAAATGTTTTGCATTCATTTCATATTGGAAATTGGTTAATAGTCCATATGATGCTGGGGTGTTTTCCTTGTTTATAAATGAGTTGCATTAACACTCTCATACCACTAGGGTGTCATTTAGTGAACGGTTGCTCCACTCTGCAGATGCAAGAGGCCAAAGTGTGGTGGATGAGGATAAAAAATGGTCGTTTTGGCAAAAACTGCAGATGGGAAGCAGATGCACAGAGGAATAAGATTTCATTCAGTCTTTTTCCTTTATTAAAATGAAGTCTGCTAATCTGTCTTATTTTAAAAAGCCCTCTGAATACAAACTCGTGTTAATTCCAGGCACAGTGGAAACCAAAATCATCCCTGCCTTCAAGAAGTTTACAGTCTTGGGACTTCCCTGGTGGCGCAGTGGTTAGGAATCCGCCTGACAATGCAGGGGACACGGGTTTGATCCCTGGTCCAGGAAGATCCCACATGCCATGGAGCAACTAAGCCCATGTGCCACAACTACTGAGCCTGCGTGCCACAACTACTGAAGCCCACGTGCCTGGAGCCCGTGCTGCACAACGAGAGGAGCCACTGCAGTGAGAGGCCTGTGCACGGCAATAAAGAGTGGCCCCCGCTCGCCGCAACTAGAGAAAGCTCGCGTGCAGCAGCAAAGATCCAACACAGCCAACAATAAATAAATTTATTTTTAAAAAAAGAAGTTTACAGTCTCAGCACATGTTGTTTGGTCTACCAATTGGTTTAGTTGCCGATTTTCTTTATAGTTGTTTAAAAATTTACATCCACTCATCAAAATTATAATTACCCTGGGGAGAGATTAAAATTAAGAAGTAGTGAGACAAGGAAAAGTTGAGAGGGCAGAGGGATGGTATAGCAAGAAAGAGACAGGGAGATCCCATGGAAAGTGCAGAAAGAAAAGGGCAGGAAGAAGGATGCAGAGGTTCATGCAAAACCCAACTATGGCAGAAAATGAACCTCAAAATAATTATGACAATAGTAATAACAAATGTGTAACGAATGCTGACAATATGTCAGGCATGATGTTAAACGACGTAAGGCAGCCTTACTTGGGGCTGCCCTGACCAAAGGGAAGTGCATTAAAGTGCAAGCTGTTTATTTGGGAGGAGATCCTAGGAAACATAGGTAGGGAAGTAGAAGAAGTGAGAAAAGAAGTGAAGAAAGGATTAAAGCGGGCAACTATGGGCAACCAGAGCTTAACGCCACTTGGGAACCTCTGGGGGCAGTGGAGGAAGCACCCTTCAGAGTTACCCCACTCGAGGGCTGAGGGCGCTGGGATACGGATCCGTCAACTCCTCAGCTGACGGCTGCTCCCAGGTGTCGTTAACTCCCCAGCACGTCCAACCTG
>NW_021703777.1:86413546-86425821 GCF_005190385.1 Monodon monoceros | reverse complement strand
TGACGGCTGCTCCCAGGTGTCGTTAACTCCCCAGCACGTCCAACCTGCGGCAAACGTGGGCAAAGTGGGCGCCGGCAGCCAGAGCAAGTCCTCAGGCAAAGGGATGCAGAGACCGCTGTTCGAACCTGAGGCCACATACTTGGAAATGGTAAGGGCTGTGGAGCTATGGGTGAGGCACCAAGAGCATCTGCACCCCAAACATTGACTCATTTCATTTTACAAAAACCTTTTGAAGTGGGAACATTTCCACTTTTCCCTGAGAGAACATAGTCTAGGAGAGTAAGAAGGGGCATCTGTTGTTTTTACCCAGTTAACTAACATCAGTTCCCTCTTCTGGTAACAGCCCCCTGCTTTTCCTTTGAGGAACATTCCCTCCCCTGTCTCATTTATCTGACCTAAGCCCCTCACTCCAGGGATGCGCAGGTGACCCAAGCTGACCTGATAAGAGCACTACCTCAGATTTTCACTGGACCTATAGGGCTATAGGAGCTGTAGAGGTGTGTTCTTTCTGCTGGGAGAGCAAAGCTGGGAGGATATAGGCCTGGAGCTCTTCCAGGCCCTGTTACACCCACAAGAATGAACCCAACTGCTTCAGAATGAAGCCAGCTCAGAGGAAAGCCAGCACTGAAAGGAAGCACCACAGATTCGTGACTTACATCCTTTGAGCGACTGGATCCAGCCCAACCTGAAGCCAGCCACCGCCCTGGACTTCCCAAGTATGTAAGCCAATAAACTCTTCTTTAATTATACGCCCGTTGGGGCTAAATTCACAGAAGTTAAGCAACTTTGCCAAGATCACACCTCTAATGAATGTGGAGGTAATATTCAAACCCAAGTAACCCTAATTCATTTTGGTGCTATGGCCCATGATCTTAGCTCGTGCTCTACAGTGGCAAGTAGTGTCTACCACAGGACAGAGCTCAGAGCCACAGCACCCTCCTCATTGTCTGGCCCTCACTTGGAACCTCTTTCCTTCCAGAAGCAGCTGCCAATTTGTTTAAGAGGATGATGGATCAAGGTGTATCTTGGCTGTATCTGAATTGTTTGTTCCATCAAATCATTAAAAGCGCAACCATGTGTTAATGATGGTCACTTAAGAAAGGCTGGAGCGGAAGTGACAGAAAGCTTAAAATGAAAACAGAGAGTTAAGACCTTCAGTTTTTTGATGAGCCAATCAGGACCTACTTATGGACAATTCCAGTTTTAGTCAGGACTCTTGGTTGTAAGTGACAAAAACCCCACTTCACTGGCTGAAGCAAAAAACAAACAAGTGAAAACTTATATTGACTAACCTAACTGAAAAGACCAAGAGTAGGGCTGTCTTTGGGAAAGGCTGGATCTCTGCCAAGTCTCAACCTACATCAACAACACAGTTTCTTGGTTTTACTTGCCTTTGGGTTGACCTCATTCTCAAGCCTGCACAAGAGCCTCCAGCAGCGCCTGGCTCACCTCTTCCTTTTTATCAGTAGTCCCAACAGAAAGAGAGTAGACAGATGCCCTTCTCTCTCAACAGTCCCAGCAAAAAATCCCTGAGATTTCAAATCATTGGCTCTGATTGGGTCACGCGCCCATCTTTGCGCTAATTATGGTAGCCAGTGGGATACAATGCTCTGACTGACCGGACTTGAGTCACATGCCCATCCTTGGCTCTCTTGGTGGAGTCAGCCCACGAAAGCATGTGAACTGAGACTGGAGAAGATGGGGTCCCCCAGAGGAAAGCTGGGGCACATACTAGTAATCTCCTCTTTCTAGAAGAATGATGATTGGCTGTCAAGCAGACAGATACGGCAGTCATCCACAGCAGCCATTAGAGAAGACTCATGGTTGACATTAGAGAAGACTCATGACCTCGTCTTAGTCTTTAAGGAGCTCATACTATGCTCAGAAAAAAAAGAACGTTACATGTAGAACAACAAAGAAAATATGTAATAATAAATGAAGTGAATTGCAGGTTCTTATTTGCAGGCAACAGAATACATGTCAATGCTTTAAGCAGACAATCTGAGGAAATTCATATCATTCCTGGGAGGGCCAGACAATTGGGTTCGGATGCTACAAATAGGAACAAAGCAGACAGAAAAAGAAGTGATATGACAGTAGGGACTGGACATCAGAAAACTCTACCACCCACTGTCCCAGAAGAACAAAAAGTCTTTGCCACCTCATTGGCCAGAACACCTGATCTCCTGCACTTAGCAGCCACCAAACATTGCTCACTTCTGCCTGTCAGTCCAGAGCAGGTGTGTGCACTTGGGGGGCATCTTATGTGCAAAGGAGTCTGGGAAATGTTTTCCACTGTGTGGCCTCCAAGTACTAAAAGGTTAATTAGGAGGTGTGGCAATGGATACTGAGTTGATTTACAATACCTGCCACAGAGCAGATGACAGGAGTTCAGACCGAGAGTAGATGATAAAGGCTGGACTCAGATCACCTGTCACACTGTTTTGTCTGACTTGGCTCTGACATTTGCTAAAAAATTAGAGGATCTCGATGCCAGGGGATAAGATGCCCATAGAAGCCTGTACTCTTCAGACCACTCCTGGACCATACCTGCAAGTCCTGGGTGCCATCTGAAGACAGATGACGGCACATCGTGTCTGTCGCTGGGAGGCAATTAGGAAGAAGTCTTGACCATGATGTATGAAGAACAACCTGGACATCTCCCTCCCCTTCGACGCCTATATCTACTGTTTCCTCCCCTTAAACCTTCCACTTTTCTCCAATTCCTCCCCATCACTCTAGGCCAGGCCACTTTTCTCTTTCACCAGGACTTTACAGTAAACTCCTTTCCCTTCCTTTTGTCTCCATTCTTGTTCTCTACCTACCATTCAAACAGAAAAAGATTTCAAAGCACAGGTCTAATCAAGGCCTCCCTTCAGTGGCTTCCACTGCTCTTTGGATCAAAGGCCAAATCCCGTAACATATACCCACTATTACATATAAAATAGCTAAGCAACAGGGACCTGCTCTATAGCACAGGGGGCTATACTCAATATCTTGCAATAACCTATAATGGGAATGAATCTGAAAAAGAATAAAGTTTTAAAAATATATATGTACATAAAATGGGTAACTGAATCACTTTGCTGTATACCTGAAACTAACACAACACTGTAGATTGTTCAGTTGTAAACACTTCAATTAAAAAAATAGCAATTACTATTGTTTAAAAAAGCCCCAATCCTTACACGGGCCCCTTCCAATTCCTTCAGTCTAACTGTCCTCACCCTCTCCAAGTCTGGCATGATTTTCTATGATCCCGTGTGGCTTAAGAAGCGACAGGAGTGAGCTTCCCTGGTGCCGCAGTGGTTGAGAGTCCGCCTGCCGATGCAGGGGACACGGGTTCGTGCCCCGGTCCGGGAAGATCCCACATACTGCGGAGCGGCCGGGCCCGTGAGCCATGGCCGCTGAGCCTGCGCGTCTGGAGCCTGTGCTCCGCAACGGGAGAGGCCACAGCAGTGAGAGGCCCGCGTGCCGCAAAAAAAAAAAAAGATCGGATTCCTACCACATTATCTACCCAGTCTCATCTCAAGCCCCTTTCTCCTCTGCTCCTCCTCACGTCTCCCAGCCACACGCAACCTCAGTGCTGCCAACACTGATGCCCAGAGACATCAGATTCTCCACATGGGTGTAGCTTTGCCCCTATGGCTCCATCTGCCTGGAATGCCTTTCCCACCTTTCTGCCTGGCAAAGACCTCAACAGCGAACTTGGGAGTCACCTTTTGGGGGAAAGCCCTTTGTAAGGGTCCCAGAGGAAACGAGGTGTGTCTCTCTTAGCCCTGCTCCCACCATTCCTATGGTCCACTGCCCACAGGCCGGTCTTTTTCACGTGGATTTTCCCACCTAACCCAGGACCAACTCGATAAAAGTTGACCGAACAAGACCAAATAAACTTTTTTTTTTTTTTGGCTGCATCGGGTCTTCGTTGCTGCACGTGGGCTTTCTCTAGTTGTGGTGGCTTCTCTTGTTGAGGAGCACGGGCTCTAGGCACGCGGGCTTCAGTAGTTGTGGCTCGCGGGCTCTAGAGCACAGGCTCAGTAGTTGCGGTGCACGTGTTTAGTTGCTCCACAGCATGTGGGATCTTCCTGGACCAGGGCTCGAACCCGTGTCCCCTGCATTAGCAGGTGGATTCTTAACCACTGCGCCACCAGGGAAGCCCCAAATCAACTTTAAAAAAAAAAAAAAAAGTCATCCCTCTACACAGAAAGCAGTAATAAAGAAAATGTGTTCTACTACCACCTTGAGACTTCAATTAATGTGCTTTTCTCCTCGTGAATCCTTGCTTCCAAACAAACAGAACCTGACAGCCTGAATTAAATCATTTATCTTTCTAGGTCTCTGCCTTGGCTCTAACACTAGTGAAGAAGCCTGATATCTCATAAGAAACTGGCAGAAACAAAAGCTGCAGCCCGGTACCCTTGACTTCATCTGATTTGATAACCCATACATACACACGTGCAGGAGAAATGTTCATCTCCAACTCTTCTTTTACCTAGGCGGAATTAAACGCCAAATTATCAGACTTGATCATTACCAGACTTGTTTCCTCCCATACACCCTAAAGAGGGGTGCGTGTGTGTGTGCGCATGCGCGCGTGCGAGCGCCTGCTCAAGTGCACGACGACAGACCACTTTATCCGACTCCATCCGTGAATTACACTGTGCAAACAGCCTTGGCAATGAACACAAGCAGAAATGGAGAAAACTTCTGCTAAATGTTATGTTCCAGTTCCTTCGTATACATTGTAATGGCTTTTGACTTAGAGTGACCTCTGTGTTTCCAACCATGGGCCAGTGAGGAAAGAAAAGACCATTTCCACTCTGCCCTGTATAATTAAATACCTAGATGAAGCTTTTTCCCCATTCTGCTTTTAGAGCCAAACAATGCTGGTTTGCATTCCATCATCATATATAAACACCCACAGGCCAGGACAATTTACCTTTGCTGTTCTAGCCCCTTAAATCAGGGCACCCTGAACTGCATTTAAGCGTATCAGAAGGGCCTCTGGTTATGAAGCCTGCAGTATTTATCTTTTTTTAAATAACAAAAATATCTTCTTTACAGTCTACTATTTGGAAAGAGATAACATGGATACAGGCACTCCGTAGATAATCCTCAAATCAGGTCTATGGATTCAGATATCTTTTTTTTCCTTCAAACCTTTGTCTTAGAGCTGCTAAGTAGTCACTAAAGAGAGTGGCTTGGAGGTCGCTTCTACCAGCTTCCCCTGCTGAGATCTGGAGAGTGAGATCCCAGCAAGGAGTAAGAAGCATCAGGAACGGTCACGGGGGCAGGCAGGCTGTGGGGGAGGCCTGAGGGACGCAGCACAGCACGGAGGGTCGACCAAGGTTTCTCAGACTTAACTATGTACATGAACCACCCAGGGACTTTGTCACAGTGCGGATTCTGGTAGGGCTAACTGGGGCCTGAGATTCTGCATTTTTCTCGCAAGCTCCTGAGCGATGCTGATGGTGCTGGCCCAGGACCCACAAGTCAAATGATGAGACTTTTAGACCTCAGGCTCCCAGTCAGATAGGCCTGGCTGGGAACCACCTCCTTGGTAGCTGGGCGCTCTGGGACAAATTACTTGACCTCTCTGGGCCCTGGATTCCTTATCTGTTTAACAGTGACGATAGCAACCTAACAGGTCTGCCAAGAGGATTAAATTGTGGAATGCATGTGAGGGGCTGAGTGTAATGCCTGGCATGTCTTTAGCGACAGAGTGGAGACCAGGGCCCACCTTCCCCACTCCCCGGGAAGTGTGCCTTGCCCGTTCTGGTATTTCATTCTTTTTAGTATTCAATGACTTTTCTTGATTTTATTGTCTCATTACACGAAGTAATACATGATGTAACAAGTGAGAATGAAGATTTGCAAAATGAGATGGACAATAAAAGATTAAAGAAAGAAGACGGGAAGGGAGGTAAAGAGGGAGGGAGGGAGGAAAGAACAAAAGAAAATAAGAAAAGACCTATCCCTGTACCTCCAGTCATATGTATACACATATCTTAACTAGTGGAATTATATTGTCCATCTCATTTTGCAAATCTTCATTCTCACTTGTTACATCAGGGTAACAACAGAAACAATAACGGTCATAACAACAGCAAGAGCTCATCTTCATTAGGCTCTTACTATGTGCCAAACACCCATCTTGCACACTAAGTGCCTTAACTCATTAATTTTCACAAATCTTTGACGTGGACTCTTATCAGCCTCATTTTACAGACAAGGAAACCAAGGCACAGAGAGTGTCACTTACCCAAAGTCACACACTGGTCAGTGGGGAATTCAGGTTGGAAACCAGGCAGCCTGGAGGCACAGCCTGGACCTTTAATTCCAAATTCTGTACCCTTCATGGGTTCACCCTAACATGCTGTTTTATTGCCTGATTTTTTTTCCCACTTGCCACATCATGAATATCTGTTCATGTTATTTCATATTTTTGCACATCATTTTAGGTGACTGCTAAATGGTAGTATTCCATTGCCCGTTTTACAGATGGGAAAAGCGAGGCCTGGCTGCTCGCTAGAGGGCACACAGTGAGAGGAAGAACCATGCCCCGCCTGGGGGCCTAGGCTCCGTGCACCTGAGCATGCCTCTGGACACAGAGATGCTGACTGCACCTACCATGTGCAGGGAATGTGCTGGCCTCAGTGGAGAATGGAAGACCGGCAGGATTCTTACTCTTGTGGCCCTCGCTGTCCAGTGAACTGAGCCATGCAATGAAGTCAGTCATTTTTTATTTGGACGAGATGATGTGAGATAACTATGAGAGAAACAATTCTACCCTGTGATACGGCAAATGGAAGGGCTGGTGATCATTTAGGAAAACTGAGGAGGTAAGAGTTGAAGTGATACCCAAGTGACAAGAGGAGGGAATCACACAGTCATCTAGAGTCAGGTTTATTTAAATCTCTCAACGTAAAACAAAAGCTTAATGGTAACCCTAGGGAAGGGTACTCAGAAGTATCATGTACCTACAAAATTCTCCTAACATGTAAGAGTGCACAGTGGGAACAGCAAGGCTAGGGGGCCATCCTGGATCTGTCCTCCATGCAGCCTTAGACCGTCTCAGTCACCCCATCTGCAAAATGGGCTTGGGACACTTACCCGAGGGCAGGGGCGGGGCTGCTGTGAACATGAAATGGAACAACGTGGGAGACATGGGACACTTTAGTTGCTGTTGACCTTGACACTGAGTGGTTGACCTGGCTGTTGAAGGGTCAAATCTGCGCTATTGAGACATCGATATTCATCAATAGTAGAATAAGGAGATTCCTGAGACCTCACAAGCTATACATATCCGGGAGCATGTTGGGCACTGACACGTGTCATGATTAAGATTCAGACAATCCTCCCCACATTGTTTGCTAAGTCTCACCACCAGGGCAGCTTAGGACATTCTGAGTAATGACTTTGGCTTCTCGTTTAATCTGTTTACTCTGATAAACTGAGGGAGAAGTCTAACCAGGGTCCCCTGAGCACCTTTGACCTCTCTCAACTCTCAGGTGGTGTCATTGCTGAGGTAGAGGCCCGGAGGGAGGTTGTGGTAGGGATTCTTCCTCACACATCTTTGCTCAGGGCAACAAATAACACTAACAACGGCCACTACCGTGCGGGCTAAACACTCTACATCCAGCGTCTAACTTCATCCTCTGACCTCTTGTCCTCTCCATTTTACAGATGCGGGGTCTGAGGTTCCAAGAGGCTAAGGAGCTTGGCCAAGGCCACACAGCCAGCCAGGCAGCTAGCACTGTGCCGGGTCCCTTCCGCATCCCCAGGCTGGTCCTCACAGCAGGGGCTCAGCCTTCCCTGCACAGGGACCACTCCCCCCCCATTTTCCCCTGGTTAACTCCAATCTCGATCTCGTTTGGATCCCAGCGCTGTCACAGTGAAATGCCCGTATTGTGGGCACTCCAAGCCACCTGTCAGAGCTACAACTGCACACCATGCACACGATCATGGGCTTCCTGTACAAAGTGGGGGTTGAGCCCTGCTCATATGTCAGGCATCAGAGCTGGAGCAAGTGCCACCTCTTACCAGCTGAGCGCTGGGCAAGTTCTCTAGCCGCCCTCCACCTCAGTTTCCCGGGCTGTAACACAAGGAACATAGGAATCACGACCTCACAGGGTGGCGGCAACGATGAAATTAACCGATGCTGCTACATGGGAAGTACCCCGCAGGTAGCACCCGTAGGAAGGGGGAGAAGGCCGACCCCCCACCCCCCGCCCGCCAGGCTCCACCAGGGCAGGACTGTGCCCGGCTTAGCAGAGCAGGCCTGCCACCAGCATCTGGAGAACTCAGTGAGATACTACGATCATCATCCCATTTTACACACCAGCGGTGAGTTCCTGCCCAAGGTCACCCAGCTGGTGGAGGGGCCACGCTGAGCCTGGCCCTGGATCCTCTGTGCATCCCCTCTTGGCCACTCCCCGCTGCCCTTTGGGTCTTTCCTCCTGTCTGTGGGGTAAGAGGCCACAGTCTGGGTGGGAGAGGTGGCAGGGGCGTCGCGGAAGCTCAGAGGGAGGCCCATCCTCACACCCTCTCCCCAGCATTCCCACCGCCCCGCCCCCGAGCCCGCACAGGGACCATGAAGATTTCACCTGGACCCCGTGGTTCCGAGCAGCTGGCAGCAGAGGAGCTGAAGGGCACTCCCGGGAGGGGGACAGAGGGGCCCGAGGTGTCCAGACCTCCCTGCCCCGGGCAGTGGGGTCTCCCGCCAGGCCTGGGGCTCCTGGGCACAGGATGAGGACAGGGGACCTCTCAGCTGTCAACTGCCCTCGTGTTTTTAACTTGTTCCTTCATTTCCCCAGGGCCTCGCATGTGGCCTGGGCCTAAAGATCTCCTGTGAAAGCTCCACCAGGGGTGTTTTCTTTGTCTTTAGAGGAAGGACTAACCCAGCCAGACCGTCTCCATTCCCCTCCTTTCACCCCCTCAGACCAGACCAGCCCGGCCTTTTTTTTCACTTGAATTTAAGAGCCTTGCAGACACAAAGATCCTTTTAGCTTTTAACATATTTAATAATTTATTATTTATCTGATATTTTGGTAAATGTATTCCTCAGATCGTGCCTCTGCATCTCCAGTTTCCAATTTGCACCTACCTGACATGGTTTATATTACAATCCATTGATGCTCTCAAGGCAGGGTTTCCTCTTTTAACACTCCTTTATAGCCCTAATGAACTTCTATGCTCCATTTACTCAAGAAGACAGTTCTTTCCCCCTTTTACATTTTCCTGCTCACAGGCATACAAATCATATGTGTCACTAATACAGTGTTGGTTTTCCCTGCGTTGCTTCTTTTTTTAAACATGTTTGCCCTTCAGCCTGCTATTAACCAGTTTCTTCCTACTCTGAAAAACTTGCTCTTTTTAAATTTCATCATTCAGTTTTTTTCCTCGGGGATTTTACCCTTTATTAAGAAGTCAAAACCAATTTTGGAGCGATCATAGATATCAAATAGTCTCATGAATCTTTTGTATCCTCCACTGCTCCTGACACAGGGGTGGGCACACAGCAGGGACACTGTAAACACTTGTTGCAACCAGGATGGTCGACAAGCGATTTTTGAAAGGCAGGGCGGTGCAATGGCTAAGTACACAGGAGCGAAATCTGACTGTGTGGACTGGTTTAAATGCTCATTTTTATCCCACATTAGCTGTGTGACCTCAAGCAAGTTACTCAAAGGCTCTGTGCTTTAGTTGCCTCAGCTCTAACATGGGAATGAGAGTCATTCTACCATCTTCCAAGGTTTGTTGCGAGGATTAAATAACTAAAGCGCTTAAGATGGTTCCTTACCGAGCAAGCTCTGAATAAACAGTGACTTTTGTTATCACTGCCTGCCGACTATTTGCAACTTTCAGATATTATCGATTACCTTGGATCACAGATAGAATCAGGCAAATCATACTTCTCCCCTCCCCTCAAAATTAAGAACCACACATGATGAAGGTAATAAGATCTCGTTTCTCATTGTCTACACGGGATTCAGGTGTGTGGAATGGCCCCTCTGTGTGACCTCAAGGCCAGCATGTATAAAATGGGAATGATGCGTCGTCTCTTGCTGGGGAAAACGCCCACAATCCCCGTTCTCAGATCTATCACCTTCATGTAAATAATTTCTCGACTCGTTCGTCTAAAATGAATTGCCCACATACTAGTTCAGAACAGTTGCTAACAAGCCAACGGAAGCCATCGGTCGTGTAAGGATGGGTCGACTCAGGTGGCAGAGGCAGAAATGCCCACTAGGGGGCGAGCGCGTTCACTCCTTGTTCCCTGTGGTGGCTCAGTCCCAGAACCGGCTCCAGCCCCTTCTCTGTGTGCACTACCACCTATAATTCCCCACTGCCCAGCTCAGGAAGCTGTATTAACTCCATATCAGACCTGAGAAATCTCAGGCTAACCTGCCCAGGATCACAGCGCTGAGAGGAGAAACTGCAATGGAACCCAGATTTCTCTTACTCTACCAGGCTGCCCCCAGATCCCAGAAGGCGGCAGCCCTCGGCATTGCCCAGAGGAAGGGAAGGTGTGCAGACACCTGAAATGTAGACACTGACAAAATGGTGGGTCACACGCATCTTCCCCCCAAAACGAGCACAGGATTAGGCCTACGTTTCCCAAAGTGTGTCCCATGGAACGTAAGTCCTGGGAGGTGCTCTGTAAAAAGGGTCTGGGACCATACCAAATCTGTGAAAAATGGCATTCACTATTCTGTCTGAAATACAAAGTACACATTAGTTTGTTAAAGGTTCTGATAAGTCCTGCAGTAAAGAAAACTCTTTGCTTGACTTTGTTTAATCATTAGCATTTCCCTGGCCTACCTGACATCTGGGTTTTTATATACATATGACATCTTTTAATGTTCACTTTGACAGATGCTGGTTTTGGCAAATAAGGAGCATAATGAAAGTGAAGAAAAGGAACTTTACACACGTGAATAATGAACTGATACAGATGTCTCAAGGACAGAGGAAAATGTGTCCAAGCAAGATACTCATGGAAAGTCTGAATTACGAAACAAACAGAACCAAAACCATAAAGAAACCTAAAGTCTTTATGATATGGAAAACCATTTCAGCACTCAGGATGACTCCCAAATATAATCCAGAAGAAAAAATAAAATGGCAACCAGGTTGCTTCACACCATGGGGTACAAAACCTCTATTTCATTAGTTCATGCTCAGAGCTAAGATCTTCACATGGAATGATGAGATTGCTATGTTCCCCAAAATGATCGGATGTTTGCTAAGACTCTGCAATGAATGGCTTAGAAAAGTACAGTCCATGAAGCATTATTTACACTAACCAAGACATGGAAACAACCTAAGTTGTAATAGCTTGTACGTGTTTCCTTCATGAGTCTATAAGCTTCTCTTGCATATACCAAGAGCCTAAGTGCTATGGTTGGGCAGGACAGACAAGCACCACTGCTGGGAAGGATGGATGGATGGATGGATGGATGGATGGATGGATGGATGGATGGATAAAGAAAATGTGGTATATATAATACAATGGAATACCATTTAGCCATAAAAAAGGAAATCCTGTCATTTCCAGCAACACTGATGGACCTTGAGGACAATCTGCTAAGTGAAGTAAGTCAGACAGAGAAATTCAAATATTGCATGATTTCATTTATATGTGGAATCTAAAAAACAAAAAAAGCAAAACATAAAACCAAAAACAAAACCCTCGAAGAGAGAGAGATCAGATTTGCGGCTACCAAAGGGAGGGAGGGGCATGGGTGGGGAGGAATTGGATGGAGGTGGTCAAAGGGTACAAATTTCCAGTTATAAGATAAATACTGGGGATGTAATAGATAACATGATGACTATGGTTAATGCTTGCTGTATGGTATATGTGAAAATTGTAAGAGTCCTAAAAGTTCTCACTACAAGGGAAAAAAATTGTATAACTATATTAAGTAATGGTTATTATGTACACTTATTGTGGTAGTCATTTCACAACACATGTATATCAAGTCATTATGTGGTGCACCTTGAAACACATACAGCACTATATGTTGATTACAGCTCGTTAAACTGAAAAACAAAAAGAATTTAAAGCAGTATTTAAAGGATTACTCAGTTAAACAAATTCAAGAGAACCTGAAATAAATAACCAAATAAATAAATAAGAGCATCAAAACACACAGAAAAAAAGAAAGAGGAAGGAAAAAAAGGAAGAGGGAGAGAAAGAGAGGAAGGAAGGAAGGAGGGAGGGAGGGAAGGAAGGAAGGAAGGAAGGAAGGAAGGAAGGAAGGAAGGAAGGA
>NW_021703777.1:86372777-86413536 GCF_005190385.1 Monodon monoceros | reverse complement strand
GGAAGGAAGGAAGGAAGGAAGGAAGGAAGGAAGGAAGGAAGGAAGGAAGGAAGGAAAGGAAAGGAAAAGAGGGAAGGAGGGTGGGAGGGAGGGAGGGAGGGAAGGAGGAAGAACAGTCCACAGGGACAGATGGTGAGACCCACGGCTGGCTCTGAAACCTGCCTTCTCCAGTTCAGTGAGAGGCCAGCAGAGACAAAGTAAGGAACCAGCTGCTGCTCCACGGCTGGAGCAGCTGAAGGACTGACCCTGAGTAGACCCGTGGTCAGCACTGGAGCCCAGCAGCTTGTGCTGACCTCATGCCTCAGCACATACAATAAAAACAACACTTGCTGTTCCTGGCGGGTTAAAGATAGGTGCAAATCCTTTGATACTTCTCCTTTCAGTAGGTGTGGTCTAATTTCCCTTCCCTTGGACCTGAACTGGCCCTAGTGACCTGTCTGACCAAGAAAATGCAGCAGCAAGAATGTTCTGGGACCTCTGAGGCTAGATCACTGCAGCTGCCATCAGTCTCTTGGGACACATTCTTGGAACCTAGTCCCTCTTCTGTAAGGAAGACCACGCAGCCACGTGGAACTCCAGCTGAGCCCCAGCCGTGTGAGCGAGCCATCCTGGAAGTGGATCTGCCGGCCCCAATCATGCCATCTCAGCCATGGACTAGCCAACGCCACCCAGCCAAGTCCTTCCCAAATAACCTGACGCTCCATGCACGGAATATATGGTAAGATGGTTGTTTTAAGCCACTAAATTTGAGGTCATTTGTTAAAAAGCAATAGATAACTGGAACACAACTTTATTGAGCTACTACTATATGACAGGTGCCAAAGTAGGTGCTTTGTATGTTATCTCCTGTCATTTTCACTAGAGCCTCCATGAGGTAGATATTTAATGATAAATATGTGAGAATAAGTTTTGTCCTTGGGTGAATTAAAAAATTCACCCAAAGTCACATAGGAACACTGTTTTGTCTGTCTCCAAAATCTTTAATGACTAGAAAACTCTTTAGGGGAAGAATCCACGAAATATGCTAGGGATAAAATAGGTGGGAGAAAAGCAGAATGAATGGTGAGTTTGTGTGGGTGCAAGGGAATACACCTCAGATTCTGGCCTAAAATAAAAATAAAAGTTGTAGGCAATTGGAGAATTTTCGTGAAAACACGCACTCCCTCTGGCTTCAGCTTTATCACTGCTATGCAATGAAATAGGAAAATGGAGGGAGGGAATATCTTCACAATGTTAAAGATTTTTTTTCTTTTAAATTACCAAAGCTAGCACACCGACTGTGCCCTGACGTTTGTCTTTAATAACAGCACCCATGGACGTAGCATCTACTACAGGTAGGCATTGCTTCAGGTGTGTCACCTGTTAGGTAACCTCAGGCACATTTCCTTACATTTCTGTAAGTGCTTTGGAGTTTATAAACCACGTTTACCCACATGCTTATTTCATCATGAGAGCAGATGCTTTTCCTGGGGAGCAAACAGAGCAAAATGAATCAACAATTAATATTTATCAGGTACCACCTATGTGATTGAGAAATATGATCTTCCTTGATTCTCCCTCCCCACTAGCTTATTTCCTTTGCTTTCTTACTTAACAGTTTGCATTGTAATGGCTTGTACATGTTTCCATCTTGAGTCTGTAAGCTTCTCTTGCATATACCAAGAGCCTAAGTGCTATGGTTGGGCAGGACAGACAAGCACCACTGCTGGGAAGGATGGATGGATGGATGGATGGAAGGAAGGATGGATGGAAGAACATAATTAAGCAGTTAAGAGTGGTTAAGACCTGTGGAATCACCCAGTCCTTACTACGTTATTGACCATGTGACTGTGGGCTAGGGACTTAACCTTTCCGAATGGAAATACTCTTACTTACTTCCATAGAGTTACTGGGGATTAAATGAAATAATAGATCTCTCTCATAGTGGCTGATACACTATTAACTCTCAAAAGCAGAAGCTGTGAAAGGAGGAGGGGATGCTGCAGAGGGGGAAGAGCTGGAAGGACAGGAGGAAAAAGAAGTCAGCACAGGGAAATACCTGCCTACTATAAGAAACAAGCAGATGTTTCTGGCCCCTTCCCCTACGTATTTACATATAATGTGGTATCTGCTTTCTTCTTTGACCATTTCTTTACTAACTTGCTGGATTGACCGAGGCCACCCAGTCCCTCTGTAAAGCATGGTGACGACGTCCACAGCCCATGAAATGCTCAGAGCTGGTTTGCTCCACTTGAGTTCGCCCACATATTCCCACAAACTGAATCAATCTTTTGTTCCCCAAACCTGTGGCTGCCAGTTTAATTCATTCGTACCACAGACATCTGAGCACCTGTGATGTGTGGGCACCGTTCTAAGCTCTGGTGAGTAAGAAAGAGAAGGCCTGCTCTCAGGGACCTTCTATTCCAGTTATACGTCTTTGATTTCATAGTTTAATCACATATTATGAAACCTGTGGGAAAAAGAAGTCCTTGTTCCTATGAAAACCAAGTGAAATGTTTTGCCATGACTGAGTGGATACAAGTTGCTAAAAGAAAATTGCTGTTGAATCTGGTGTGGGCCAGATGACCAGACAGTGTTGGGAGCATTGGTAAGAATCCAGGATTCTGCTTTGCAGGTGTATTAGAGTTCTTCCCAGCCTTTAAAGAAGCTGAAAGCAGAGGTTAGAGATGACATATTACTTCAGCGTATGGCTTGTGCAGACAACAAACAAGAAACTCTAATCAACAGACCTAGATAGCAAAGTGGGAAGCTGGTGAGGCAAGCGAGGAACCCAGGGTGCAGAATTTCGGGAGGACTTGCCCCCAGCACCATGCGCATACAGGGTCGGCACCCCACAGTGAGTGCCTCCTTTTATTTCGTGCCCTAAGTGCCTTACTTGCCTTCCCCCTGGGGCCAGCCCAGCCAGGTGGTCTCAGATCTATATATGTTTTAAGTTAAAACATTGAAGGGGTATAACGTTTTTAAATATCCATCATTTTATCAACCAACCAACCGGTTCCAATCTTATTGGAAAGGAGAGCTTCTGCAGTATCAAAAATATGTATTCAGCTGTACGATAATGGCAAACATTTATCGAGTGCTTTCCATGGATCAAGCAATGTTCTAAGTGCACTGTGTGTTAACTCTGTTAATCCTCTGCTTTGTTCTAGGTACTACTGTTATTATTCCCGTTTTGTAGACAAGGAAACAGGCACTGCGAGCTCGGTTGCCTAGTCGCAGTGTCTGGCTGCAGGGTCTGAGACAGCAGTACTTACTCTCAGAGGCCACATGAGTCATGTAGGGCACGACTACCCCCGCCCCACGCTCTACCACCAGCCCTGTCCAGACAGTCGGCAGGGTTCCATCTCCCTGGCCAGAGTGATTGGCTCAGGAGTGGGTATGGATCCCAGCTGATGCATCCCGAGACCAGGGCTCCCAAGAAGAGGCACTGTCTTTTCAGTCGAGAGAGCTGCTAATGAAGTGGATGAGTTAGCTGGTGGTGTCCCCACGAGGAGCCTGAAAAAGCCAACACAGAGAGGAAAGCAGAGGCAAGAGGAGGGGAGAGACCGAGTCCCAAAGCCATTGTCTGAGCTTTGGATCGAGCGCTGCCTAAAGCCAATGTACCCCTCGACTTTTCCACTGTACAAACCAATACAGTCCCAGTTTTACTTAACCCTATTTGAGTTGGGTGTTCTGTCGTCTACAACCAAATTTTTTCTAACTGAAAAATTTCTAACCACAATCCTCTTTTCTGGATACTTTGATCATTGAATGAGTATTTGTTGAGAAATTATTAGGTATCTGGTCCAAAACTATATGCTCAAAGGGTGACTGTCCAGTTTAAGACAGTGTCCCTGCCTACCAGGAACTTACAGTCTCACTGGGAGAGATATGCCCACCCTACCCACCCCAACTCCATCAAAAGTTGGATAATATTAGAACTGCCGCAAGGCAGTATGTGCCAAATGCAAGGAGGGATACTCACTGCTGAGGAAGGAGTGCACTGGAGTGGCCTGAGAAGGTAAGGATGGGTCTTGGAGGACAGGGAAGATGCAGCTAAAAGATGAGTAGCACTTAGGCAGAAAGGAACAGAAGTGGTAGACCCCAGAAGCAGACGCTGAGACGACAATGCAGTGTGTGTATTTTATTTGGGAGATGAGCTCTGGAAATACGGGTAGGAAAGCGGGGTCAGGGAAGAGAAGGAAGCCAGTAAAAAGGGCACCCTCAAGCTCATTACTGCAAGGGCACTGGAGCTCTATCCAGTGTGCAACATGCTCAAGAATCATCCCAGCTGAGGAGAGGAGAAGGTATTTATCCGCAAACTTTCCGCCCCATACTGGCTCCAGGCTGCTCCTGGGGCCATTAGCTCACTGCTGGAAAATCAGGAACAGCCTGGGCAGCCAGGCACAAGTGCTAGTCCCACAGGTCTGCGACAGTCACCATTCTGCCTGACTGCCTTTGCACTGAGCCAGGACAACCAGGATTTTTGTCCCCAACGGTATCATAAAACCTGTCAAGTGTTTTACTGAAGCCTGGGCAGTTTGGGGCCAGCTGGGAGTGGGAGAAGGGATGTTGGGGAATGGGGTACTATTTTTTTAATGCTAGCGCCCAGGGAATGTTTCAGGAGTCACGTGGCAAAGGCAGGGAGTGAATCCAGACCGTGTCCCCAGTTCCCTCTCAACTCTGCTGAACTCTGATGGTGAATTAGGATGAAACAAATCTGCTCCTCCAGAGAAGCCCAGGTGAGCCATTCGATCAGAGCCATTGGATTCACCTTTGTCCTCTGCCAGCACAGTGGCCTAAATCCCCACAATTATGGTTTTAAAAAGCTGCTGGCCTTGGACAGGTACTTCTTTCTCATTTGCAAAGTAGAATTAATGCCAATTTCTTGTTGGCAATCCACAGTGTGTTTGAGGCATTCCTTGATTTAAGCAGAGTGCCTGCATTTTAATGAAAGATTCAAGGAAGAAATCCACAAACTACACTAAGAATACAGGTGAGGGGGGAATGTTATTTAGGAAGTCCTCAAGTGAGAGGATTCAAATCACAAGCAAGATCTTTCCTTCTTTCCTTCATTCAACAAATATTTATGGAATCCCTACTTTGTGCCAGGTAAAGTGAACGAAACAAGCTTCTGCTTTCATATATAAATAAAAATATATACGTATATGTATATATTGTCAGGTAATTTGATGCTATGAAGAAAAATAAAGCAAGGTAAGGGGAGATATAGTGATAGGAGTGTGTGTGTTACTTGAAAAAGGCCTCTCTGAGCAGGTGGCATATGAATAGAGAGAAACCAAGGAAGGTGAAGAAGGTGGAGGAACCCAGGCAGGTAACTGGGGGGAAGGGCATTTTAGAAAGAAGGAACAAGAAGACATTACCATACTGGTTTATAGCTTTTACATAAAGCATGTGATGCAGGTTGCGTTAGCTTCCTATTGCTGCTGTAACAAATTACTACAAAATTAGTAAAATAAAACACATTTATTAGTTTACAATTCTAGAAGTCAGAAATCCAAAATGGGTCTTGCAGGCTAAAACCAAGGTGTCAACAGATCTGTATTCCTTCTGTAGGCTCTAAGGGAGAACCTGTTTCTCTGATTCCTCTAGCTTCCAGAAGCCACCTGCATTCTTTGGCTTTTGGCTCTTTCCTCAAATCAGTCCAAACTCTCTCTGCCTCAGTCATCAAATCTCCTACTCTGTGAGCCTCCTGCCTCCTTCTTATAAGGACCCTTATGATTATAGTGGACCCACCAAATAATCCAGGGTAACGTGCCCTTCTCAAAATCCTTAAATTAATCACATCTGCCAAGTCCCTATTGGAATGTAAGGTAATATATTCACAGGTTCCAGGGATTAGGACATGAATGACTTGTGGAGGTGGGTCATTATTCAGCCTACTGGTGTACAGCCAACGGTCATAATGCTTGGACCCCTGAAAAGGATGGCAAAATGTTAACTGTTGATGCAGGGAAATGGATACATGGGAGTTCATTACAAAACATCTATACTTTTGTACAAGTTTGAAAAATCCCATTAAAAAGTCTGAAATCTTTTGAGAAGGACCAGCTGAGGTTTAAGGGAAAACCTGGCTTCTGAATTAGAAAATTTAAGATCTATTTGCACATGAAGATATGTTCTAACTCATGAGTAATCAGAGAAACGCAACTTGAAATAATGAGATATGAAGATGGCGAAGATGAGAAAGTGGAATGCCACCAGCTGGCAGAGGTGTCGGGGGAACGGAGCCTGTGCAGCCATGCTGAGAGCAGCACAGCCCTGCTCTGACCTGGCGCCCAGCACAGAGGTCCGCACACAGGCGCACAGGGCGAGTGCAAGGAAGTGTTCCGTGCAGCTTCGTTTACGGCAGCGCAGAGCTGGGGACAACTTGTGTGTCTGTCACTGGGAGCGTGGGTGGGTAAACCGTGGGGCTTGCAACCCACGGAGCACTATGGCGTAGTCAGAAGCAACAGGTTTGATGTACCCATGGCAATAATGGACCTTAAAGGCATCAAGCTGAAGGAGAAACAAAGTAAGAAGCAAATTCTGTCAAAAGTCAATTCAAAATACTGTACCACAAGACAAAAGTCCTCATTTGGAAAGACACATATAAACTAGGAAATGGGACTTCCCTGGCAGCGCAGTGGTTAAGAATCCGCGTGCCAATGCAGGGGACACGGGTTCAAGCCCTGGTCCGGGAAGATCCCACTTGCCGCGGAGCAACTAAGCCCGTGCGCCACAACTACTGAGTCTGCGCTCTAGAGCCCGTGAGCCACAACTACTGAGCCCGCGTGCCACAACTACTGAAGCCCGTGCGCCTAGAGCCCGTGCTCCGCAACAAAAGAAGCCACCGCAATGAGAAGCCCGTGCACCGCAACAAATAGCAGCCCCCGCTTGCCGCAACTAGAGAAAGCCTGCACGCAGCAACAAAGACCCAACACAGACATAAATAAATCAGCAAACTATGGCTCTCAGGTCAAATCTGCCCTTTGTTTTTGTAAATAACGTTTTATTGGAACACAGTAACCCATTCATTTAAGCATTGTCAGGGGAAGCTTATCTGTACAAATGCCGGTAACATGCCATACACTAAGGGCCTGATTAACTTAACCCTCTGTGCCAGAGGTTAAAAAAACAAAGAAGGTGGTAAGAAGATCTAGGCTTGAGTCCTCACTAGCTAAGAGAGCCCTGGGAAGTCACTTTTCCTGTTTGCTCCTCAGTTTTGACTGTAAAAATGGGGCAATATTCATCTTAGAGACAATATACCTGCCAAGTGCCTTGTGAATTATAAATGGCTCTTCAAATGTGAAGGTTTCGGTGGGAATGGTATCGCAAACATGTGTCCTCCTATAATCCAATGTTGTCTTCTTCCCAGACTTCCTACTAACAGTGTCTTATCCTTTCTCTTCCTTGCCCACTCTACGGAGACACTAACGATAAGGAAGCAGCCAGAAGGGAAGGCAAAGAGAAGGGAAACTGCAGACCAACAGGATCCACAAATGGGAAGCAAGCTGGGAAAAAAGTAAGAAAAGCTTATCAAGGGGAGATGGATTGGACCTGACTCTGGCCACTGTCCATCAGGCCTCAGAAGAGAGCCGACTTATAACGTAATATCGCCTCATGACATCTGACGTAGAGGGATGAGGGAAATTGGCAGTTTCTGGTAACAAGGTCCAACAGCTACCATTGCTTAGATGCTGAGCACAGAGCAGGCGTATGCTGAACACCTCACGTACATAACCTTATCCCAAGTACCTCGTACCATGATCCCATATGGCAGATGAGAATATTGAGGGTATCAAAGGTTCAGTAATTATTCCAAGGCCACACAACTGGGAAGTGGCAGAAGCAGTTCATTCAGCCCTCCCAACAACCCTACGAGGAACCATCACCACCGCATAGATGTGAAGTCACACAGCTGCAAGTGTTTCCGGCGGGGCCTCAGAAGAGTGACGCCAAACGTGCCAACTTTCACCACCACTTCAAAACGCCTCCCTGAGACCCAGGGCCCAGACGACCATTTATTAGAAAATCCCCTTCACTTTCTCATGCCCTGAGCCATGCCATCCAAGAGAACATTCTAAGAAGTAAAAGCAGACTTGAGCGCTGCTGGAGACCTACCTGCGAGGGGCTGAGCAGCCTGCTGTGCACATTCCCTTCCTAAAGGCGTCCAGCTCCTTGCTGTCGGTAATTGAAGGGAAGGCTACCTGAAAGAAGCTGAAATTTAAAGGGGAGATGGCATAAAGATAAGAAAATCAGCTTCGGAGGAGGGAACAGGACCCTAGGCCTAGTCGTGAGAACTTGGGCAAGTCGCTTCTCAAACTCTGTCAAGTTGGGTTTGCTTCTTTGCAAATGGAGACCTTCTTTTCTGCTTGGACCTGACCCACAGTTCCCAGTCATTTAAAAATTAATCACAGTAATAATCTACTGGGTACTTGATCCTGGGAAGGGACTATTCCCTTTTACATATACTATATAATTTTATACTTAATACAAACGTATTAAGTAAATACTAAACTATCCTCATTTTATAGATGGCAAAGCTTAAAGTAACTTCCTCTGTCAACTCAGGATTTGAATTCAAGACTGCCTGACCAAGAAGAGCCCATGATTTTAACCCAAGGTATCTAAACCCTAAATTCACATTAGAACCAAATGGGGAGTTTTGGGAAAGAAACAAACAAACAAAAAACCTGATGTGTGGGCCCAATCTTAAGAGATTTTGATTTCACTGGTCTAAGGTGAGGCTGGGTTGGGAACCACTGGCTTAACCGTATTACAAGGCAGCCCCTATTAAAAACTGACCAGCTGCTCATGTCCCATCCCACGTCCATGCACAGAAATGCACCAAGGTGCCTTAATACAGCTATACAACAAACTAACATAAAAAAGCTTCATAATGTGTGGTACGTGACAATATTCTAAAGCAATTAAACATGGTTCTTAGTTATTCATACTACTTTATATAAATACAAATGAATATATTTGGCTTTGCAATTTTTTAAAAATCTGAATTTGAAAGGTGTAGCATTCTGATAGCATCATTTTAGGTCGCTGGGTTTTGTTGTTGTTTTTCTTTTTTAAGGAAAGATATAGTAATATAAATGAGGAAAATGAATCAAGCAATAAGAGACAGCTCTGGTAAAGAGAGTCCAGCCAACATTCCCACCCATACAGGAGTCCCAAATTGCAAGGGTGACCCTTAGGGTTTTGTTATGTAGAAGTTTACATCAGGGTGACTTTTTGCAAGGTCACAGTCAGTGAGGAAGGTCAAAGTGCAGTGGAGAGACTTACATTTTCCCTTTTAAATCCAGAATAAGAGTAATTAATCCTTAAGCTGTGCAACTAGACTTCAGCAAGCAGGTACTCCTCGCCAATTTCTAGGTTTAAGCTGAGATTGTCACTGTATATTAAAGTTGCATTCTGCGCTCTCAAAAACAATTTTCTCACCTGCTTATTAGCTAGCTGTGTGACCTGGGCCATTTAGTATCTCTCAGCCTTACTTTCTATATTGAGCAATAGGAATAATACCCAGGGTTCTTCCCAGTGTTGCTGTTAGGACTGAATGTGTTCATCTGCGCAAACCAGTCTAGCATAGCGGGAGGAAGAGAGAGGGGCCTCACCAAATATCAGTTCTCCACCTTCCCCATGAATGCTCGTGCTTGGTTATTGGACATAAGGCATGACTCAAACATATCCTTGAAGGATCTTGGAGCTAGCTTTTTCTGTTAAGAGTTCAAAAGTTTGTTTTAAATACAATCACAACTGTACCTTCACCATATGCCTTGTTGATTGGATTAGGCTTATGCATCAAATAGCACAATCTCACATAAGACCTGTAAGTGTTGTATGTTACCTGAGTCAGGATGAGCTAAATATATTGTAGCAACAAAGAGTCCCCATACCCCAGTGGCTTCTACAAACATGGGTTTATTTCTTGCTCATTTCCATCTGGGGTCAGCTGGGAATTTTGCTTTGTGTGGCCTCACTCTGGAACAGGGCCATGGCAGAGGGAGATCGGTCAATGGGAATCACACACTGACTATGCTCTTACGGCTTAGTCTCACTTCTACACTGGCCTAAAGCGAGCGAGTCACGTGGCCATACCTAACTTCAAGGGAGATGAAAAAAACTACCACCTGCCTGGAACCAGAAATATGTGGAGAATCACACTGATGACCACCACAGGGATCTTACAGTCTACAAAGCTTTTGTCACAATGATTGCCCAATTTTCAAAATATCCGAAGTAGCAATTAATTAATTATATGTGATAATTCAATTATAAGGAGTCAGCAAACAGGAACAAAAACAGAGAAAACCCAATGTAAACAGTTTGGGCAACTCTAACCACTATTCTGAGTGAAAGTGCCTCCAGCTTACGAAACGTTGAACTTGCTCTTTCCTCAAGACGTGTCTGCCTCTTGAAGTATGTCTTTGGTAATGAGTGGGATTCTCATTTTGATTGATATTCTCTAGTAAATGGCCTCTGAATGAAGGCCAACTATATCAATTCTCAGCTTAAAAACTGTGATCTTTCAATACTGAAGGAAAAACTGGCCATTTTTTTTTTCTTGAAATAGCTCAGCATGCATCTCTAATACAGCACCTTCTTGGGGAGATTTAATTTGGACTATATAATGATTTTTGCCTTAAGGTCTGACTTCAGTGTCTGACCCCTGGGTGAAAGATGAGACACTTCACTTTATCCCTCTCCAAAAGAGGAGGGAATGAACAAAGGCTCAGCAGTCAAATAACAAGGACACTGAGGAAGGAAGCGGCTTAAATCCCCCCCATCTCCTCAAGGCAAGTCCCCTGTGAAGGGATAGCTTAAATGCATCTCAAGAATTGTGTGGCCCTCTGGGTCTGGCCCCTGGCTCAGTATTTCACCCACCTCTTCCACCTCAAGATCAAAGTGTGAGGCAGGAGGCTAAGAATAGTCTCCTCTTTTCTTAGTTAATCCTGGCAAGGAAGTGTTCTGGTTTCAAAGCCTGACCACTGGGTGTCAGGCTTCAGGGGGAAAGAAAATAGAGATGGTTTATCAACCCCACTTAATTATGCCAATAGAACCCAAGTGAGATTTGCTAAAGGATAGAAAATCAGCTGGCCCAAGTATGTCAATATGTCAGGGAATGCTCACTAAACTTTCACTCATCTGACTAAATCAATAAATATTTATCTTTTCTACATCTGTAGGAATAATTCATTAGATAGCACAGTGCTGTGACCCTAATCCTCTCTTGATTTAAAGATTAAAGGGGGGTATTCCCTGGTGGTCCAGTAGTAAAGAATCTGCCTTACCATGCAGGCGACGCAGGTTCAACCCCTGGTCAGGGAAGTAAAGTCCCACATGCCACAGGGCAACTAAGCCCGCCCACCACAACTAAGAGAGAGAAAACCTGCACGCCACAACTAGAGAGAAGCCAGTGTGCCGCAAAGAAAGATCCCATGTGCCGCAACTAAGACCTAACACAGCCAAAAAGAAATTAAATAAATAAATAATAAATCTTTTAAAAAAAGATTAAAAGGGAGTGGCCAATTTCTATATCAAGCAATTCTAGAGACAGATCACCTGAAATCTTCCTGCAACAAAACACCTGAGAATGCAGAAGAAATGTAACAAGATCTTTTAAAATGCATAACTGAGCACAGCAGGAAATAGGGGAAATCCCCAAGATGGGGCTGGGAGGAAGCAACCGACAATTCAAGGAAGGATTAGGTGAGTGGGTACACTTTGACATTTGCCAAACTTGGCAAGACAAGGATGGGAGGAATGGGACTAAGGGGTGGAGCACAACTGTGATTTCTTCATAAAGCCTTGGCCTTCAAAAAAGCAAGTCTCTAGTGGCACAGATATGACAAGGAAGTTCAGTTTTGCACTGGCTGGGGGTAGGGTAAGGTGTTAAGGGAAATAACAATGCTGTGGAGATAACTGAGCTCTCCCTGATCAGTTATCTGCTCTCCCCACCCTTTACCTCCACCTTCAAGGTTTGAAACCCAGCTCTCACTTAGGCTTGAAATCTTGGGCAGGTTACATAACCTCACAGCACCTCATAAATTTAGTTTATGTTAAGTGCTTAACACAGTACTTGGTACATAAAAGTACTGTTCAAAAATCGTAGGGCAAATCAAAATGTGTTTGATACGTGTTTTTCTTCCAGAGTTCAACATTTTTCCTTAAGAAAAAGTCCAGAAATGATTTATTTCCTTAAGTTAAAAAATAAAGAAGTCAAAATTTTCATTATTTGAAAACTGAATGAAAAAGAAGTACACTCCATCTTTAGTTGTAAAGGACCAAGATTTCACATGCTTATATGATGCTAATCAAATGATTAGAAAAAAACAGCCTGACATCAGCAAAGGTTCGAAACTCCCTCCACAATGAAATTACTAAAATAACACATACACAAAATGTTTTAGCAACTATTATCCAAGTTCCCTTAATGCCACTGGCATAGTTTAACAACAGTTTTTATTTGGGAAAAGAAAGAAATCGAAAGGGATTATAGGGCTTCCCTGGTGGCGCAGTGGTTGAGAGTCCGCCTGCCGATGCAGGGGACACAGGTTCGTGCCCCGGTCTGGGAAGATCCCACATGCCGCGGAGCGGCTGGGCCCGTGAGCCATGGCCGCTGAGCCTGCGCTCCGCAACGGGAGAGGCCACAGCAGGGTGAGGCCCGCATACCGCAAAAAAAAAAGAAAAGGGGGATTATAAATATAAAAGCCACCATGTATGTAATTGCACAGGGGGGAAAGCCCTCACTTGGAATGAGGAAACAAAGTAACAAACTGAATGACCTTTAAGCAAACTTGGTTATTTCAGGGCTTTGATTTTCTTTGAAAATGAGGATTTGAAATCAATGGCTTGAGGTCCCTTCCAGCATTTCCTTTGATTTTGACGGCTGCTGCAATGGCACAGAAGTTATCCATTTGGCCCTCCCATTCCACAAAAGCAAAACACATTATCATTTTAAGAGTCAAATTCTTGTTTTGAATTTTAAAGCACTACATGACTGCTAAGGTTAAAACTCCCCTCTTTCAAAAATCCGAAAAGGTTGAATCATCAGAGGATAAAACCCATCACCACTGAAAACCAAAGTGGATTTTCAACCTAGTAGAAAATCTGAATTGACAAAGCATGCAAAAATTAGCTCAAATAGCTGCAGCCTTCCTCCATGAGTATCCTGGTAAATGCTTAGTGGTTTAAATGTTTATTGTTTATGCTGCAGAAAGCAATGAGGCTGGAAGCATGAATGTAATATGCCCAGAAACTAGAATCTTCATTCAACAGGGAAAGAGTTTTCTTCAAATAAAAATAACACAACTAAAAAATTCCAAATTCTTAATCAAAAGGTTTAATTTTTTTCACAGGATTCTTTTTTTGGGGGGGAGGGGTAACACATGGGAGCAAACCACCAACTGTCAATCATGTATTTGCAAAATTCCTGATATTTTACAGTCACTGGATTTACATACATTTGTAAGTGATGTTTCTCCACATACACATACAGTGAAAGACACTGCCCAAATAACTTCTGATGTAAAGTAGAACTTCGAAAGAGAAATCACTTAAAAAATCAAATCTTATATAATAAAAATACTTTAAGCACAGCATTCACACATTTGACCGTAGATCCCAAATGCTTATCTAAACAGAGGGAATGCAATTAAGCTGCCTTCACTCAAAATGGTGCCAGAGGGCAACTACCCCATTTACTAGCCACTGATAAGTCATGACAACACTATTTCACAGCCCGTCACCATACTTCTGAAGCCCCCCACCCCACCCCAGGATTCACGATTTCCTCAACACTAGGGACTTATCTCAAAAGCCTTAGTTCAGAACAGTAAAATAAATAAAGATCGCAATGCCACATTCAGAAACTAGGTAATGGCTTGGAAGTAAAAAGGGGGCAGGGGAGAAATGAACTGTCACTTATCTGTTTTTCTAAGTTTTCTATTTTTTAATAAATAGCAAAACTAAACTTAAAACACTAACTTAAAAAATAAATCTAGCAGACTTAGAAATTCTGTGGGAAACCCAATGGCCATGGAAAACTTTTAGACCACTTGTTAGTAGGTCTTTGTTCAGATATATGGTTCAGACATAATTTAATAATACATATGAACATGGTTATAGTATTTACATTTACTAACGAGAAGAACTTGGCAAAAGACACAATATTCCTTTTCACAATAAAAGTTTTGAAAAGATTCTTTAGATATCATATGTATACAAAAGCTATCAGTATTCATTTTTAATACAAAATAAGCTAATTTCCTTACTTATACCATTTAAATATTATTTTTCTCTCTTCCCTTATGGAACTGGGGTGGGGGGGCGGAATGCTACAGAAGAAAAACAACTGATGTTTCTGCTAAATAGTTCAAAAAGTCTTCCGTAAGTCTAAACACCTGCTCCTGCTTGCCTAGCTGTGTCTAAACCCTGTCAGGAGACTAAAAAAGGAAGGTCAAAACAAATAAGGCCTTTCCCTTTCAGAGTGCATGACATCCTGAGTTTCTCTTGTAGACAAATACTTCAGACATTTATTTGTAATCAGATACTGACTTCAGTAGATTACAGCACAGGATCTATAAACAATCACAGTCACTACACTATCAATTCATAAATATAATGTGGATTATCCATGAAAAACTTGTGATTCCTTTCAATACATTCAATACATTCTTTTGGGATACTTCCCGGCAAGCATCCCCTGGCATGTAATAAGGAAAAGAAAGCACTCAGGTTACTTAAATCTTCTTGTCATATTCACAGTAGTATCAATGTTTATACAGGGGAATCTCTTTCCAGGTGACTTTGGCTAAGAATCCTAAGAGTCAGGGACTAATAAACAAGACAGACCTCTGGAAGGCGGTCACAATAAATATTTCAAAGTTCGTGTAAAGAATGGAGCTTTACTCAGGCCCCACGAAATACCCAATCATATTTGTAACAATGGAATAGGAAAAGTTGCTACTTACAGGCATCCACTGGACCAGGTGTTAGTTATATACTATTTCATTTAGTCAACCCAACCCTTTGGCAAAGTATTATAACCAATTTCCCTTAACAAATGAGGATGCGGTTAGGTAAGTCACATCCAGTATTTCAAACCCCATCAATCAGTTTCTAAAGCTCATTACACGATATTCCTACCCCATATTCCTCAGATAATCTGGTTTCTAGCCTGGTGGTTAAAAAAGGAGTAGGCAGTCTAAGAAGTACCCCCATCACCAGTGAAGAAGCAACAATGCAATAAGAAAAGCAAACATAAGAAAGCAAGCCACAGTGGTGAGATTTTTTAAAATATCTGCTGAAAAGTTACTGCATACCACACCTAATGTTAGGTACTAGGAACACAGTGACATGTGACACAGCCCCTGCCCTTAAGGAGCTCACAGCCTATCAGAGAAAAACAGCCTTAAATACTCAACACTCCAAGGACAGAAATGGGTAAGACAATCATCATAATGGCTCGAAATCACAGGGAAAAGCAGTTTAGCGTGAATTAAGTAGGAGGGAATATGATTCACTTCGGTTTGGAAATATTTCTCATCCCCAAACTAAACAAGTAACTTTTGGATTACGTTCACTTCACGCTAGCATATCACTGATCCACTTTAAAAACAAGAAATAGTTGCAGTGAAAATCCATACTATAATAAAGCAAGTTACTGGTTAAAAAAAACATCCCATGAGACCCCTGTAGTACCACTCGAGGAAGAGGAGCACCAGAATGCAGTAAAGTTCCTTTTCCTATTTCCTTGTGAACATTACACCAGAACGGAAAACTAGATCCACCTCGCTCACACATGTGCCTATGTGGACAATGTTCTAAACTTACGTGAGATCACAATCTGAGAACCATGCAATCAATCAGAGACTCCAACTAGGCTTCATATATCCAAGCTCCCTAGTACACAGCTCAGGGGAAATGCATCAAGCAGTGCAGGGAGCCCTTAGGCTGTGAGAGGAATGCCAGTTCCGCTGAGTGGCCACGTGACCTTGGACCTCAGTTCTTCTGGGGAGGAAAAAAAGGGGAGGGGGGAATAATGCAGTCTACCCTAGAGGTAGGAGATTGAGTTCTGATCAAGGACTCTTCAGAGTTCCTATGAATTATTTTTAAAGTTGCTATTGATTGCTTTCTCTTTTCCTCCACCATGCCCCCATCATTTCTACTGCCTTCAGTCTACCTGTTTCTTAGTGAAAACAGGACAATAACTGTCCAAGAGAGCTGTTCATGTGAAAGTCCTCTATACTAAAAGATATCCAATATTACCTTTCTCTATAGTAATTACACAAACTGTGGGAAATTTGGGCTTCAAAGACTTTTCTTAACCCAGATAAACAAAATACCTTGTACCAAAATTGACATGAGCGGATCTCGATCATCACATTACTTTGAGATATCTCTAAAGCAATCAGGACTTTCTGTACAAACTCCTGTTTCTCTGAGGTAATTAAACGTCTCTAATAAAGGCAAGGAAAAAACAGAATCAGGCATTCAAAGTTTAAAAAACACCTTTAAGTCATCGGTCCAGCCTCTCTTAAATGTAAAAAAGGTAAACAATGAGAAAATAAAATGTAAACTATATTTTAAATTACAAAAAATTTCATTAATATAATTAATCATGGGAAGTCATGATAGCACAAAGCAGCCAAATATAAAGCTTTTAAGAATTTCTAAGTAAATACTTTACAAAATAGTCTTCAGTACATGTTTTTGTACTAAGGAGAACTGAGGCTGTACAATAAAAAGCAAATATACTAAAGTAATACCATACGCTCACTACTGCAATTCAGAAATGAAATTCTAATCATTTTTTCTACAATTTACTGCACAAATTTATCTATCATTCCTTAAACATTAAAATGTTTCCCTTGTAAAGAAGAATGTTAGCACTGGTAAATTCTCCCTGTGAGTCAAATACTAGGTTCTTTGACAAGGTACTATAATATATAATAGAACTAGTGCCAAAGAGCTGAAGTATTCCCCAGCATCTGACCTTAACAATTCTACTTCTTTATGTGATCTAAAATAAACAACACTCACCTCTGTAAGCATTAAAATAAATTTCCACTAGCATGCCTCTGATTGTGCATCAGATTTGGCTAAGTCAAAATTTCTTTCAACTGCCAACAATTCTACATATGAATAACAAATTAAGCTGAAATTAAGACACCTCTCAGCAAAAACATGACATCTATTACCGAGTGTAGAATGTGTTCACCAATGCCATTAACCAAAAATCGCAAGCAAACAAGGCATGAGGAAAATTCACTGCTACTTGATGAGTTTATGGGTATAGTTGCCATCCAAATCTAAATACATGGAATGCATTAAACTTTAAGTATAAAGAACATCTGCTTTGCCTAAATTTTTTTTTTTTAATGGCAAGATCTTAAAAGACTTTACCACTTTTCTCCATCCCTACTATAACCATCCTCAACCTGGGGCAGCCTTCTCCCTGTTTTCAGTTCCCAGGCTACAACCACAGAAGAGGAACCTGAGCAGAGTGAATTTACTATCAGATTCCTAAGATCTAAACCCGCCCATGAGGAAGGCATCCCTTTGATGATCCTCTGCTTACTCACAATCAAACCACTTACCAACTGTCGCACATTACTCCCTTCCCTCAAGCCTAAACTTGATTTCCAGTGCACACTAAGATCAATACATTCCCCCACCCCCATCAAAACAGAGGCATTTAGGGCTTCCCTGGTGGCGCAGTGGTTGAGGGTCTGCCTGCCGATGTAGGGGACCCGGGTTCGTGCCCCGGTCTGGGAAGATCCCAGGTGCCGCGGAGAGGCTGGGCCCGTGAGCCATGGCCGCTGAGCCTGCACGTCCCGAGCACAGCGCAATGGGAGAGGCCACAACAGTCAGAGGCCCACGTACCGCCAAAACAAACAAACAAACAAAACAGAAGCACTTGAGTTAGGGTCCCTTAACCCTCCCTTCTATCTTCACCTTAGTCTTTCTAAGGAAGTTTTCTCATTTCCTAGGCTACCGCCACCAAGCTTGGCCTCAACCCGTCTCTCTTAAGACACAGGTCCAAGTTTTCCCTAAACAGGTTAAGCTGGGTCCCCTTCTTTAAAAAAATATCCCTCCCATCTTGATCTCAATCCTAACCATGCAACCTCTTGTAAAAAGTAGTCTTGGCAAGCTTTTCCTAGTTCAAAACCCTCTCTCTCTCTCATTCAACAATGCCTAACAGAGGGCAGGTTGGCCATGCAAGGGACTCAGGCAAACTGAAGAAAATGTGCCTCCCCTACAGGGGCCAGCCACAAACCCCACTGTGGATTACTGAGTGCCATGCTAAACATCAGGTAGGCCTGTCCTTGCCTGACCTATGAATATTTTGAAAAAACCTTATGTGATCATCTTTCCCTTTCTAAACAATGGCTCTACTTGGTTTGAAACACCCCACGGTCACATAAAACAGATGAGCTGGCTGAAATCTGGCTCTTTTGGCTACTCATTTGCAGCCTCTGCCTTAAACATAAACTAGCTAATCCAATGATTTTGTAGATTCACAATTCTCATCTACCCATAAAAGTGCACTATATAAACTGTTTTATTTCTTGGTTTTTCACCTCTCCAATTCCCTTATTGTAGGTTCTATACTTGTAACCTCTGCCATTTCTCTCTCTACGTGGCAACTAGGATCACAATAAAATGATCTGAAGCCTAGATTCGCAGTTGGCACACCAAACCATTTCATTCACTTGTACCCTAAACCAGCTATCCTTAATGACTCCTTTGCTTTATGTCACTACTTTCTCTTGCCCTTTCACTCTTATTTTTCTGTTTGGGTTCAATCTTCTTACCTGGATTATAATGTTCTAAGTGGCTTCAGTGTCCCCCACTACTTCCAATCTATCCTCTATAGTGAACTCGGATCCACTTTTTTTTTTTTTTTCCGGTACGCGGGCCTCTCACTGTTGTGGCCTCTCCCGTTGCGGAGCAACAGGCTCCGGACGCGCAGGCTCAGCGGCCATGGCTCACGGGCCCAGCCGCTCTGTGGCATGTGGGATCTTCCCGGACCGGGTCACGAACCCGTGTCCCCTGCATCAGCAGGCGGACTCAACCACTGCACCACCAGGGAAGCCCCTCAGATCCACTTTTAATCTAGCCTTTAAAGCCCTCCACAACTCGATCCCTACCGAAATTCACAGCCTCATCTGACCTCACTCTATAGCGTATACTCCAGCCAAAATGGAATTCTTGCTGCCCCCTTAACACACCATCAGAACTGGCCCCGAATGCCAAGAGCACAAACCATTAAAGGGAAAAAAAAAAAAAAAGGATAAATGGGACTTCATCGGTATTTAAAAGTCCTGCTTTTTGAAAGACACCCTTAAGAAAATAAGTCAACAGGCTGGAAAAACATTTGCAAGACATGTATCTCATCAAGAACTTGGGTCCAGAATACATGAAGAACTCAACAATAAAACTAATAATAAAAAGGGCTAAAGATGTGACCAGTCACTTCACCAAGAGATGTGAATGGCAAATAGGCATGTGAAAAGATGTTCAACACCGCTAAAGATGGGTCGTGCAAATTTCATCACAGTGAAATGCAAGTGGAAACCAAAATGAGGGACTACACACCTACTTAAATGGCTAAAATTTTAAATAAAAATGGAGGACTCCCCTGGTGTTCCAGTGGTTAAGACTCCGAGCTTCCAGTGCAAGGGGCGAGGGTTTGATCCCTGGTTGGGGAACTAAGACCCCACGTGCCGCTCAGTGTGGCAAAAAAATAATAAAGGGGGAGGGTGGTAATTACAAAACATTGGCAAGAATGAAGAGCAATGAAACATGCACTGATGGTGGGACAGCAAAATAGTACAGCACTTTGAAAACTGTTGGGCAGCTTCTCATAAAACTAAACATGCGTTCCTAGGTATTTACACAAGAGAAATAAAAACCGATGTCCACGCAAACACCTGTATGCAAATAGCTTTACTCATAATAGCAAAGGCTGGAAATAACCTTCCAGCAACACGTGAATGCATAAACAAATATGGTACATACATAATGGACTACTGAATATACCTATATATACAACATGGATGAGCCTTAAGAGCATTATGCCCAATGAAAGAAACCAGACACAAAAAAACTACAACCAGTCTGATTCCATTTATGACCTTCTGGAAAGGGTTAAACTAAAAGGACAGAAAGTCTGTGCACTTGCAAAGCTCTTGGGAGTCGAGCAAGGGGATTAGTGAACAACGGGACAGGGGGAAACATTTTTGGGGTGATCAAAATGTTGTGTATCGTTTGTGGTGATGATCACACAACTGTATAGATTTGTCAAACTTCACCAAATTGTAGACCTAAATCAACATGGTAGTTTGCTGTATGTAAATTATACCTCAATTAAAGCAGAACAACTGTCTCTGGACCATGACTCTTGGCCTGATAATGCTGTTAATTGTCTAAGAAATACTTAGTGCCTATTGCAATCCTAATAATTGTTTGATGTGCAACTAAACCACAAAATTTCCTGATTACTTAACCCCAAATTTGCAAATGGCTGCCTAGAATCCAGCTTTAAGATTAAGAAAAAAAAAAATCTAAAATTTGTAATAGGGAGATTTAACATATAAATTCGAATTTCCAGCTTGGTTTAAAATACCATCAGGCAAAAAAAAAAAAATACCATCAGGCACTGTCACATGAGAGCCAGGGATGTGAGCTTACCCCAGACCTTAACCACTTCCAATGGACTCACACTTAACCATTTAACTTACTTGGCTGCTTATTTATCTCACTTTACTCAATACTTGACTAATTAATCCTTAACCCATCCTTCCTTTCTGATACCTATAGTTCTTTACCACATTCATCATACCTTGCTTTATATTATGGATCTTTGAACACATTTTAAAAATCCCAACCAGACCATAATTCCAGACGGTCTCTGAATTATCAATCTATTTTTATAGACTCACACAATGCCTTCCAGAGTTGGTACTTAATAAAATGAACAGTGATCGGTATTACTAAGAGATGTATACAAAAATTCTATGAAGGAATACCAATAACAATAAAACTTCTATCAGGGAGAAATGTTAAAAACAAGTTATAAATGTAGTTTTCCCATGAGTTCTCAATCAGGTTCCATTTACTACAGTCTATTATTAATTATAAATGAAGACTCTACAAAAAATAGCATCTTTTCAAACAGAATAAAACAGGCCCACATATTAAAAGAATGCAAGAAACTTGCCAAATACAAGTAACTCCCAGGTTTGGGTTAAACTTAGCGTATGACCGATAACAGAGGCTGCTTTTGCTAGGCTAAGTTCAAACACTTTAGAAATGAGCAATTAACAGTCCAAGCTAGAGAATTCACAGTAAGCCAAACAGGAAAGTTCCCAAAATCTAGCCGGTGTATATCAACAGAAGTACTTAAAAGTCAGTACAGCAGTTAAGTTCTCAATAAACATATTTGCCTTCATGATGGCAAGATAACTATCTGACCACTTGTATGATGGTTACCTTTTACCTACGGATAAAACATCCACCTATTTTATCCATAAGTATGGTACGAGGGCACCTCTAAAAATGCCTGGAACCAGACCACAATCCCCTCCTCTACTTTCACTAATATAGGGTAACGTAATCTTAAGTTGCATTAACAGAAGCAATGGCATGTCTGGTCCCCTGGGAAATACAAGTTCCACGGCACTTTGCCCAGCTTAGACCACAGTATTGACTACAATCCAGAGAACACCCAGCAGAGGTTAAGCACGAACATTCATGGTATCTATAGAAACCGTATCAAAGAGGAAGGCTGAGGAGGAAAACAGGCTATACAGCCTAAATAAGAATAAAGGAAGATGACAGTTAACTCAAATAACTAAATGGCATCATGCAGAAGAACAGCCAGGCTTATTTAACTTTACTCTAGAAGAATTAAAAACAATTAGTTACAGTGAAAGAGTATGCTCAGCATTACTAATAGAACTATTAAGATGTGTTCTAAAGTAATGGTTTTGCTCTGAAGTACCTGAGCAAAGGAGATGGCCATTAAAATTATTCAGAAAAGAATCCCAACTACTTGCAGGTACCTTACAAACCTAAAATTCTAGAACTAAGTCATATACTATATTAAAAATTCAGCATAGAATCCTTTTATTTTTGCAATTTTAGCTAAATGGACTGATTACAGGGTATGTATTTTATCCTGCCCTATACCCCCAAGTTGTGTTCATTTCCTCGGCCTTTACAGGCAAGCGTTCTACTTGCTGATTGTCTTCCTTCCTTATGCTACCTATTCTGCACTCTGTATCTAGGGGTTCTGTATCCATGGTTGGTTGAATCCAGGGACGTGTGTTTACAGAGGGCCAACTGTACTATGCCATTTTATATAAGGGACCTGAGCATGCACGGATTTTGGTAACCACAAGGGGTCCTAGAACCAGTTCCCCACAGATACTGAGAATGACTATAGTCACAACAAAAAGCAGTTCTACTTATTTTAAACTGAGAGATAAGGAGACCTCTCCAGAAAACCTTCAAAAAAGATTTTCTGAATTACTATGGATGGAATTTTAATATTTTGGTAGCATGATAATAGAGAATAAAAACTCGGTTTGCTCTGTTTCCAGGCAGCCACTCCCAATGCACACTCATCACTTGTAAGATACAAACAATACCAGCCATTCCCAGAAACTCTGCCAAATAACTACCTAACATTGTTCTACATATCGCTCTATATCTTGTTTCTCTATAAGAAAACCGAATGGTCAAACTCTAGATTTTAAAAAGCACAAGGTTAAAAAACACATACAACACACTGAGACCTATTTAAAATTGGATAGATGGTCAGATTATAAGGATATGCAACTGTATTAACAACTGTATACTGTGGTATAATTTTAACAGATAATATATTACTTTGGCAAGACCTACCATTTTAGTAAACAGTCTTATCAAGTGCCTAGACTTTCTTAACCTAAAAAAAAATGCTAGCATATAATACTGCCAATAGTTAACGTAGGACAAATTTTTAAACAATTTAAATGAAACCTAAAATATTACTTCAGCATGTAAAGTACTCCATGGGAACAAAATTAAGCACTTAATAGAAGCATATTAACTCTTTCAAACCACTAGGCATCATTTAACAATTAACAGCTACCTACACTGAGAAGTATCCCAGTAACCTGAAATACTCTTAACTTGCCCAATTAACTCCCTTACACCACATACTAGATGTATGCCTCAAAGTATATTTAAATCCCAACTATGTACACCTATAAATTTAACATTTAAATATTTTTAAAGAGGGGAAAGGGAGAAGAGGCAAGTCCAGACATTAATGAGTACAGTATTTACTCTTCAAGTAAAAGGAACTGATTTACTAAGAACCCTTTGATGGGTCACACCCTAAAGATGGGTTGCATCTAAAGACCCTTTGATGGGTCATTTGTGGTTAAAAAAAAGGGTTTTTAACTTGTCTGTGGCCTGTTACAGGGAATGGAAAGTTCACATTTTAACACACTACACTAATTACTTTGTACATTGCATAAAACACCCAACACTGAGAATTCAGTAAAACTGACCAAGATCTACAATATATCATTTCCTATTGTCTATTTAATACAAACATTTGTTTCAGTGACTAGAGTGCTTAGAATGGTCTAAGTAAAACAAAAACATCTGCTAAAAATGTGGTAACAAAATAATAAATAATCAGTCTTATGGAACGAACTTTAAGATGAAGAGAAAACTATCCTTTAATTATTCTGTCTTCGGGGATCCAATTCTGAGTAAAAACTACATACTTTATCTCATTAGATCACATCCTGACCTAACAAACTGCTAAGCTATGTTCTTTAAAACACTGCTGTAACGACTACTTTAAAGAGCAACCCTGTGGAAAGATGCTGAATATGTAATCATAGTACACTTACAATTTAAGGAGAGAAAAAAAAAGTCCCACACTGGGGAAGAGAAGAAGCCATACTTAAAGAGACTAGAACAAAAATATCAAAGTGCTGTGGCCAAAATTAGTATAAATAGACTTTATTGAAGTCAGTGCCTCTGTACTGAGACAGAAGATTGTGTCTACATAAGCACAAGTTGTAACATTTCACAACTTCTAAAAGGAATGTCAACAATTACAACGATCATGCATACCATGGTCGATAATCACATTTTAGAAGCATTTTCAACCATTTCTAAAGAAATGCTTATAACATTGTTATATATAGAACTACTTTCAATAAACTGCAAAACATTGATCGACTTTTCCAGTATGAGCTACAGTGTCAACACAAAAGGGAGGCATAAATGTTTAATTTATGAAATCAGAATGGAATATTTACTGTAAAGAAAAATTAAAAAGCTCTCAAATAAAGGCCATTATTGAACCAACGTGAAGAGCACAACTTGAACTTTTGAGTTCATTCATCTTTTAAAGCTGTCCTCTGAATAACTTCAGTTCTAAGCATTGAATTCAGTACTGTGAATATTCCTTGGATTGCAGTTTGGCAATGATGCGGTCCAACTGTCTCTTTGCTTCACACTGTGGGAAATTGCTCATGTCATAATATTGAGGGGCAATTTTCACCAACCTGTCCAGAAGGGGGGGAAAAATTACCAAATTAACAATTAAAGTACTGGAATTGCTAACGGGATAGGCATTACTCATTAATATACTGATAAAGAAAGGCAAACCTACAAATCAATGTTAAAATTACAAATGCCTAATCCTTATAAACACCACTTTTGATATGCATGCTTCTAATAAGCTGTAAATTTTCTGATGGTGGACTTTCCATAAACTTAAAAAAAAGATAAATTCTTATAAAAAATCCTTTCTTTACATTAATACAAAGATATTAACATAAGGTCATTCATTTCTTCACTCTAGAACACTATTTTGACCAACCTCTCTAAGGTTAGAGTACTGAAGGGTCTATACAAGAAACATCCTGGTATTCAAATGACTGGATCTTCTCATTTTCAAAGTTCTAATAACCATAAATATAACTCTATACCCCAAACAATACACTTGACTGTATCTTTTTTAACGTTTAGCCATACAATTTTTTCTCAACAAAGCATTTAAGATAAAATGATAATGTCCTACACAATTTCAGTGTCAAAAGTCATAAATCAGTGTAGGAAATATAGCAAGTGACATCAACTAAAATAAGCGCTTCAGTCCCACCATTCTTGGCTGACGTTTCCTATCTTAAGTTATAGAATAGATTCTGGCAAAAAAGGAAAAAAAAAAGGACACAAGAGGCAGTGAGGTAGTGAGCTAGTGAAGTGGGTGGGTAATTTTGCTTAAAATAAGTCAGTTCTGATTACATTTTGTGAATCAAATATGCAATGATACAAAAAGAGGTATAGTTTTTAATGCTTGCTTAGCTCCTAAAGCACCAACATATAAATAACAGTTGAGAGCTAATTATAGTGGGACAGATAAAATATAAAGACTGACTGACTTCTGGAACCAGAAGACTTGAGTTAATCACAACAGCAAGAGAAGGGCTCTAAAGACACTCTTGATATCAGCTAACTGTAACTTTAAATTTGGCTCCAAATCCTGCCCATGTCCGTACCAATGATCTCACCGTCCTCTTACCAAACCAAAGATTTTAAGAGGTAACCATACCATCAGGTCAAAGCCCCATAACTATACACTGGACTATATACCTTAGTGATGAAAACACCAAATTCCCCAGAGGGAAACGAAAAACAAGACTCCTTTCAGATTCCATTCTGAGCAAACAGTAACGAAAACTTTTAGAACAAAAGGCGCTGAGCTTACCATTCGGGCTTGATATCTGTACACGTCCGGATGTAATTCTTTGTTGTAAGAACAAACTCATTATAAAGCACCCATTCAGGCTTGTGGTCAAGAACAGTAGAGGGATGCAACTGAACCACCTGGTTATCTTTCACAGTTAAGTAATGCCCTGTTCGTTCTAAATGTGCCACCTGAAACCAAAACCCAGTAAATTAATACAATGCTTCTGATGTGCTAGTTACAAAGCAAAAGTGGTGTAAAGCTACCTATATAATTAGGGACAAGCAAGCCTCACCTTTTGCTTTTTATCTGATGGCTATATTTATCTACCACTGCCTAATAAAAGCAGGCATCAGCCAACTACAGCAGGCCAAATCCAACTCACTGCCTATGTTTGTAAGGCCTGTCAGCTAAGAATACTTTATACATCTTTAAATGATTAGGGGAAAAAAAATCGAAAGAGAAACATTTGGTGACACTGGAGTGGAAATCACATGAAATTTACATTTCAGTGAAGTTTTACTGGAACACAGGCATTCCCATTTGTCCAAGGCTGCTTTTGTGCTACAAGGGCAGGCAGAGTTGAATAGTTTTAATAGGGACCTAATGGGCCCACAAAGCCTACTATATACTATTTGGCCTTCCTGCCTTAGACTATCTAGAGTAGGTTCTTAATGCCAGGTGACAATTTTGTGGTAGCTGAACAATTACTAAAAGATTAATTATCTACAATCAAACACATCAATTGGTGGCCCTCATCTAATATTTAACAAATACCAAAGCAGATGAAGATAGCCCTTTCCAATTCTAGAACTCTAGTAACATAAAGAATATGTGTGAATAACAGAAATGAATAATACATAATAGAAAATAAACTCAATTTTATTCAATAAATATTTACTAAGCACCTACTAGGTACCAGGTACTACACTGCATGCCCTATTTCTAATAAATTTTAATCTTAAGAGAATTAGAAATCCATAATGCTTGAATAACAGAGCAAGGCATGAAAATCCTAACTCTAATAACATCTTATAAGATGCCACAATAAACATTCTGTTGCTTTGATTTCAAATACCGACAATGCGCCAATCTACTTTCATTCTGACTCAGTGCATTTAAGTCCATTCTATTTATTGAGCTCATTTGGCCTTAAGGCAGGCCACATCTTGCTTAAAAGAGCCAAAGGAGACAATGAAAAAAAACAAGTGGGATATATAAGAGACAACTAAAACCAATCCCATCCCAAGTAAGGGATTGACTTGTTTTCATCAGAAAAACTTTGCATTTTTAAAAACATAATCTGTTGTAAGTCCCTTAAAATAAATACTCACTAGATTTATCTGACAAGTTTTACTTCAGCCTCCAATATAAAACACAAAGCTAAATGAAATGTTTTAAATTATTTTTCTTTATTACTTAAATCAAAAGACACGCCTGGCTTTCCCAGCACCAAGTGTCTTAAAGACTCATTAATAAAAAAGTAATTCTAAAATTGATGTCTATATAACTGGATCACTAACTATGCCATTTAGTGAATTAATGTAGACACGTAAAAACTTCTCAGTGTATCAGTTCATTCAAGAATTTGGACATAAAATTTAAGATCAATATTTATAGGCATTCTTTAACTGAATTTTTGTGTTTATGTGGATTCCAAGGGCTGCTATAGAAAACAAACATTATGTAAACATTTAATTATGCACTTCTGTATTATCCACATACCTGCATAAAATACCCAGTAACCAAAGCTTTTCTTATATTAATATAATAGTCCCTGCTTGTAAAGTCAGTACTTCGACGAGGCAAGTTAAATCTGTCCATAATTCTCGATAGCTGCTGGCGTACATTGTCTGCTGACATCAGGGACCTGTAGTTAATGAAGTTGTCATAACACCACTGAACCGATTCATGATCTACAAAGTTGGAGGGAGGGAAAATAAGAGGGACATGAATCATCCAAACAGGTATATTATCTAATTAAAAAAGGAAATCACTATAAACAGTAAGCTAAGTAATCCAAAAGGGAATAACCCACATCATTTTTATAAATTAATCACAATGTTATCAACTTTCCTAAAAATCTGGAGTGAAGTTCAAAATTAGAAATAGCACTAAGGTTTCTGGCTATTGAATGACAAAACAATGGTTTTTGGATAAACTATTTTAATTGTTCTGAGTTATTTACCCATAAACATCCACCTGGTTGTTTTCGATAGTCTGACAGGGGTGGGTTCAGAGAATTTGGAAAAATGCCATGTCTTTCTCATTTTCAAAGAAAAAACAAGCTTAGATTAAGACTATCAAATACAATTTAAAAGTTATAAAAATGAACTTCAAGTGACTATTGTGTGCTTTGCTTTACTCCTGAGCTAGAGCACCCCAAACTTAGTGTTTAGAAGTTTTACTGTGACCCATGTACCTCTTAGTGGTTTAAAATACAAGTGACATAGTTTACAAGGATGTCTGGAACACTCACTCTTATGTTTAATAAACAAAGCTTATATCAAAGCACTTCAAGTAATTTCACTACATATATTTTATTATCAAAGGGATCTTTCTCCATTGATGAATCCTTCCAACTAACCTAGAGATGCTCATATAAGAGCTCAAACTGTAGCATCATGTAAAACATTACACAGTGCCATCTTTATGTCTCAAAGACAGTCACAATGGAAAACTGCATTATTTACTTCAGAGGCCCTTCGATAAATAAATCTGAGAGGGTTATTTGTGAAATGGGGGGGGTCCTTAAAATATTACAACTATGATGATACTTTTCCAGCTATGTGATATACAGTAATCTTTGGCATAGTCCTTTCTCCTTGGTTCTAGGATTCTACGAATTATAATATACATATTCTTAATAGTTTGTCAGAGGAACAACAGGTATATTAATAAATGTTTATCCATTACAAAATGCAGCCACATTTCAGAAACAGGGTAGGTGGATAGATGGTGTAGTAAATGACCTTTAAATTGAAGACCTGACATGTTAAAATGTCCATTAATTAACCCATCTGGAATGAGAAATAAAAGGTATCCAACTGAACATACTGACATTTAAAGCAAAGCACTGAGTATCTTCAGAGATGAAACAAAGAAAGTATGTGCTTAATGAAAGGTAACGTCGAAACAGACAATAAAAAGGGGGACTTCTTAAAAGGGTTGTTCATTTGCAGACTCTGATCTGGAGTGTAGTGTTTCTGACATGCTAAACTTTTCACAGAATTCATACACTGAAGAGTAACAGAACAGGAATTTTAAGTTGTCAAGATAAACAAATAATATCTGATGGTTTTACTGTGTCTCTAAATTTTTGAGAAATAGTTTGATAAATGGGAGGAATAAAATCTAAACACGGGAACGTTTTATTAAAATAATTCTAGCTATATATTTCTCACAGTGAAACTACTCTTAAGATCTAAAGCCAAACCATTAGCACAGACACACACAAACACACAGAGAAATTAAGGCACTGCAAAATAACTTAAATCTAGTTCTGTTTCCCAAGTGTTAAAACAAATAGTATAAAGACTAATTTATCTTTACTATGTAATCAATCATTGTCTTTAATGAAATAGATCGTCTTGACTAATATCTGAAATATTTGCTAATATCTGCTAGTTTGCAAATACACAATGTTTCAAATACAACACACCATCACTTAAAAACTAGTTAAAACACCCCAAATTCAATAAATGGATCTGAAATGTCCAAATATTATGTGGAGATCAAAGTTTCATGTTATTTTTAGAATAGCTCTCCTTATTTGAAAAGGTGGCAGTGATTAAAGGCTAAATGTCCAGTCATTCTGTTTCCTTTGACCTTATTAAGAAAAGTGTATTGAGGAAAAGGTCTAAAACTAACCAACAGCTTACCATCCCTATGGCAGTGAAAAGCATTTAGTAGAAAAGGATCATCTATCTAGTGAGTAGATGCTCCCATTCTACTTCATGACACTCCCTCTGCTCAGAATGGGTAGGAGAAAGCTTTTATAGGTACCTACTGTTCAATATTTTCCTAGAAAGTTCCGAACTACCAAATATGTGTATAAAGCACAAGCATTCTTTAGCAATTTTATCATTTAAATCTTAAAACTCCTCTAAGATACTGTAATGTTACATTTATATGTAAAAATGAAAACACACAGTTCCACTATAAATCTTAAATTTCATTTTCAAACCAAATTATGAAATACAATGCTGTGCTAGTTATCATCAAAAGCTTAAATGACAAAATAATACAACCTAATTTTAAAAGAATTAAAATGTCCTGTGAGAGAAATAGGGTTAGAAAACCATGCTGCTCCTACAGAAATCTTTTCATTTCCACTTAAAACAGTACCTTAATAACGTCAAGGGATTCTGAGAACCAAGATGGATGTGAATCTGCTCCTTCTCAAGGCAGTTATCACAATCTGTTAACAAGTTACGTGTCTGGTGGTCACACAGTTATCAACTAGCATGCAATACAGTTCGCACCACAACAGGAATATAGTGTATTTCTTGAATTGACCTATCCCATCGGGAATAAAGGCTTTAACATTATGCATTACCAATACTTTGGACACAAGAAGGATAAAATAAATTTTCTGAAGTAAACTATGTATTGGCCTTCATCTGTTTCTCAATTACTTTTCATTTACCTCCCTTATCTGCCCCAAATTTCTCAGATCCAGGAAGAGAAGGACTCTACCTTTTCCTTATCTGATATTCATCAATTCTATCAACTCATATCAGAGTTCGTGTGTAAGACACAGATGTGCAATTTGGCTGCTAAGGTCCTTGTTCCTCATACTGGCCCTCTAGCACTTCTGGACCCTGAAGAATAAATTCACCCCTATCCCCAAAGAGATGTGCCAAAGTCAACAGACTATTTTAAGAGTGTAAATAGGGTTTTTTGAGAAATAAAAATGAGATTCAAATAAAACAAGGAGTGCAAAATTTGAATGTCTATATAATAAACTAGGAAACTAAATTCTTATTAGCAGAAACCACAAACTTTCAGAGTGATTGAAGACACCACATTCCTGGAAAAGGATGATGTAGGGCTATCAGTCTCTGATAACGTATCACCCAACAGGTTAACCTACCGATATGTAGAAATCAAATACTTTCAGAATCTATTGCAATTATTTCCACATTTTTTTCCCCTTTACATTTTCCTCTCATTTAATTTTTATAAATAGTGCATTCCAACAAAAGCATCTACCAATAACTGTATTATTACCACTATGTTTCCTTGTTTTCAAATAACTGGAAAATGTTTTTCATGTTGCTAAATATTCTCTGAAAACAATATAAAGCTAGAACAATATTTCATCACGCTGCTATAGCATAAATCACTGAACCATCTTTCTACTGGTGGGCATTTAGGTAGTTTCCATTTTCCTTTACTATGATAGATAACTGTGGGATAAAAAACTTGAAACATATCTCTGTCCATAGAATACTAAAAGAAAATCTCACAGATTATCTCTGGGTCAAAGGGTTTGAGTTTGTTAAGGTTCTTGGTAACATAAAATCTACTGCTTTTCATAAACATAAATTTACATTCCCAGCTCTGGTGTAAGACTGCTCCACTAAACCCACTCCCACACAACTAAAGACTATTTTTCTTTAACCTTTGCCAATTTTATAGGTGAGAAAATGGCACCTCTCAATAACAATGCATTTATTGAACTACAAGTAGAGGTGAATTTCCTCCTCATGTTTATGCACCACTTATAGCCTGAGAATGGTCATTCACATTTATAGCCTGTATTTCTATTTTGTTAGTTTACTCTTTTGTAAGAGCTATTTATTAGTAAAAATATTAGACAGTAATAATTCTATAATACAAAACCATTCACAAAAAATGCAAAATTAAAACAAAAGTATATCAAAATCTGTATGTTCATGGTAAATTTTATACCAGTATTTTATCTTTATTTCTCTGTATTTTCCAGCTTTTCAGTGCTTTTTCCCTGATTATAAAAGTAAACAACTCTGGAAAAGATGGGCAATTTCTATTTTAAATGCTAGTCATGAGTTTTTTTCCACAGGATCTCTGGGTTTCTAATGTAAAGTTGTCACGGATAATAAATGAAAGTGCAATGAAGAAACATCTTATATGCTGCAAGTGACAGCATATAATTAGACAAAAGAGTGCCTTCAATCTAATTTACACTTACTTTGTTTAAAAGCGTGGTAGACATTCAGCAGTGTCAGATGATCTCCATCTATGTGGGCAAATCTCATCTTGGCCTCATCTGCGGCTTTCTTGGCCTCCGTGGGGCGAACAAAACACTGTGGGACTAAACAAGGTTGGTATGGGCCCAACACAAACGCCCATATCGATGAGTCACGCATTCACAGATAGAGGAACAAGGCCTAGCTAGGTCAGTTCACAGAGCATAGGGCAGGGCAGGATGGCCTCCAACTGCATCTTGGACTGTTTACTACCTTGATTTGGTACATCAACACCTAACCACATCTGTAAGACAAGAGGGTTTCAAAGCTACAGAGTACCTGATTATTTTTAACTAGATCTAAAAGTAGGCATCAAAACAGCTATTCTGAAGGCCATCAAGATACTAGAAAGCTCAACTTATTTCAAAAACCAGTGCCGATAGCTCTACCAATAGCCAGAGTTATGGTGTTAATAGCCTTTTAGCTAAATATAATTTTTTAAAAGGCCATCCATTGAATCCACTGAATGGTTATGAAAGTGATGAAGCTATACTTGCCCACTGCAGGGCTAAAAACAACTTTCCAACCAGTGTACTGCCACATTTCTATTGTAATTCTTCCCTAGTGCTGTGGCTATTACCAACTGGTGGGTATCACTATTAGCACTGGTGAGCAGAAGCATATGTAAACATAAAAAATATCATGAAATCTTGGGTTTTGATGATAGCAGTAGTGGTGGAAGGTTAAACCGCCTCTGAATTAAGAAAATTCAAAAAGGCTGGGAATATTCGGCCTAGTTTTCCAGCATTTTAAGAAAAAGATTAGAAAATAAAGTCCCAAGTTCTTTTTTTAAACTGTATTTGAAGATTCAATATAAAAGCAGAATCCAATATTTTAAAAGTTGACAATTAGTCTGAAACGGTCATTATTTCAAGGGTCATCAAAATATGTAACTACAGTATTTGTTTAGAGCCTCAATATTAATTCACATAAAACTTTAAGTTGTTACATACAAAGCGTGCACTATATTTTTTGAAATACAACTTTCCTTAATTCACTTTAGCAATTCCATAGTCGTAATAGCAGTATGAAAATAAAAGGACTTAACAACTTGGGACTTTGTGAACACATTTTTAAAGCTCTTAAAACTTTGTCAATAAAAAAAAATTATAAATTATCAGTTCAGATAGAAGATAATGGGAATAATCGACAGTGAGATCAAATACAGTTATCAATTACTCTTTGCCATACAGTTTCCCCTTTAAAATGATTCCAAAGAAGCCAAATAGAGACAATGACACATAATCACAGTAAATACTAAGTCTTGCTTAATGTAACTGAAGCAAGGTAATAAATAAAAGTACAGAAACCTCTCATAGCTGTGAAAGTTAATATGAACTAGCTACCAGAGTTAAATACTGGGTATAAGAAGCACTCCATAAGGCCCCTGATTTGTACTATTTATATCAGGACCTGAAAACTTCAGAAACTATTTAAATGGAATACAAAGCATTATAAGCTCAGCAAACTGTTTCAGTTCTGTGACTTCTTCCTCACACTTTAATAACGTTTTCCCCCACAAATGCCATGCTTAATAACCGCTGCACATAAGTGTTCACTCTCTTGATGTGCTAAAGATGACCAGTAAACCCTACGTTTTGTAGAACTAGTACAAATAAGAGATGTAGTTGGAAGATCTCAACTGCATCATAATGACCAATTTTTTTTAAGGGCTAATTTTCTGAACTCAGACAATGGTAATTGTATAGTATGCCTGATAAGAGAACCTAGAAAAATAAAAACTGGGCAGATAACAAATACACAATCTGTTATAACTCTTGCCCCACACTTTCTCTAACAACTAAAATGTTGGGTTAACTACAACTGGGAGAATCTAGCAAAAACAACATATAAGAAAAGGCAGACAACAACCTACCACCACCTCCGCAAGAGACTACAATTTCATTAAAATGATTCGATACTGCCCTGCCCATCTGCTCTGAGTCTGATCAATCATAACTCTGCAAAAAAAACATTTTAGCTAGTTCTTAAATTAAAAATTCACACCATTAAAATATACATCTAAACTAAGCCAAAATTTTTATATTTAGAAATTTTAAAAATTTCCTCCTTTAACTACATGTAAGGTTTTGAATTATTTGAGGCATTTAATTATAAATAATACCAATAAACCACTCTATGACTGGAAGTCAACTTTCCCCAGTACTGAAACTAGTATTATAGAGTACTTTGATAGTAAAAACTTAATACGTTTTCTATTTTTCGCTGCAAGAACCAGTGTATATTTTTATATTAACAGTATTTCTTTTTTTTGGAAAATCTAATTTCCAAGTTACTATTTATTTATGAATTAAGTGTTACTATTAAAAACAATAGTATTTGTTCAGCTTAATGTTCTAATTTTTAAAATAAGCAATTTTATCTATTAGACATATTTATTTTATCAAATGTTTTCCTGTCATTGTAAAAGAATTACCATCAGGTCAGATTTTAAACCCAGAATTATATATTACTACTTCTATTTATTTGATACTAAGTTTGAAGTAAATGTTTGATTGCCACTGCAGTACGATTTATACATGTAGAAAAAGCTCACTCTTTAAATGACAGTTTGCTTTGTCTCAGGCTCACTTAATAGTGCCAGCTACTAGAACAAAGTTCTTCTGGTACTTTTAGCAATAAACTGCAAAACTGATGGACCTACCAAAGAACTCAGTTATAATGTCTTCAGACTTATTCTCTTATTGAGATTTTTATTTGCACTCAAGAGAGCCCATGTTTTTACTATACTGTGTGCACAATGACTTAATTTACTTTTGTAAATACTATGTCATTATGAAGCTACTTTACAAGATATTTAGGAAACAAAATGAGTCCCTTAAAACCACCTATAAAATCCACTATCATACTAAATATTAGAAAACAAAACCAAAAGTGAAGTCCACCCAAACTTTGAAGAGCTGGGCTTTTTTTAGTTCCTTTCCCTCTATTACCTGACAACATAGCAGTAATAGATAGGACCTCATTAGAACAGTTGTAGTCACAACTTGCAATAACCATTTTAGCGAGCTGTGGATCTAGAGGAAACTCAGCCATCATGGATCCCAATTCAGTCAGATCTCCATCATCATTTAAAGCAGCCAGATAATTCAAAAGTTCTAGGGCTCTCATCAGAGTTTCAGGAGCTAGGAGGAAAAGGCAATATAACAGACAAGCAAAAACGTGACAAAGTACAAATTATTATAAGCATTCTCATTTTTCATTCTACAGTGGACAAAACTCGAAACTCAAACTGTCATCAAATTCAATTACAGAGATCTAGCAAACTATGAATCATATAAAATTACAAAACTTTCCTGTATAACAGTAAAACTGTCATCTTCCTAAGTACATTAAGTAACTGTTAACTCAACAATGTGTTTATCAAACTATTTTTCTTCCAAAAAAAATTGGGAAAATTTTCATTTTCATGCCCTGTCAATAACTCCCAGAATAATTTAGCTATTCTGAAGGGAAAAAAAAAAAAAGAATTTGCTCTTTTGTCACTCTTTTAGTTTTTGTGTGTGTGTGTGTGTGGTACGCAGGCCTCTCACTGTTGTGGCCTCTCCCGTTGCGGAGCAACAGGCTCCGGACGCGCAGGCTCAGCGGCCATGGCTCACGGGCCCAGCCGCTCCGCGGCATGTGGGATCCTCCCAGACCGGGGCACGAACCCGTGTCCCCTGCATCGGCAGGCGGACTCTCAACGACTGCGCCACCAGGGAAGCCCCACTCTTTTAGTTTTAATGCTAACACACAAAATTTATCTTGATACATTGTAAGAAACAGGTAAAATGTATTTAATATATATACTGAATAGGATGCAGAGAAAGAGTCAATTTTGGTTAAAAGGTTTGATAAAATATGCTTTGAGAATTCATACCTGGTGGATCCATAAAATCAAAATGCACCAAATCATCAATACCAAGTTTCTTCAATTGTAACACAACTGATCCTAAATTAGAACGCAAAATCTCAGGATAGGTGTTATCCTAGAAAAATACAAAAACATTTGTTCTGTTAAACACTCCTTAATCCTCTTGCTCCAAAAAGCAAAACGTATCTGTTCTCTGCCCCCTCAGCTATTAACTTTTGGCATTTCTTCTAAACCGCTGACTAAAGAGAGGAGAAAAACACTTATGGACTAAAAAGACTAAAAGGGAATCAGACACTTTCTATGAAGTATCTTTATAGGGTTCGAAGCGTTACTGCTGCTGCCCACCTCGACTTAGAACTGTAACAAAGATTTGTATTGGTAGACTACACCATAAATCTCAGAAAAACTAAAGAGATTATAGTGCCAAAAGGCAAGATAAAGTAAATGAAGTAATTGTCTCCTGGTAACAAATTCAACTTAACCTTCCAAACACATTAGGAAGGACACAGTAAAACCCTTACCTGCATTTCTGTTTTGTAAGCTTTCTCTGTATAAAGTCTGAAGCACTTCCCAGGTCTGGTTCGTCCAGCTCGACCAGCCCTTTGCTGAGCTGAAGCTTTACTAATGGCTGTCACTAAAAGGGACTCGACTCTGATTCGAGGATTATATACCTATTGGAATGGAAATAACATTAAGAATGATTCTTCCTTCGGTTAAACACAAAACTGTGATCTAACAGAAGTATCCAAAGCCCACAGCTAACCCCAAAATAAACAAAGTAGTACTGATGACCACGATAAACCATGCCGGGACAGAAACAAAATTCATCGTCTTTACTCCTTAACTTTCTTTCAGGTATTCTGACTCCAACATTTTGAGAGACCCAAGCTAACGTGAAAAGTCTCTTATCTAACACACAGATAGCTTATATCATCCTTACTCTTCCTAATTTAAAATAATTTCAGGTTTACCTTACTCTTATATAGTGGATTGTGCTGAAGGTTTTTGCCTGAAAAGAACCTGTCAATTTCAACACCTTGGACATTAAGAAAACTATTTTGAACTTAGTCCAGAAGAAGTCAGTTATATGCTGCCAGTTTAAAGGACAGTTTTCTATCAAAAACATGAATACTGTGTACAATGAATTCTCCCAATTATACTTATAAAATGTAATCAAATGCAATCAAAGATCTTTAAATTATAAAACATAGTTTTATTTATTTACTGAGTAGTCACTTCATTTGGTAAAAGTGCTTGGTATTCAGTACTGTTAAACTAGAGGTTAACATAGTACTTTTTTTTCAAGTACTGTGCCTGGCACATAGAAACTCTAATTTAGTTGGGGAGTGACTGATATGCAGGTTATGATAATCAATCCTGTATTCATTACTACCACCATACTCCTTACATGAACATACACTCACATACAAAACACTCACCATCACTACAAAGAAACAAAGAAAACAATGCAACCGAAAAGAAGCCTAGGGTTAAACATTAAACATGGGCTTAGTATGTGAAAGCCAGCTAGAACACAAAGGGTTCATATCTCAGAAGTCTGAAAATGAAACACAAACTGGAAAATAATTCTAAAAAGTAAATTTCAGCCATTAAATTAGTAAGCAGTAAGTACTGTTAAACTAATACTAATTTATAAAGTACTAAAGTAGTACAAAATACGTACCTTTTGTTTCGCAAATCCAGGATCAATCACAAATACCACACCATCTATTGTCAAAGATGTCTCTGCAATGTTAGTTGACACAACAACCTGTTAAGAAATAAAGAGTATTTAACTTATACTACCGGCCAAGTACAATTCAAATAGTAAGATTAGCATTAACTTTCACTAAACAATCAGTTACAACCCACTAAATAAACCAGAAATAAGGTTTGATCTTTAATGACCAATGCTATATAAAGACGAATATTTAAGAATTCAGGGCTTCCCTGGTGGTGCAGTGGTTGAGAGTCTGCCTGCCAATGCAGGGGACACGAGTTCGTGCCCTGGTCCGGGAAGATCCCACATGCCGCGGAGCGGCTAGGTCCGTGAGCCACGTCCACTGAGCCTGCGCGTCTGGAGCCTGTGCTCCGCAACGGGAGAGGCCACAACAGTGAGAGGCCCGCGTACAGCAAAAAAAAAAAAATGTGCTCTAAGATTTTTAAAGTGTTTATTTCCAAAGTGAAGACAAGGAAAACTTACTGAGAAAATGGCATTTAGGAGAGTTGTTGAAGGTAAGGTGGGATCTACCCACAAGAGGGAAGGGAAGAGCACTAGAAATAGAAGGTTCGGCTTAAACGAGAGAGCATGTGGACAAGAATGCCCATAGGCACGTGTAAGAAAGGACTCACACTGCCAGGAAATCTTGGAGGTTTAAAAGATTACTAGAATGCCGCGGAGCAACTAAGCCTGTGTGCCACAGCTACTGAGCCTGCACTCTAGAGCCTGCGAGCCAAAACTACTGAAGCCCATGCGCCTAGAGCCCGTGCTCTTCAACAAGAGAAGCCACCGCAATGAGAAGCCCGAGCACCATAACTAAGAGTAGCCCCCGCTCACCGCAACCAGAGAAAGCCTGCGCACAGCAACGAAGACCCAACGCAGCCAAAAATAAATAAATAAAATAAATAAATTTTTATATATTAAAAAAAGATTACTAGAACATCACTAACAGGATATTTTAGAATCACTTGCATGTCTAAGACGAAAACGCTCCCTTTGTGCATTGGTCAGTTGAAAAGACTGCTAACTAGCAAATGGACAATAAACTGTAAGTGGTTTGATGCTAATGAAATATATTTTCCAGAACATTTCGAAGACGCACACACTCAATAATTAGAGCTGAAGCAAGCATAAACAAGGTTAACGGGTGAACTTAAATAAATACAACCAGAGTTTATTTAATATTCGTCTACAAATTCAGTGTGTTGTAGTGGAAGGAGGAGGGGTAGGTGGCAAAGCCAGGAATCAAACCTAAATAGCTAAGTAAGAGTGGAGAGGTTTTAACACCCCCAAGCTTTAATTTCCTTTTATAACTCTTGTATACTAGTCTAGCTGAGACAGAGCTTTAAGATATAAACTTAGATAATGTGGAAAGCCCTTATAAACTATACAGAATCACAAACTACATGCCTGTGATTACATAAGAGGTCTTGTGATTTTCTGTTATTCTGGGGTGAAAATGGTTGCCATTATGGATAGATGTTGTACTTCTAGATAGATGTTTAAAACATATTTTTGGGGAAAAAAAATTTCACATATTTCTAATAGAACAAAATATACTCAATATAATAAAAATGTATTGATGTGATTAACCCTTTGAGTTATTTAAAAACAATTTTTGTCCACCAAATAATTTCACTTGGTGTTCATGTGTTTTCTCTGGGTGCGTGTATGACAAATCATACAACACCTTATAAGGTGGTGTGGATGTGTGGTTTCACAAGTGTTTAAGAATCAGGTGATTACACCAACTTTGACAAGCTCCGTGTCATTACTGATGATAAAGTCAACTGCCATCCCAAAGTCACACTCTGAAATACAAGCATAAAAACACCTAGAGAAGCATGGTCTTTAGACTTTTTCCAAAGATTAAAAAAGTAAATTGGTTAAAAAGCTTTAAGGTGATAAAAACTTTTTTTTGAGTAGGACCTACCTACCCTATGAGAGGTGGGTTTTAGGACAAAAAAGGGGAACAATCATATAACAAATTGTACAACTCTGAGGGAGGTATTTCTACTGACTCTACCACTAGAGCTGGATAAACAATACTAACTAAGGCTAAATAAAACATACACACCCACAGGTTACAAAAGAATAGAGAAATAAATGAGATGATAGAAGTTATCTAGCTGTCTTGGAACCTTAGCAGTGGGGTGAGTGAGGTAAGCCCTAAGTATGTTCTAAATGTGTTAAGTGGCACATGATCTAATTAGGAAGTGGTCATAACACAGTGATACTGAATTTGTCAAGGGACTTACATATTACTGACAGGAATATATACATTATAAGCTTTCTAGACTGTAGCTTGGAAATAAGTGTTCAAAGAGTCTTAAAGAGTGTTCAAACCTCACTTGCAAAGGAATTATTTCAGGTAAATAACCCCATATATAGAATAAACATTACGACAAAAAGTCTGGCAATGCCAATTCTAATCTTTTTATATTATATGTGTTAAGAATAAACTCTCAGCTAGATTTATCCCTTTCCTCCTCAATAATCTGCCTTCTAATGGAATCCACGTTGATTTATTTCAATAATTCCATTTCAAAGTACTTGAGCTGCTCTACTTGAATTCTATTTGGACACGGTAATGCAGTTAGGTTAAACAAATTTGGATTTTTAGTCCCTAGGGAACTCGGTGGGGTCTCCAATTCAGTGAGGACATTAGCTTGTTTGTAAATGTCCCAGCAGCACCACACTAAGTTATCTTCAGATAGTGTATTATTAAGCCTCTCTTTAAAACTATAGAGCCATCTCCATAAGGGCCATTTCTCTTTTTTATTGAGCAATGTATGCTCTGAGCATACACTGTTAATTAGTAAACTCTAAGATAAGCTACAGAAAAACCAGCTATTTGTATGGACAAAATTAATGAAAACTAAATAAAAACAAAAATAGTTGTTGGATTTTAATAACACCAAATCTATATAAAACAGCAGCTATAAGTCTTAGTCAAAAAATGCATACAAGTGACTTACTGATGAGTAAACTTTCATGCATGTACAAAACTACTGTAGCTTTAGCTTAAAGTCAAATATTTGAACAAATGTCAAGCATGATCAAAACAGGTAACAGTCTCCACCCTCACATAAATTTATGAATTGCGTTCTCAACCTTTCTTTTAAAACAATTTATTTATTTATTTATTTATTTATTTATTTATTTATTTATTTATT
>NW_021703777.1:86268458-86372767 GCF_005190385.1 Monodon monoceros | reverse complement strand
ATTTATTTATTTATTTATTTATTTATTTATTTATTTATTTATTTATTTATTTTTGGCTGTGTTGGGTCTTCATTGCTGCACGTCGGCTTTCTCTAGTTGCAGCAAATGGGGGCTACTCTCGTTGCGTTGAGCAGGCTTCTCATTGTGGTGGCTTCTCTTGTTGCGGAGCATGGGCTCTAGGCACGCGGGCTTCAGTAGTTGTGGCTCTGGGGCTCTAGAGCACAGGCTCAGTAGTTGTGGCTCGCGGGCTCTAGAGCGCAGACTCAGTAATTGTGGCGCACGGGCTTAGTTGCTCTGCAGCATGTGGGATCTTCCCGGAACAGGGCTCGAACCTGTGTCCCCTGCATTGGCAGGTGGATTCTTAACCACTGCGCCACCAGGGAAGCCGTCAACCCTTCTTGATTAAAAACTTGAAAGTTTACCATTGGTGCTATGTTGCAAGTCCACATAAAAAGAACTCAGTAACTATTTGTAAAAGGAATACTGGTTAAGTACCCAGTGCCCATAAAAGATTACGTTTAATATAGCCTACATTTAAAAACTTGAGTACTAAAAAGCTGTTTTGTTATTACTTTTACCACAATCCTATCAGGAACCCTATTTTGCATAAATTAATACAATGAGTAAGATAATAAGGTACTACCTTACAAAACGTGCTCGAATATAAAGTAATTTAACAAAAACATGAATCAAATAGTATTTTGTTTCACACTGGAAGCAGACTGTAAACCCCTAAATGTTCCTATGTAATTTTATTTATTTATCTACTTACTTATTTTTGTGCTTTGTCACACTCTTTATTTTTTTTAAATTGGAGTATGGTTGATTTACAACACTGAGTTACTTTCTGCTGTACAGTTTACATACATATATATATCCACTCTTTTTTAGATTCTTTTCCCATATAGGTCATTACAGAGTATTGAGCTCCCTGTGCTATAGAGTAGGTCCTTATTAGTTATCTATTTTATATATAATAGTGTGTATATGTCAATCCCAATGCCCAATTTATCCCTCCCTATAATTTTAAATGAATTGTGAGTATCAGTCAGTGACAGCACTCTTGAATGAAAGTCCCATTCTAGTAACTGGCAGTTATGTTTAATTAATGAATTCATGACAAAAGAATCAAGCCTTGGCCTCTAGTTCTTTGTTTTATAATATAAATAGGATATTACCAAAGTTGTAGCATTTAAAAAAGAGAACAGGAAAATAGCAACTGAATACCAGTTCTTACTGTTCTGGTATCCGCCCACATTCCCTCATGTAACCTGTGTGCATCTTAATTCTTACCCTTCTTCTTTTCCCACAATCCCACCAATCCTTTCTTCTAGTCTAACTGAACCTGCCAAGCCCTGGGTCTGATGGTCACTTGCTCATCTCACCTGCCAGTCACTGCTTGGCCTTAGTGCATTTCAACAGTCTCAGGTTTTCAGCTGGCACTCCTACCTTCCCTGACCAGCTTCAAAATACATGATTTGTTGGGTGAATCCTCCTCTATAAACTTCTATAAAAATTGTTCACTTTCCCTTAAACATGCTGGGGTCCAATGTGTCTTTCCTCATAAAGAATAATGCACCAATTGCCAAGGGAAGTCCTCCCTCCCCTGGGATCATCCAGGGAGGCCATGACAGCACTCTTCTCAACCTCTAAGATGAAGCTGACTCACGCCAGGAGATAACATGATTTCCCAACAAGAGATCCTATAGCTTTAGCTGAATGAAACATCATTAGCGGATGATGAAATAGCACTGTGGCCCTTAGTTCTGATTCTGAATTAAAAGCCTGAGATGGGATCCCAAGGTGAGTCCAAGCCCTGGGAACTCCAATGGCCTCCCCTCAACATCTGTGGCCATCACACATATATCCAACTGCTGCTGAATCACTCTTTTCAGAAAGACAAAATTCTCCTAAATATCCTAGGATTTACAAGAACATGAAAAGCAATAGTTTTAAAAACCAAACAACTCATTCTATTCCATGGGCTTTGGCTGTAGAGTCTACAAAATGTACCATGTACTGGACTGACACCAGACTGAACCTAAATTTCCAATATACTAGTATTAACAGAGCAAAGAGCTCAGATATGAAATAAGTTTTAATGTGTGGGCCCAATAGTTCTCAAAGTAACTCAAAATGGAATGAAGAGAACTACATGAAAAGACAAACATGGCAAATCTTGTTGTAAGCCAATTTTACTCAAAGATAAATAAAAACACCATTTTAAAATTAAAACGAATGCAGATACACAAAGTGTACATGATTTCAAGAGAAAATTAAATCACCTGCCTGGAGGATGTACTAACTCTAACTCCTCTTTACTTTAGAAAATGTTTACGAAACAGCTATTTTTATATACATCCATTGACAAAGAGTGAAGTTAAAAACTCCACAGAGAATGAGTACTTTTCAGTCAACAAATCAACTTCAAAATTATATACTAAAGTTATCACTTAAAACTGTCCCCCAAAGTTCTGAATGCACATAACAGAAAATATTTTAAAACATATTCTAGAGACAGCACTATGACAAAAATAATTGCAATAATTGAACGTAATGAAGCTATGATCAGACTATTTTTTTAAATAATTGCAATGTTGAACATAATGAAGCTATGATCAGATTATTTTTTTTAAAGTCATATTCATTACTCTTGTTGATCTATGAAAAACTCAAAACCTAATATTTTTCCCTATCAACCTCCTGTTAATTTATATACCACTACGCTGGTGTTGCCTAACTTTTCAGTAAGTTCTTTCCATTTGAAAAATGTATCTGGTTCATGTAACTTTTACACAGCCATGTAAAGAGATAATTAACCATGATACATTTAAATATCTTTATAATTTGTAATTTTCCAACAATCATCAAAAATGTTGGGAAAAAAGATCGAAAAAATACAGCAAAAAAAATTGTGAATCTGTTAGGCTAGAATACAGACATAAGAAAGCAATAAATTCCAAATCTGACTGACAAGCAAGTCATAAGTGAGTAATATTTCCTGAGACTTTTCTACATGAACAAACTCAAGAAATGTGTAACAGTTGCCACGAGGGCCTAGACTGTTCTAGATATGTTAATACCCTGTATACAATAAGCTTAATCCCTGACAATCATCTCCCCAAGGTGATGAAGGTAATCAACTATACCCAGTTTAAAATATGCAAACTTTAAAACCAGATCAAGAATCCTACCAAAATTCACACGCAGCTTATTATATAGCCTAATAAGTGGCTGGGCTTTTTAGAAGCCAAATTGACTCTAGTGGTTTTCCAACCTTTTCAAACAATGCAATCTTATTTTCAAAGGATCTAAGAGAATCTCCATCTCTTAAAAAATAAAGGCATAGCTGCCTGTATCAAACTCAGATCTCCTTCCTATACACGCCCCCCCACACACACAAAGCACCCAGAAACAAGGCTGGAATTCCCCTGGCTCCCTTCCTGTGCCAGGCAGATATCCGCACCAAAAGGATCCACAGTTCCTGCCCACAAGAAATCCAAATATTTACGCAGTGTGATTAGTGTTGCTGTTATTAGAGATCTGTGCAGTCACCATTTCATACCTACAGACATGACATTTGGTTAGGTCTTGACAAAAATTCTAGGCAGAAGCCAAGGCACTGAAGAAAAAAGTACTTAGTTTTTGCCAAGTGATTTAATGGGGAGGAAGACATCTGGCTGTCTTCCTCACCCCAATCAACCTTCCATTTGCTAAGGAGGAACTTCTGGGGAGAGAGGGAAGCAGTATCTGCTCTTACTCTAAGGTCAAAAGATATGCAAAACTCTACTCAAATACATTTCTTTCTATTTACTTTGGAAATACAGGTAACGTTGTAGCATACAATTCAGATGACAATCACCCATAACTTACTCCTTTATAATTCAATATAGTTTGATATCTCACAGACAAATCTTTCGGCATTAATGCAATGTTTATGGAGAACATTTCAATGCTACCTTTCTTCCAATTGCTCCGTTCTGCTTTTTTGGAGGCGGAGGCTCAAAAATGCGTTGCTGCTGCTGAGGTGGGAGTGTAGAGTACAGTGGAATGATTTTAATGTCACCAACTTCTGGGCCCAAATCATCAACCTCACGCTTTATTCTCTTACAGGCTTCATCAATTTCCTACAAAAGTTTGAGTTTGAAAATAAAATGAATACACACTGAAACATTTTAAGTATTTACCATAATCCTAGTTCTATGCAGCTTATTTTCATTTTAGTAATCAAAATTAATTTAGCAAATTTCACTGGGATTTCCAAAAATAATCCAAGAAACTGACTTCTGTAGTCAAATAAACACAAAATTGCCTTACTGGCATTCCACACCCTTTTTCTTAGACTCGATATCCTAATTAATTCTCAACAAACTGTACTAAAATTGAAATTTCTCACCCAGGAATATTTAACTGCACTCATAACCTTTTCAATTTTCACAATCTAAAAGAAATGGATGTGCTAGATATTTTAAACAAGCCAATTAGGCTTTAATGTCACGTATCACTAATGCAATTATATGGAAGATTTGCTTCATTGTGCTTAATGAGAACACACACCTCTACAGTATCAACATAGATATTTAAGAACTAGGTTAACCCAAATATCTTAGAGCCTCTTCAAAAATTTCCCTACTACAGAAAACGATTCCAATACATTTGCATTCAAACCCAGTTTTAAAGAGAGGACACACAATGAATACTGAGAGTGTGTGAGCGACAGGTAGATGGGAAGCTCTAGGGGATGGCAAAGGGACTTGAAAATGGGAAGGGAGCCAATTTTAAATTTTACAGAAGCTTTGATTTAGTTAAACTCAGAAGTATGCTAAATGATTTGGCAGTCTGTCCAATAATCTCTACCAGAAGTTAGCCTTATTGACAAATTATCTTTTATTCAAACGACAGAATGATTTTTAAACATTTATCAGGTTAATTTATTGTATATAATCAAGCGAGAATAATTTTCCTTGAAATGATTGTAAATCAAAGTGCAACTCTGTTTCCATGTTAAAGAATACAAAGATTTTGGATACTTAAGAACAAAAAAAAAAGGTTTTTTTCATCAATTTCAAACATACCAGTTTTCTTGAATAACAGATAAAGTCTTGAAAATTGTGACACAGAAAATTACTACTAAGTATTTGATGTAATAGTTTCCTTTGAGATCTAAAGTTTCCAAACGAAAATGAAAGTTTGCTATTCACTGAAAAAAATATAACAAATGAAACAAATATTTTTACCAAAAAAACTGCTTTCAAATGCTGTACCTAGATTAGAATGCCCCCTGCTGGTATACAAATACAAAATTAGACCTCCTCCCCACCCCCGCAAAAAAAACTGAATATAAATCCAAAACTAGATTTTATATATTACATATCCTATAGGAAAACTGACACCAGTATTTTCAATTTTGTTAATTCTATAATATATTCGACTGGAAAATAAATGGTCAGAAGCCACCAAATCCCAGATTTTATATAGAAAATTCAAAGTGCCCCAAATCATGCATTTGCAGACTCCAGAAATTTTAACAAGATTATTGTACTTGGAAGTACTGGAAGTATCTGCTAATCATGTATGGAGCTAAAACAAAATCACTATTGCACGGGATATAAAGACTACTCTAAAGAGCAGAGGGGAAAAAAATGCCACACCATTTATGTTTTTATACAAAGTTCTAAACACTATGCTTTTAAACTCAGCAACAAAATTTTCCCTAAATTTAACCAAACTTCCAGAGTCAACACTGTCAGTTCTGAAGACCACAAAGCTTATTAACATTCATCAGCACAATGCAACCTTCTGCTTACTCATGAATTGAGAACTGAGACAAAAGTTTAAGAGTTTCTGAATTCAGGAAAGACTTTCAGCTCCAAAAGCATCAATATGTATGTTAGTAAATTAATTCAGACCCTACTAATTTAAAGAATCTCAACTCCCGCATGTGGAAAAGATTCAGTGAAATTAAAGATAAAAGAATATACTGCTTAAAGAATGAAGGTTTCAACATCTTTAAGCATCTACAATTGATATTTCAATTATAATCATTCTTATCTAATTCAGTAGAACAGCTCCTCTAAGGAGCTCTTCTAGGAACGCTTGATTTAATGGATTAACAAAAAAATAATACACATTCTAGAATTCACATGTTTTCCAACCTTTCACCAATTAAAAACTGGTCTCTCCCCTCCCAAATTAACTCAAGGGACTACAGAAAACACAACTGTTTACGTGGTCAAAATGGTAACATGGTCATCATTTTTAAATGTCAAGATAGCTAAATTTTATGGATGCTATTCAAATTTATGGAGACAGGAGTACTGAATTCCCAGAATCTACCATTTAACTGACCAAGTAAAAATAACAGGTTCACAGACATGAGGAGTAGTAGTATTGCTACCTTATCCTTAAAGGTCTTTACATTCTTGAAGACTTTATTAGTCTTCTAAAGGAAACTTAAAAATGCAACAGGACACATGTAAACCTAGTTCAATTACAGTAATACTTTACTGAAAGATACACACATTTGAAAACCTTGGGGCTTATTCCCTTCCTTTCCCCAGCTGTGGGGTAGCTGCCAAAATATCAACCACAGAAATTTAACTCATAGTAAAGCATCTCAGGTCGTCTCCATAAGGCCATCTGATATTTTTGATAGAATTCTAATATGCTTGTCTATCTGAACGTAATGACTATTTTGAATAGCCGTTAAAAAAACATGCTATGCACTTTGGAGGAAGTGAGAAACTATAGAGACCATACACAAAAGAACAAAATGAATACAACAGCCTCAACATTGCATTATAGGATAAACACTGTTTACATGCATCTAAAAAGCATTTGGTACTCTTGCTTACAAAATATATATAAAAATTCTTCCATTCAAAATGCATACAAAGGGAGACTAATACATACAGAGATCTCTGTAAAACTGAATTTGCAACCCACCTTTTTTCCCAAAAGAACAAATATGATTCTCTACTGTGAATGATTTTGCACCCCCAGGGGACATTTGGCAATGTCTACAGACTGGGGGAGTGTAACTGCATCTAATGCGTAAAGGCCAGAGACACTAAGAAACATCCTACAATGCATGGGGTACCCACAGCAAAGAATTAATCAGCCTACAACATAAATAGTGCTATGGTCGAAAAACCCTGCTCTACAGAAAAGAAACTATGATCAATGGGACAGAAATAATAAATCATATGGACAATACTGAAAAAATGCAAGAGTAAAAAAAATCACTCAACATTTATAGCTCTTAATGCAACAGCATTTGATCAAATATTATATATCAAGCATCCCTGCAGACTGAACGCAAATAAGAGAGTTCACATTCTAGTGGAGGTGAATGAACAGCACAGATGCAGAACATTTCCAGCTATGAAGAAAGTTGTAATGGAATAGCACTGCTCTAGAACCTTGCTAGGAATAGAATCTCAGGCCCTACCTGACCTACTGAATCAGAATCTACAAGCTTTCTAAGTGATCAGCACATATATTAGTTTGAGAAGCAAGTTCTAGAAAATTCACAAAGCCTACTACAGCAAATGACAAGCTTTAAGAAAACCTCTAGAAAAGGCTTTCTAAAACTATTTTATCCAGATAGCTTTCATTGAGCTTATTTAGCCATCAAGAATTTTTCAGCACACCTGTAAACATCCTGTTGGATATGAGTTTAGAAAATGCTGCATCTGAGAATAAAATTCCTAACTTAAAATTGATGTAAATTCTAACTAAGGAATTTCAGTGATTCCTTCCAATCCTCAGTAAACACATGCAAGAAGACAAAAACAAAACACACACATTTGTTTTGATGGTAGATGGGCACCTGAATTACCTGAGTTCACTTACAAACTAAATTACTGACTATAATAACCAGATTTCACATCACCTGTGATTCAAATTCATACCTCAGCAAAACTGCAAATTAACACAACACTACTCACCACCCAGGTCTCTCCAAAGTTGAGACTACAATTGCTAAATCTTGAAATTCTAAAAGCATTTAATATTCTTAGGGTAATTAACTAGAACACAAAGACTAATAGTATAAAAGGGTATTCCTAGAGTACACAGATAAAAGGAGTTAAATATTTCATATATATATACAATCAGGTTGAAGAAAAACTTTAAATACTGGGATAAGAAATATATGGTTAATATATGCCAAGTTCTTAAAGCTGTTGCCTAATAAAAACTATAAATAATGAAGCAAATAATGACAATACCTCTTGACCAGTTAAGAAAAGTAGAAGATCTCCTTCCTCTTCTTCACACATATGAATCTGGATCACGGTTCGAATTGCTGCTTCAAGATAATCTCTCTCTGGTTCGGGAGTATAAAAGATCTCAACAGGATGTGTACGCCCAGGAATAGTTAAGAGAGGACAGTTATCAAAGTAAATCTGGAATTTTCCTGCATCTAGAGTAGCGCTCATAACTATAACCTGAAAAGAAAACAGTAAATTAAGTGAAGCTATCTTCAAAGATCCTTATGTGGTTTTAAAGTAAAAAACAGAAGAGTAATGTTTACTGCTCCAAATACGTCAATATGCCTAAATAAACTGTGATTAAAAAATTCAAATACGGAAAAGCTGTGCTATAGTAAGCTATTTACATTTTTTAAAAGTAGGAATAAACCTGGCATCCAATAAATAAACTAGAATACATGTTCATGAAGCAACACCTTAAAAACCAAAGTTTATATAATTACATGACATGTAAAAGGGATTGGTAAAAGACAACATAAATATGTAGTATGATTGCAGCTATGTTATTAAAACAAAACATGACAACCTTGCACCTAGGGGAAAACAGGAAGAAAGCGCAAAAACAAAACAAAACAAAATATTTCTCTATTCTTCCAAACCATCTTTATTAAGCATATGTTCATCAGAAAATTTTCTAAAACAGAGGCTTTCTATACTGCTGTAAAAGCCACAGTGAAAAAAGGTTGTTCAGGTGCAGGGTTGCATGACCGTGTAGTCACCCTCCTTTTATTTAAATTATGACGTTATATGACCCATTAAAAACGTACTTAAATAGAAGGCTCCCCCCTTAAACATTCCACTACAGAGTTCTTAATTTCTACTTTGAGTTCCTACCTAAAAATTTCAGTAGCTCATAAGGTTTAATCAATAATGACAGTACTCATATAGTTATTCAAATATATTCTTTAAAAGCATAAATTTAATATTTATAAGCCAAATCGTACTCAATATCAATTTTTCTTAAGACCAAGAATCTTTCTGCCTAGTATACAAACCCTCTGTAACACATACACTAACACACGATACTAAGTTCCAATGAATGGTACACACATACACACAAACACAATGCAAAAGGGGAACTTCACAAACTTTGGGAGACAAAAACGTCAGCATATTCAGTCAGTTTTAAGCCCTTATCAACACAGTAACACTGGCCAGGGTCTAAGTGGTGTAATGGACAGAAAAACAAGCAAACAAACACAAGACCCTAGGTTAAGGGAAGGCATTTCTAAGGAGTGGTTTATTCTGGGTGTAGTTATTCCACTCTCCAGCATTACGAGTTATAATGAGCATGTTTGTGTTGGGACAAGGACAAAGATTTGATCCTTAATGAAGGCGTTCCCTGTACTTAATAAAGTCAGGGTGAGCAGAAGGCTTAAAAACACCATTAGATCATTTAAAACAAAACAAAACAAAACAAAAAACTGGGTGGGTTAGAAACTGAAAAGATTTGGCTTAAAAATACATTACTAAAATGTATTACTAAAAATACATTACTAAAAAATACATTACTAAAATTACATTACCAAAAAGATTTGGCTTAAAAAGGCATTACCAAAAATACATACTTAGAGTCTAAAAGACACAGCAAGGTAAATTAGAAAGGATAAACCACTATAGGTACTCTTATTGGCTGCTTCTTTTAGAGATGATTATTTTTTGTAGTCGATTAGAGTGATCATCATGTGCTCCCTGTTTTTTATATATACATACATATATAGGTATTTTTTAAGAACAAATAAATTAATTCACCTTTAAATCTGATCTCTGTCTAACAACCTCCTTCAGAACACCCATGAGAATATCTGTAGCCAATGTCCTTTCATGAGCCTCATCAAGAATTATTACACCATAACGCTCCAAGAGAGGATCATTCATAGCTTCACGAAGTAACATCCCATCAGTCATATACCTATATTGACAAAGAACATGTTAGTTAAGGTTCACTTAGGGCATTTTAAGACTAACCTTCATGACATAAATATGAAATGCAAAGACATCAGATAAGTCAAAATTAAACTCTTATTCAAACCAAATGTGCTACTGTTTCATAATCAATTGCAAAATTAAGCTTCCAGAAAAACTTTTCAGTGAATATATCAAAGTTATACATTATCAAATCCTATCAAGTGAGCCTGTAATACTGCAATGCATTGAGAAAACAAGGTAAATCTGATGATGGAATATGACAAACACATGGTTTCACACAAATGCCAAAGTAAAATTAGTCACTTAAATAAATTTCTTAAAAATAAAATAAAATTTTAAACAAATATTCAACCTGCGAATAAAACTAAGAAACCATTTTAAGTTGTTTTATCACATTACAGCACTAAAATGTTGTATTTCTTTAAAATCCTAATAATTCCTCACTTAAGCTAACAGACTCCTGGTTCAAAAGGACTAAGAGAGCACAAGTCTACCATCTTTCTTTCCCCAGCCCCATCCAATTCAATAAAATGATGGTAAAGAATCATAAAAAGGAATATATTCATGGAATGAGTAGCAGCATTAGCACTATGGAAATGCTGATAAATACATATGGAAGAGAAAAGGCAAATGGCATTAGCTGTATCCATGAAGCAAAGAGGAAAACTAGGCTTAGGGATGGCTCAAGAGAAGACAGCTAATGTGTAATACAGGCACTCAGAAGAAGGGTGGTTTGCAGAATGGCTGTATGGGTCAGCCATCTCCTGTCCATTCCATTCTGGCTGCTACTGTCACTAACACGAAACGCTATCCTACATTTGGCACCTGGACAAATTGCAAATGCTGAAGTCACAGGTCATTCAGTTAAAATACAAATCCATGGTTTTATTTACAAAATTAAAAGCAGTATAAAAATCTGATGTCATTATTTATGACTTCACTATTCTGGCTCTATTTTTTGTTTTGTTTTGTTTTGTTTTGCGGTACGCGGGCCTCTCACTGTGTGGTCTCTCTCATTGCGGAGCACAGGCCCAGCGGCCATGGCCCACGGGCCCAGGCACTCCGCGGCACGTGGGATCCTCTCGGACCGGGGCGTGAAACCATGTCCCCTGCATCGGCAGGACTCCCAACCACTGCGCCACCAGGGAAGCCCCCTGGCTCTATTTTTGACAAATTAGTCTAATCTAATCTTTCACGGACCAACTTGGTATTTTTAGCTAAGGCCATCTGCTGGAGCACCAAGTTCAGCAAAATGACAGTATACAACCCACAGGAAGCCCTCTCTTTATTTTACCTGAACTTAATTGTAAATTAAGACTTTTGGCAAAGAAATCCATCTTTACTCTTTATGTGTTATGTTTCCTTCTTCTTTGGTCCTATTTTAAAAAGGAAGCTACCACATTCCTGGCATCGACACAGCATTACCTGCAAGATTATTTTATATTAAGACCATGAAGCAAAAACAGAGCCAATTAAACTATGACTCAATGCCTTAACCACAGTGCACCACGGTGCATGAATCAGCTACACTATCCTCTAGATGCTCTGAAATATCTTTTATCTCTTTGAGGACATGTGGTGCTTTCTCCTGCCTTCAGATGTTATTACTGACATGAGCTGGGCAGTCCTTTTGCACATTATCTCAGTAGCAAAACATTAATACAGTTTCATCTACTTGTGGATAATTTCCTTAGATTCAACAAAGCTCTTGTCTGTTGCTTTGCAAGGCAAAAAACCTGAACTGGTCACTCTCTGAACAGCAAATATCTGCTTAAATACTACCAAATTTACACTCTACTGCTCAATTTGCAAGCCAATTCATTTCAACATGGAATCTTAGTGTATTATTTTGAAAATACTTTAATTAACAAATGAACTCAACATATGTAGTTACAGCAATACATATTACTTATTTGAAGTGACAACTTGTACAGCTAGATCAAGTTCAAACACTGACAACCACCTAACTTCTACCTGCTTAGAAGGCCCACATAGACTGTAAAATGCATTCTAATTTCACATATTAAAATTGTGATTAAAAAGCCACTAAAGTATCAAACTTTCACTTGAAAACTCCTTAAAAAAAAACAAAACACCCTTTTATTTTGATCTTTTCTCATATTCCTCAAACTTCAGACCACCAAAACACTATGGAGGCATCCAAAAGGAGAGCTAACCCAAATGCTCATTCTTTCATATTTTTCTGAGAAGAGGGGAAAGGTTACAAATGGCAGTTTATAAATTAAATTAATGGAACTATTATTTGCCTTCTTTTATTAACAACTTGTATTACCTATTACCAAGTTAAATGGTCAACTAAACCTGAACCCTCTGACTTCCAGATTCTACAGACTCCTAATAGTTCAATATTGATTAGATCATCACCCAGTGATCCAATTCTATGACATGTTACAGTTAATTATCTCCTGCATCACCAGCTAATATGGGAAGCTTGCTGTTTGTACAACAGAGAGCTTCAGGAAAAAAGACATTTTTGAAGTTGGAAAATCTCTCAAAGATACAAATTTGCTGCTTTCCCAGTGAAGAAAACAGTACTAGTAGTTAACTTTTCCAGGGTCTCAAAACCAGTTAAACAGCTTACTATCAGTGTACTGATTCCCAATCCCAGGCCCCTCCTACACTAACACACTCTCCTAAAAGTCCCAGATAAATAAATTAAAAAGATACCTGGTGATTTGCTGTACTGCTAGATGTACGAAACCCTTTGCTAAAAAAAACAAAGTAACCTGAAACAGAGCACAAAAAAGGGAGAACCAGGTAGGTACTGGTGGTCCTATTAAAACCCTAACCATTTTCTTTTAGTTAGGTCAAGTTTTACTACCTTTCATAGTAGTGATAAAATACTTAACCCAGACTAAGGGGTGAGCCATAAAAATAGGGGGTCACAATAATAAATTGTAATTACATTATTCTGAAGTTTCAGTAATGGACTAGTAAACAAAAATTGCACAGGACAGCCAAACTCTACATTTTACTGGATACCCTATTCTCCAGTGTTTTTTTAACTGTCTTAGGACAAAGACTAGCTTAAAAAGTCATCAGCATCACCTGGGAACTGGTTAGAAATACAGAACTGGCCTCACCTCAGACCTACTTAATCAAAAATTCTGAAGGTGAGGCATAGCAATCTGTGTTCTAACAAGCTTTCCTATGATTCTGATGCTTGCTAACTTGTGGAAAGCACTAGTCTAAATTAATCAAGTTAAACAAGAGGCAGGGTATTCCCTGGCGGTCCAGTGGTTAGGACTCCAAGCTTCCAATGCAGGGGGGCCAGGTTCAATCCCCGGTTGGGAACTAAGATACCGCAAGCCGCATGGCATGGCCAAAAAAAAAGTCTTTGGCGCTATTAAAATAAAACTTAAAAAAAAAAAAAGAGGCAGATTAAGCAAAGTAGATGGTTATGGTGGCAAAAACATCCTTGGAGCAAGTCAGAAACAGTCCCTATTTCCAACCAGGACTGTCTATATAATAAAACAAACCAAAAAACCCAGTGTGCTAAGTACTATCAATTTAGCTTAAGTATTTTTGCAGTCAATGTGCACAGGCAGACGGCATGGCACAAGCCAACCGCAAACTCTTGATCCCACCAATGTCACAAATTCTGGTATAAACAAAGCACTTTAAAACATTATGTACTGCAAACGTGTTATTTGTTTATAGTTTTCTTTACATATATTTATAATTTTTGAAACATCTCAAGTAGTCAGATTCAAAGAAAAGTCATAAAGGGAAAAAAGATCCACAGAAAGGTGACAAATGCTTTGTAAAATGAACACCAGAAATTTAAAAAAAAAATTTTTTTTTTTTTTTTTCGGTACGCGGGCCTCTCACCGTTGTGGCCTCTCCCGCTGCGGAGCAGAGGCTCCAGACGCGCAGGCTCAGCAGCCATGGCTCACGGGCCCAGCTGCTCCGCGGCATGTGGGATCCTCCCGGACCAGGGCATGAACCCATGTCCCCTGCATCTGCAGGCGGACTCTCAACCACTGTGCCACCAAGGAAGCCCTAAAAAGTTTTTAATAATAAACTATGTATTATTTATAACTTTAATGAATGTCAACAAGTAATGCTCAAGTTATGAGTGATGAAAAACTGACTAGGGCTTCCCTGGTGGCGCAGTGGTTGAGAGTCTGCCTGCCAATGAGGGGACACGGGTTCAAGCCCCGGTCCGGGAGGATCCCACATGCCGTGGAGCAACTAAGCCCGTGCAACACAACTACTGAAGCCCACATGCCCTAGAGCCCGGCTCCACAACAAGCCACCGCAATGAGAAGCCCACGCGCCACAACAAAGAGTAGCCCCAACTCGCCGCAACCAGAGAAAGCCCGCGTGCAGGAATGAAGAAAAAAACCTGACTGTATGGGTAAGCAATCCTTAGTAACAGTGTTCTCGGGGGGGGGGGGGCAATAATAAGACTCCCTGCCTCAGCGCCACCCCCACAATTCCAGACTGATCAAAGATGTTTAAGACAAAAACATACTAGAGTACAGCATACATGGAGGCTTATTTAAAACAACCTTGGCCAGGGTGTGATGCAAAATCCAACATTAAAAAGTGGTTAAACACTTGTATAAAATTCGTGTTTCTGCAAGGCATGAAATGTCATAAACAAGGCAAGGAAACAAATGGCAAACTAGGCAAAAACTGCAGCTCATATCCAGAATACCAACTGCTAAAAGTTCATACAAATCAGTAAGAAAAAGGCCGACCAACCACAGAACAACCATAGGACAAAGAATAGAAAGTTACCAAATTTCATCAATCCTATAATACTGTTATGTTTTTAAAATTTACCTTCTCTGATTGGCATGCATTTTATTTTTATTTTTTCCACTCATGATTTTTTAAATTGAAGTATAGTTAATTTACAATGTTGTGTTAGTTACTGCTGTACAGCAAGGTGATTCAGTTATACATATACATACTTTTTAAATATATATTCTTTTCCACTATGGTTTATCATAGAATACTGAATATAGTTCTCTGTGTTATACAGTAGGACCTTGTTGTTTAAAGCATACATTTTAAAATAGCACCTGTCAACCAGGTAGCAATACTCCTGGAAAGATGAAAAAAGCATCTCAGATTCCAAAAAAAAAATACAAATGGCCCATAAATACATGTAAAGATGCTCAATTTCATACAAAAGAAATGCAAATTAAAACCATAATGAGATTCTATTTTTCACTTACAATACTGACAAAGATAAAAAAAAAAGTTCCACGACAAAGTGTTGGCAAGAGCATGGAAGCTAACGCTCATTTGCTCATCCCTTACTGGTCTGAGTAGATAAAATCTCTGTGAAGGGCAATCTGGCCACAGCTAATAAATTCAAACACACCCTTTGATCCAACCAGTTTCATTTTTAAGAAACTCATTTCACAGATATACTCACCTGTACACATGTGTGAAAAAATGTGTGTACAAGATTGTAAGGGAGTACCTAGGGCAGCAACTGATTTTAATAACAAAAACTGTAAATTTGAGTGTCCATCAGAAGAATTAAACTATGCAGCCATTAAAAAGAATGAGGCGGGCTTCCCTGGTGGCACAGTGGTTGAGAGTCTGCCTGCCGATGCAGGGGACACGGGTTTGCGCCCCGGTCCGGGAAGATCCCACATGCCGCGGAGCGGCTGGGCCCGTGAGCCATGGCCGCTGAGCCTGCGTGTCCGGAGCCTGTGCTCCGCGACGGGAGAGGCCACAACAGTGAGAGGCCCATGTACCGCAAAAAAAAAAAAAAAGAAGCAACTTTGTTTATTGATCTACAACAACCTCCAAGATAAATATAAATGAAATCAGCAGCCATACGTCTTGAACCAGCCCTACTATAAACTCTGAATTAATCTGTTCTGAAAATCCTAGTTACACGGTGCTTTTCCAGTACTGTTAGGGTTTTGGTTACCTTTCAGAGTATAGGCTTTATCCTGGCATGATTAAATACGCATGTAAATCAAAACTATGTTCTTAGAGGATCCAAAATTTGTCTCAGTATGACCCAAAGAAATTCTTGGTATCTGCTTCAAAGAGTATTTAGTATAAATGACAGGCACTGTTCATTCTGAGTAATTAGACTTACTGCTTCACAAATATTTACACATAACTATATGGAGAGATGAAGAATGAGGATGGAGAGGAATAACAACACATAAAGTAGTTAAGAAACACATCCTTGTTGCAAGACAAACCTTGATCAAGTTCAACTTCTCTAATACTCCATTTGAAAAATGAGAATATGGTAGCTATTGTTTAAATTAAATAAAACAATGTATATAAAACACCTAACTGCACCAACTGCCTGGCACTTGGTAAGTATTCAATACAGTAGAACTCTACACTACACTCTTAACTAACCTCCACCTAATGAATGAATCCTTGGGAAAACCACCCTTACTCTACAAACATACTGTAGTATAACTACACTTTTGTCCCTGCCAGTTGGGTCAACATAATCATATGTGACATGATGATCAACTTTTAGAACAGAAAAGAGAGCTGTACATATGTATCCTAAGTTGTATGCTCCAGAAAAGCTTGAAAAAGATAAATCACACACACAAAAACTATCAAATGTGTGAGATAACTACAGAAGAGTGAAAGGTGTCTGGAATTCCAGAATTCCAAAAGACTGAACTCTCTTAAATTCCAGAAAACAACACCTGTGTACTTTGCAAGTGTTTGAGGTTTAGATCCCACCTTTAGAACTAGACATTTTACTAAGTAATGGAACTCCAAAGGGCCCATATTCAAGGAAATGGGTTGGTCCTACATTAACAGATTGACGAATGAATGTATAGGTTTTAAGCTAAAATAAAATGTTTAAGATTTTCATAAATTTTCTATTTACCACTGTTTTTATTTTATTTTAAATTTTGACTGCGTTGTGTCTTTGTTGGTGCACACGGGCTTTCTCTAGTTGCGGCGAGCAGGGGCTACTCTTCGTTGCGGTGCACAGGCTTCTCATTGCGATGGCTTCTCTTGTTGCAGAGCACGGGCTCTAGGCACGCGGGCTTCAGCAGTTGTGGCTCACGGGCTCTAGAGCGCAGGTTCAGTAGTTGTGGCGCACAGGCTTAGTTGCTCCACGGCATGTGGGATCTTCCTGGACCAGGGCTTGAACCCGTGTTTCCTGCATTGGCAGGCGGATTCCTAAGCACTGCGCCACCAGGGAAGCCCTACCACTGTTTTTAGATTAACCCACTACAATCCAGTCAAGTGACATATGTGTCTCTATTAAAGAAAAGCTACCCATATTAAAATGCCTACACAAACAGGTTTGTGTCTGGTAATTTCTTCAAAGTTATAATGGATCAAGACTTCTGAAAGAGACAATGACTAAAAGAAGTACTTACACACTTTCCTACCACAAAACCTATTTTTTTTTTTTTTTTTTTTTGCGGTACGCGGGCCTCTCACTGTTGTGGCCTCTCCCGTTGTGGAGCACAGGCTCTGGACGCGCAGGCTCAGCGGCCATGGCTCACGCGCCCAGCCGCTCCGTGGCATGTGGGATCTTCCCGGACCGGGGCATGAACCCGTGTCCCCTGCATCGGCAGGCGGACTCTCAACCACTGCGCCACCAGGGAAGCCCCCACAAAACCTATTTTTGTTTAAAGCCCCTATCCGTAGAATAATTTTTTAATGACAATAGTAAGGAACAGAAAAATAACAAAGCTAAAATAGTTTGCATTTATCAGGAATAATATTCAGAAGATAGAACTACATAGAGTACAGTGATTTTATAAAATATTGTTCTTTTCACCAGCAAATATGGTGAGTCTAAACACTCTACCCTTCCTTCACAATGCCAACACTATGAAATGGTTGATTACCAAAAAAAAGCAAACAATTTTTAAACATGCTTACAGTGAATGCTATTATACTTATTAAAGAGCTACTGATAAAGTTATCAAATACCTTCACCCATCAAAACAATTTTTTTCCAATATCAGTTAGTACTTCTGTATGCCATGTGCACAAAAAAAGTTGATCATACATTTTAAGTATATAGAAGTCAGTTTAAAAAATGAAGTTTTTTACCTCTTTTAAGTGACCTGGCTATTTCTGGACTCATCACTAACTTAAGAAAGTCTTCTGTGCATGTCCAAAATAGCTAGCACTGTATGCCTCAGTTCTATGATTTTAGACAACTTCACAAACCTGATCCACAAGAACACAGCCATTTAAAAAAGCAAGACATTTCGTTGTTCAATATTAAGATCTCCTAAAGGACAGCTCACATACAATCCACTAAAGCACAATCTAAGTTTACTGTGTAGAAAAATAAAGGTGGGAGCATCCAATCTGATTCCGCAGACATCACATTAGCAAATAATGGTGGTTAAGAATGAAATAATGACTGAGTTTTTTCTTTCAATGTCCAATATTTGTTTAATAGTCTATTAAGTTGTTAGAACATAAATACTTATTAGGTTCTTAGAACCAAACTACTAAATAAACAAGAATTCTGAGTTATTTCTTTAGGCCCAGAGTGTCATGAAAAAACTCCTGACATTAAGCATGCTGCAAATCAAAGCAGCATGGGAACTTCTACTCTACTTAAAATCTAGCTTATCTACCTAGTTAATTTGCCCATTTAAGTCTCTCCATCCTTCTCAGCTCAGATGAAATACCACCTCTTCTGTGAAATCATCTACACAATTCATGTGACATTCAAACTACCTTCTTAATTGCTTCATAGCTTACCTCCCCAACCAAGTCAGAAAAGAGCCAGCAACAGTAGCTCGGTTCCTTTATATACATAATGATCCTTTCACTGGTAAAGGGATAAAGATTTATATAGGCTCACGTTCAGTTTGACATATTCTTAGCAAAAGCATTACCCAGTATGAGCAACACTAATCTTACTATAACCACAACACTATATTTAGCATGATATCAGTTACAATGAGAACAAATCACTATTAAATGTAAACAGTCACATGGAAAGGTACTATACAGTACTTGGAATAATTTGCAATCTACAATGTTTTAATGCAATTCTAATATCAAAAAAATGGACTCCCCTGGTGGTCCAGTGGTTAAGAATCAACCTTCCAATGCAGGAGACATGGGTTCGATCCCTGGTCTGGGAACTAAGATCCCACATGCTGCCGCAGGGCAACTAAGCCCGCCCGCCACAACTTCTGAGCCTTCTCGCACTAGAGCCCACACACAACTAGAGAGCCCACGTGCCACGTGCCAAAACTGAGCCCTCGCACGGCAATCAGAGAGAAGCTTGTGCGATGCAACAAAAGATCCCACGTGCCCCAACTAAGACCCGACGCAGCCAAATTAATTACTTATTTTAAAAATGGACCAAAAAAGCCAAACAGAAAACATCAAATCACACTTATCAAGTATATAGCCTCATAGTTATCAACTGAAATGCTGAATATCAGCAGCCAAAGAATACAGCTTTATTTTGGCAAACAGCCAAAATACATTTGGTATATGTTTCAGAGTTAAGGATCTCATCAAGCAAAAGAAATTAACAATAGAAAAATAAGGAAACTAAATCATTTTTTTCAAAATATACTGCATGCAAATTTTCATAACTTTTGAAGGAAATGTTCTCCCATCTTCACAACAGAATTTACAAAGCTAGGATCAATGTGTAGGTTCTACTGGGTGTTTTTTTTTAATTTATTTGGCTGCGCCAGGTCTTAGTTGCAGTATGCAGGATCTTTAGTTGCAACATGCGGATCTAGTTCCCTGACCAGGGATTGAACCTGTGCCCCCTACACTGGGAGTACGGAGTCTTAACCACTGGGCCACCAGGGAAGCCCCCTACTTGGTGTTTTTAAAGATGTTGGCACTGTAAACAAAAGAGACTTCTATAATCCCTTGCGAGTGCCTAAGTATAAACACAAGCATCAAATGTAATACTATATGCAGACCTTCAGGAAATCAAGTTAGCTTTCTAGGAATTAACAAAAGCCAACAGAATTTTAATTCTAAGGTGACAACAGTGATTTTTTTAGTCTCTATGACAGGAACTGCTTAAGCGGTAAATAGCCACATTTACTCTTTATTCCCACCCCTTTCTAAAGATCCACTAAAACCACCGCCTTTCCCTAACTTCAGTGCTACACTTGAATTAGAACAAAGCCTACCATATAACAGATGTTCAATAAAGTAGTTTATAATTGATGTTTGTATAATTAATGACCTCTAATGACCAGATATCTGTTTCTACATCTTACCTCCAGTCCTAAAAGAATATTTGGATTCATTGATTAATTTCATATTGACAAGTAATGTTTAATTCAAGCTAAAACCCCCAAATTGTAATTCAATTGTTGTATTAAAAGGAACTTTATTAAATTGGTTTTATAAGTCCATTTTAAATTAACCAGGTTAACTGGTTAATAAGATCCAATAATTTCTCAAACTGGAAATCTACCACCACTATCAGCAGCAGCAAGAGTAGAAATGTTGACTTAGCACTTGCTGGGTAACAGGAATTACTCCATGGGCTACACACAAATTACACATGTGATCTGAGAACAACCCTAAGATGTAGTTGTTATCATCAGCTCCATCTTCTGAAAAAAGCAATAAGCTCAGGGGAGATTAATTACGTGGCCAAAATCACAGCTAATAAGTGGCAGAGCTAGGACACAACTCAGGCACTGCAATCCTAGAGTCTGTGCTCTACAATCTCTTTCCTTTTGACTCTCCTCAAGTCAACTTTTTAGAACAAGACTGTCTTGTTGGAAACCCACTCTGGAATCTCTAAGTAGTCCTTATGCAGCTGGTGCTTCGAACTGTTGTTTCCAGGGGTCCCAAAGAATTTGCTATGGCAATGTCTGATAAATCCTCCCCAAGGGTCAACCTTAGATATTCTATTTTACTGGGTTCTTATATTTGTTAAATATTTTTGGATTCTCTTTCATCTTCTTGCCTAGACTGTCTTTTGGAGATTAAAAAATTCTCCAAGTTTCCGATCCATGTTCCGTGGAAAAGCTCTTCCTTGGCTGGTTTGCTCAAAACTTCTCTCCCTCAAGTTTTACAAAGGGCTTACCACACCTTAAAACCCAAGGCTTTATTTCTCCCTGTCACTTAATTAAATTTCAGCTATGTCCTGTCTTTTAACTTTCCTTGATTTTCTAGCATCTTGTCCTGAAGTTATATAAAAGATAAACATCTCAGGATAGTGCACAGTCATACAGAGCTAAAAGCATGTGTCCTCCAATAAAGAGCTGCAACACTTTCTGCTTCATCAACATTATCCTGGGTTGAGTTCTTAGTCTTGTGACATCCCAAAATTGAAATGAATCTGATACCCAAAAGCAAAAGATTCAGAATAAAAGGCAAATTATGTACATAAAATCACTATACCTTCTCCACCAAGACAAGTTTAAACAAATCAGGGAAAATGTCTTTCCATGAAAATTCTACCCTTTCTATGATTATATTTAAGATTCACCCTTAGTCTACATTGTAGTGACAAATTTTCACACTCCTCTGCTGCCCCTTCCGTGTCCTCAGAATTTTTTTTTTTTAAAGGATTCATGCACAAGACATGTCTACAGATACAGACACAGACTCTCTTCCCAAAGGGTTTATGTTCCAATTAGGTAAGGAAAAAAACAAAAAAAACCCCAATCTTTGATCATCCATACTGTCTACAAACCAGTCCTGAAATATCTCAAAAGCCATCTGCCATGGAAATGCTGATTCACACAAATGAGTTGGATACTTTAAATAATATGCAGACTACAGTGCCTTCAAGTAAAAAGTATGATTTTTTTCCCCCTTCAGAAAATAAGTTTTTAAAAATGATGTTCCATGTGCCTAGAAAGATCTGCTTCTCTGCACCCCAATCCCTACTCCTGGCAAACCATTACTTTTAGTTCAGTCCTTGACTTAAAATTCTGCCTTCTCTTTTCTAGTCTCAACTGAATTCTCAAATGATGCTTTCCTATACACTCCAAAATTCTCTTTCAGAGCCTAATCATAATTTTAGATTTTATATTTACTTTTTTATTTGCTTTACGTAGACAGGAACCAGATTTACTACTATACCTAGCACTGCCCAACACACAGAAGGTACTCACTTATTAACTGACTGAATTAATAAGTATTACTTGTGTAAATTACTGGATTCCCTCAATATTACAATCTCTCAGTAATTTGGCAGTTTGAGGAAAAAAATCAGAAAGGAAGCATGCCACCTAAAATAACAGTGAAATTAGCTACTAAATTAATAACTTAAATATTATGATGTTTTCCCGAAAGTTCAAGAATACTAAACTGCTCTATTCCCTTAAAAGTTATCAGCTCCTTCACAAAGAATGAAGAATGGATTTCTTAAAATTTGTTACAAGTCCAACTACAAAGTGCTTAAAATCCTGTGCAAAACTGTTATCAACCTCTTCCTAATATTAAAATAAATTAAGATATTTTTCACTGACTCATCACAAATTTGGCAACTTAATCTTTCTGACTCTTCTGCTATTACTGACTATTATAGCTACCTCATGAGGTACCTCTCCCAATAATGTGCATTCCAAGATGGCCAAAGGAACATAAATATACTGCAAAAGAAATACTTCAGGGAGGGGAAAAAAAAAGATGGGAGCAGGCAAACACACAACAAACAAAATATAAAAACCATTTAGCAGTGGTGGTTTTGAAAAGTAACTTGTCTACTGGGACTGGATAGCTATTTAAGGCTAGTCTAACATACTGTGCACTAATTTACACTAGATCCAATCCTTTAAAATAGCATAATATTAGACCTAGAACCTAGACATATATGTGTCCCAAACACTGAAGAAACTATCTTTGGACCATTAATCTGTATAAAGATGATTTAAAGATATAATTAGGCTAAAGTACTCTCAAACTTATTTAATTAGTAAACACGTATTTGTTCAGTATACACAATGAATGAGGAAGGGCATGGTTAAATTCTCAGCCCCTGAGACAGAATCTTTATAAGTTAGTCCTCTTTACCATCCTTCTATGGTGAAAATTAAAGGCTTCTTCTGGCTACACAGTAGATACATAAGCATTTTATATCTATATATGAAAATAGTTTATGGAGGGTACTGATAGTTGTCTGATGTATTCACTCTTCCTACCCAATCGGTTAAGTTAAAGCTTTAAATGTTTTGAACACTGGGTTCTCAAGAAATGAGTTGATAGATGACTATACAAAATACATATAGGGATTCGTAAGACACTGCACTTAATGAAGCACTCCCATTAGTTAAAACTACCACTAACCCTGTACTACTAGGATTTGATATCACTTAAAGATAATACTAAGTCAGCTTCTAGCTCTTCAGAAGATTCTAGAAGAAATTCCAATAAGCTTACCCTGTCAAGAATTAAAGTTTTTTTAAATTTTATTATAGCCTCCAGAAACCATTCCATTAAAAAAATATCACAATGCCAAAGATACTTTCATTTTGAGCTATCAAATCTGTTACTTGTAACTCCCTATTAACTGAACCAAAATCTTTCACAAGCATACACCTTTTAAAAGCCTACCACTTCCTACTACAAACATACACAACACACCTGTCCCAACACTGCATGTAACTTTCTCATCTCCGAATTTCCAAATTCTGTTCCCCTGCTCAACTGTGGCTTTTAAAAAAAAAAATTCAATGCATACTGAATCAAATTTTAGAATATTATTCCTCCTAAAGGTGAGTAAAATCTGCCTTTTATTATCCTCAATTGCTTGACATTATCTAATCTTAAATAAAAAAATCATAAGTTAAGATTTTGCTCATGTAGTGTTTTTGTCAATTATATTGTAATTACAACCAACCAATAGTGTGATTACACTAAACTAAAAAGATTTATTCAATGAAGATTAAGGTTTAAGCCAAAAACATGTCTCACAAAGTCATAAAGACAAGCTGAAGTAAACATCTAAGTTCAATTGCTATTAAAAATGAAACAATCTGAAGTTCTAATAAAACAGTGTATCAAAGAAACTAAGAAACTGAAATGAAACTTGAGGGTAACAATGTTCTGATTATGGAAAAATTTTAAGTTGTGATATCACAGTTACATTTCAAGAAATCTTATCTTCGAGAGATGCACTGAAATATTTAGATGAAAGTGTATGATGCCTAGGATTTACTTCAAATTATATGGGACATATAAAAGGTTGAGATATGGATGAAATAAGATTGGCCAAGTTTGAAGATGCAAGACAAATAAACGTGAGTTCATTACAGTATTATTCTACTTTTACATACATTTGAAGTTTTCTGTAAAATATATAGTTTCCCCCATAACACAGTATGTACCTCTGCCATCAAAGACTCATGTCACTGTCCATGTAACATTTTATTCCCAATTGTCTTTTAAAAACAACCTGAGGGAGAAGATTGTATCATGACAAGGAAATTGTTTTTAACAAATGATTGAAATGTCATACATACACAGAATAAACAGAAATGTAAAAAAGGGGAAGATTTTCAAAAGCATTACCATCAGGCAACAAACATCACTACTTACGCAGAATGGAAGTGTTAGGATGAAGATAAAAAACTAGGGAAATTAAAGAAAATGTTAGAAAAAAGATCAGTATGGTTGTCAATCATGTGCACCATGGTATAATGAAGAGGAACGAGGTCTTTGAGGAGACTCCAAGAGTATATCACAAAAGATTCCTCCTTTTAGCTCATAACATATGCATGGTAATAGCTGTACAGTTAACATTAAAAGCTCTCTCACCCAAATAAATCATACCCCTTCCCACACATCATTTGTTCTAAAAGTAACTGTCCTTTACTAAGTATATCATTTTACTTTTCTATCATATTTAAATGATACAACATTTCACCTAAGATATTGCACCAAGTAACTAAAAAATCTGACCTTTGAACTTCAATGACCACTGAATAGCTATACATATACTACTACCAAGAAAAAGAATCCATATTAAAAAGTCATCTAGTAAGCATAAGAAGGTCTAATCTGGATTATTCTAAAGTCAGATGGCTTGAGACCCCGCTAGCAAAGTCCCCTATCTGGTGGCAGAAAATAAAAACAGGGGAAAAAAGTGTTCATTTTTAAAGATAATACTTACTTAAGAATGGTTTTTGCACTACTGCAGTCTTCAAATCGAATGGAGTAACCAACTTCCTGGCCCAACATCACATCCATTTCATCAGCAACTCTCTGGGCCACACTCATTGCAGCCACTCTCCTGGGTTGGGTACAGGCAACTCCTCTTTTGGGTCCTGGTAATGATCGCATGTACTCCACACACCACTGTGGAATCTATCAAATAATTTCACATTTAAATTAATTCTACTCTGCCTGTGCATCAGGTATATTTAACATGAAGTGTTTTATCTCATTCTAATAATTTAAAACAAAATTCAATTTAGGCACACCACAAATTATTACTTATGACTTAAACTTATAATAGCATGAGCTCTCCAAGCCAAGGAAGGGTCATGTATAACACTGATATGTCATAACTGTACTCCTCAGTGAGCTAGGTCCACTGAGGCTTTGCTGAACATGCTCTATGGTGTCAATGTTCCACCACCAAGCATTTCTCTGTGCACTGGAAAAATTCCAACTTATGAAAATTCTACTTCATAACAAATGTTAGTTCCCAAAAATATTCTAAGAAACTGTAACTTAAATTCCTATACAATTTAAGTTACAAATTCAGCTCACACTTGGTAAGCCAGCAGAATCTAACTCCTATCCTTCTCCCCTCAGAAGTATGCACAATGGAAACACCTTAGGTACATCTTAAAAGTTAATTTTAGTTAACTATCAAACTCAAATTCAATAGGACCTATAGAAGCAGCAACAGCACTTCCCTGAAGGAGGGCAATGAAGGGTAAACAAGGAAAAAAAAAAGACCAACAAGCATAAGTAGTTGGTTGTTGCCATGATGACACTGCATTTCCTAGCTGTTCCATTATCAACAGAAACTAAGATATTTGATAATTTAATGGTTCTTCTCTACTCACTTACCTGTGAAAGAACCATGGGAAAAATCTAAGTGCTTACTACATTAAATTGGAATCCACTCCTACAAGAAGAACATGATGGATCTCCATCAAAGCCTCCAAAAGCCTAACAGATTTTAATGCTACAGGAAACGTGGTATTTTTTTGGTATAGGATTTGTACAGTGATATTTGAAGAATACTAGTTGTACTATCACTACTTTTTTTTTTTTTTTTGTGTGGTACGCGGGCCTCTCACTGTTGTGGCCTCTCCCGTTGCGAAGCACAGGCTCCGGACGCGCAGGCTCAGCAGCCATGGCTCACGGGCCCAGCCGCTCCGCGGCATGTGGGATCTTCCCGGACCGGGGCACGAACCCGTGTCCCCCGCGTTGGCAGGCGGACTCTCAACCACTGCGCCACCAGGAAAGCCCTATTACTACATTTTAGTTAGGTTCCTTCTGCAATTTTGTTTGGAGAATTTCACTTTCTGATAGGCACAAAAAGATAACCAAAAATGGCTAACTATTCTTAATGGTTTTGAGTCAAAGTTTAATAGGAGTATGCGGAAAAAGCATTTGCATGAAATTCACTATTTACACTGTTGTTTCCCTTTGAATACCCCAAATCCCTGCAATCCTAGGTATCCATGTACCTTAAGTATTTAAAAAAAAAAAAAATACCAATCCAAAAAATCACAAATCTTGTTTTGAGTTCACCTGCCCTTCTTCTCCACTAACTGCTACTAAATAAACTCATCTCTGAAATAAGGTTAATCATATAAGACCACAGAAGAGCAGTATGAAATAAATATAACTTTGGCTATGAGACAAAGGGACAGAGTTTTAAATACTGAACCCACCTATATCTACAGTGTAACCTAGGGCAACCCACTAAACCTCTCATAAATTAAAGCCTCATTTTGCTCATCTGTAAAATGGTGATTAACAACTTCCTTGCATGGCTGTTGAAAAACTTAAATGAGATAATACAAACTACATAGTGCCTGGCTTTACCCAATTGCTGACTAAATGGGTGCTATTAATACTACACAAACTAGATAAACCAGTTGAAATAATTATTAAAAATATAATATTAATAAGCTTAGAGTTATATCTTTTCATGTATTCTTTAAATTTCCATAAGGTGATAAAAATAAACCAACAGTTTTAGCTTCTAACATCAGCATTACATTTCCTCCGTTTAAAAAGAAAAACCATGCTTAGGCTCAGTCTTATATTATATAACAAAAGCCTCCAATCTGGGTTGCTACTGTAGCCTTCAAAATGTCTCCATGTAATACTCAAATTGATAGACTTGTGGCATTGTGTAACTTAAATTATACACATACAGGATAACCTGTATATGCAGTATGCTCAAATCTAAACATGTTCACAGGTACATAAACATGGAAAATCAGGCCCGTAGGAAACACAGCAATTATTTCTGTGTGATAAGTAATTATTAAATTCATTTCAACACTTTCCTGAATTTTCCAAATTTTCTACAATAGCCAGGGGCTGCTATTTTTGTAAAATCTAAGAAATTTTCTGATGGGTCAGGCTCAAGCACCTGAAAATGAAAATATGGTTACCTCGCTCATAGCAAGAAAATGCAAATTAAAAATTACACTGAATTACCATTTTTCTCCTGTCAGATTTGCAAAAGTTCAAGTTCAGTAGTACACTCTAGTGGTTTCCCACATATGCTCTCATACATGCTCACGGAACGGTAAACTGATACGTTCCCTATAGAAGGCTATTTGGCTGTACGTTCCACAACTATAATCTATCTTCTGACCCGATAATTTCTACTTCTGAGAATTTATCCTGAAGATATACTTGCCCATGAAAAACAACCACTAGAAGCAGCCTAAATGTCTATAACATGGGCCTAGTAAATAATGGCTCATCCCTGTTTGAAAAATATCCTAAATATAGTTCTAATACAACACTAACATGTGTGTTTAGTTCAGGGGTGGGGAGGACGGGGACACTACTGGATGGAGGTCACAAGTAAAAAGACTTTACTTAGCTCTTCTATTTTTTTTTTAAAGAATAGATAATATTCACATAGTTCAAAACAATTATAAAAACAAAGAAACGAAAATGACAAAAACAAAACCACTCCAATGGTTCAGCTCTCTCCACCCAAGCACTGGAAAACAAACCTTGTGCCCCCAAATATGTACCACCCCAGATTCAAAGTGGGTGGGAGAGTATCACTGCCATAATTTACATAATAAAACTGGAAAAAAACAGCACCGCTGTTTTTCCAAAGAGACTCAGGAAAATAGGTACTCCCTACAGGATTCCAACCCCATAAGTCACTAAAAGTTGCTAAACATAAAAGCAGCTATGCTTCAAAAAGTTCTGACAGACAGCCAATGAGAATAACCACCAGAACCAAATACGCAACATTTAGTAAACATAAACATTAATAAAGTACATACTGTGGTATTCAATAACTCACCTGTGTTGTTTTACCAGACCCAGTCTCACCAACAAGTACAAAGGATTGATGTCTAACCAGAATATCTGTAAACCTATCCTTGTATTCCCAAACAGGGAGCTGAAGCCGTTTCTTCAGAATATCATAGTATCGAGGCGTATGGGGTAAATTGGTAAATGGATTAATGCACTGTGGAAGTGATGTGTGTCCTGCATGTCCGGTGTGTGTAGAATGAGCAGAATGTGTTGAATGTGCTGAATGTGCCGAGTGGGTTGAGTGAGCTGAATGGGAAGCTTTTAAAGGTGGTAATCCAGCACTGATAAGCATAGCATTCGTGGAAGCTCGCAATTCTTTCTCCTTTTCTTTCTCCCTCTCCCGCTCTCTATCTCCTCTATCTCGTTCTCGTTCTCGATCTTTAGACCGATCTTCACGATCACGGTCACGATCTCGATCCTTCCTAAAAAAAAAAAAAAAATTTATAACTCAGATTCCAAATTTTATGCAAAATGTTCATAGCGGCGTTATAGTCACAAGAAAGTAAAATGTCCAACAACCAAATAAACTGATATAAAACTCGAAGTATCAGAAACAATGAAAAAGAACTTGTAATCAAGGATTCTCCATGCCTCATCCATAAACATCTTTCCCTTCCTTAATGATGCTTCAAATTCTATTAAGGAACAGTCTCTTTCCACCTTTAGCCATCAGCTGAGATAACACAAGAACTCATTCTGCATGTAAAATCCTTTCCTTCTTAGAAATTAAAAACTGAGGGCAGTGTGGGAAAAAGGTAGGGACAAATTAGGCAAAAAGAGAATGGCATCAGAGTCTTTCCCAGGTTCTCCTTCAGGTTACATGAAAAGGTATTTTCACACTGAAAGTATGTTCAAAATTTAGCAAGAACTAAGTCTTTTATTGCTTCTGGCCTCAAAGACAACTCCACCTCACATTACAGTAATACAAACAAAATTCAGCACAAAATTCCGAGCTAACGAATTAGCAAGTTTATTTTCCTAAGTTAACGCTTTCCAAATTTTGTTCAAAATGCATATATTGCTCTATAAGGAAAACTAAAACTTTTTATTCTTGTTTTCATTGTTTACTCTTGCATGTATCCTTAACAGCAATAGTAAAAAACACTGGAAGTACTTTGTAAAACCTACGTATACTTTGATCATCCATAAAGTGAAAAGTAGCTCATTTAAAAACAAGCTTCACTGAACACTATTAAGTTGTTTAAAATGTTTAAATTATGCAGATGACCACCATATTAACCTTAGGTCATTTAGCCAATTCCAGCATCTACTTCTAGATACTAGAGATGATCCCTAACCAGTAAGAATTTTAAAATTATCTATACTTATTCATTTTATTAATCTAGTTTACTTCAGACTAAATCCTATAGCAGACAAATGTGCCACAAGGTGTTTGGACTCATTTGAAATAGTGAGGCAACATGGAACCATGACACAAGCTGCTAAACATGTCATTGTTCCTTATCCATAACACACAAAAGACATACAAATTTCCCATGCCCCAATTATCAGTAGCAGACTAGGGAAGATCATTCATTTTGATGTAATGGCAAATCAGCTGGGCAACAGTTACTCCCCTTCGTAGAATACAGCTAAAATGCTGAGCCCAGCATGAGTTAGGATGGTTCCCCAATTACAAAAATGGTAAGCTGACCAATTATATTTGATATTGTCCCTTCTAAAGTAATTCTATTCCACAGGAACTTGCCTAAATAGAGAAAAGCCTTATTATATGTACACAAATATTCATACACACATATATTTTTTACATATATATAATCTTTTCATATATGTATATATAAAAAGCGATTCTCCCTTCCCCCAACCCAATGTTCACCTTCTACAGAATTACAGGACATGCAAGCTAGGATCGGAGCTTCTCATCCCATGTGGCGTAAAGAGAAAGAAATCAAAGGAACCTAAAGGATAACCTACTCAGCATACAAACTGAAGTCCCACAACTCAGAACTTAAGCTTCCTGGCCTATCTTCGCAATATACCATCAACCATCCTTTCTTTGCTTCTCTCATTCTGCTCCAGTTTAACGTGCTTGTAATTAAATAAGTATTTGCACAGCTCCAAAATGTGAATGAGAAAAAGTTTACAACAGGATAGATACGTGTCCAGCAAAGTGAGAAGCACTGTAGTCAGGAATGGATTCAAAGACTAGACATTTTACAGTTCATAGAACATAAAGGATCCTTAAAGAACATCTGGTCTAAATAATACATGTTTTTCAAGGGCCTACTTCACCAGAAACTTTATTACCAAAAATAACTGCAACAGAGGAAGCATAAAATACATTCTGAAGACACAAAGATTAACTGCTGACCATGAATTGGGGTTTAACTCTAATATAAGAGTAAAAGGAGCACGAGCACCTAGATCACAGTTGCATAACCACTGGAAAGATATAAGCCTCAACTTACTAATCTGCAAAGCGAGAAGTATTAATAAAATAGTCTCTTAGATTAAAATTAGAACGCAAATTCAATCACCTAGAAATGTTGCCTGTGATTCCAACTATCTACCTTCAACAGGAAAGGGAAGATAAAAATTAAGGGTCAGTGGAGGGGGGGGGGGCCTCAAACCCACTGCTTCATAAATATATGCAGAATATTGTGTATATGCATGTTTTCTTTTTTAAACAGGCACCTTTATTATAAAGGAGTTTGTTACTTAGAAGATTTACTAATCGAGGTATAATGCTTAAAAAACTAATTATCAAAGCAGTGATCACTTAGCCACAATACTGGCAGGGAGAGACACAACAGGACACAGTTGTTTAGCACGTGGTTCAGTACTTTATCTCAGCTTAATCCTGGCTCAACACTTAAGCTAACTATATGACCACATTTATTTCTTTCCTCATCTTTAAAAAGCTCTTGTGGGGTACTGCAAGGGTTAAATGAGTTAATATATGTAATGTGCTTAAAGTAGTGCCTGGAACATAATAAATGCCCAATAAACATTGGTTATCATTTATTTTTTAAATTTAAAACACCACATTAAAATTCTACATGGAGTAACAGAAACTAAAGAAATGCTAATGAAGATGTAAACTGGTTATCAAAATCAGAGTATTTTAAACAAGCATTGATTTTAATCTGGTAATCTCACTTTCAGAGACTTCTAGGGATATAAGTACACATAAGGATGTTCATCACACTTTTCACTTGTAAGACTAGGAAACTACCAAAACGTCAGTGAACAGGAAATTGGTTAAATAAGTTATGATACCCCTTTACAAGTGGAATACTATGCAGCCAATGAAAAGAATAATGTATATCCATTCCACAGTTCATAACGTATTTCTGGGTGAATTTAAAGAAATCAAAGCACAAATAATACATATTAAAAGATCCTATTGGTATCAAATAGGATACCTGTGAATAAATATGCAGAGATCTAAAAAAATTTTCATCAAGGGATTAAATAAAGATGGGGATGAAGATTTCTGATAATTTTTTTCCCTTTTCTTTATATCTTTATGAATGGACGTTTCTTGTGTTCCCTGGGGCAAGTTACTTATCCTCATCACAGAACTGCAGTGAAAACCTGTTTATAAAGCACCTGAAAGTTTTGGGAACACTGTACGTACGTTATCTATGTTTCACATTTTTAACCAAAAAAATTCTTATCAGGCAGTAATATCAGAAACTAACATCAAAGTGAAAAATGTCCCTGTTTTCAAAATTTTTTTCCATACTTCAACATTAAGTTGTCTTTTGGTTAATTATTTTACACAGAAAATGTTGTGGGAAAAATGGAAAAAGGAATACAGTCAGTATGTAACAGAAACCTTCAACTTCTCTACCTGTTTCCAAACTTAAAATATAGCAAGAGTAAATAAAGCCATATATAGTTTGGGAGCATGAATTTGAGTAAAATCTCTCACTGAATTACCTTCCCTTCTGAGTAGCAGGGAAAATGGGACATCCATGTTTGGCAGTGGAGTTCACAAGACTGACAGGCCTACCCTCTCATGTAAAACCACCTGCTACTTAGCAGGGCTTTAAAAAAAAAAAGAAAACTCTGCAAGATTGCATGACAGTCAACAAATTATTTTGTTGACTTTTTAAATTATTAAATATGGAAAAAAAAAACCTAAGCACTAATAAACACTCCAAGCCCACTGCTAAAGAAAGTTCTATCAGAAATGACATTCAGGTGACACAGAAGTGAGTATACAAATGTCCCTCCAAAGTATCTCAGAACTTGAGCTTTATTCCAAAGATGAACTCTCGTTCATTTACAGGTAGATGTCATATATAATATTCAAGAGAATCAAAAGGTCACCACCAAAGACTTAAAAAGTCCACATTTTTACTAAGGATGTCGGATTTGCAAGGAAAAGGGAACAAACCCATGTACATATCATGGGCCCACTAATCCCCCAAAAAGCATTTAAATGGTGCACATAAACACAAATATTAGTAAGTGAATTCATTCCTTCCCCGTTTATTTTTTTCCAATCTGAATTCTGTGAGAGGCATTAGTTGCATCTTAGCCAGATGACAAGCAATTTATTTTTGCTTCACAGGAACAAAGAACCAAGTGTTCCCTACTTTACCAACCCATTGTAAATGTCATTAAAATAGGCTGTAATGACTCTTAACTACAGTCACAGTCTGTGTGCTGTACTGGAAAAAGCAAGAGGCTAAGATTGAAAATTAAAAGATCAAGATTCTAGATCCACCTGTAAACTGTAAGGTTGCACAAGCCACCTTAACAACTCTGGGTCTCCATTTCTCATCCCTCGAGTGGAGCCGAGTATACGCTCTTTAAAGTCACTTCCAGCTCTAAGGAGCCTGTGACTTGTAGCTCAAATGTGCTCAAGTTCTGCTGTGTGTGTTGGGGTCAGGGAGAGAAAGCTGACACAGAACACTGTAAACTAAAAAATGTACACGATTAAACTGTTATATATTTATGCTTTCCATATTCAATATACGGAAAGCCGCCAAAAAGTATATATACCCTATCCTGGCTTATACTCCCCAGACACAGACACCTCAATCAACCGAAAGGAAGGACTTTGAGTGAACAAAAGTTATACAGACTTGACACAGTAATTCTACACACGTACACACACACTAAAATGCAAAATTATGCAAAGTATTGAAGATATTCAGACTTTCACGTCTCTGCCTGAATTATCCAAATAAACCTCTGTACTTCAGGAACGAAAAGTACACACTGGACAAGAAATGATTTTGATGCAATTGCTAAGGTTAACTGTTAAATTCCTCTGCACCTTTAAGAAAAGGTAAGTAGAAAGGAATCTGAAACACCACGGGCGTGGTCTACTTCAACTCCCAAGCAACCTCCCGACGGGCGATATTTTGCCGTAAACACTAAAAACTTTTGAAAAGGGTCTTCTCGTTTCAAAAGCTACCTAGGAACGAGGGCGGGGTAGGGACACAGAAAACAAGAATTTATTGGAAAAAAAGAATGCCTTCTAATTGCTATCCCGGGGATGCCCAATAACTACTGTTTTGGCCAAAGCAGGAAATAAAGGAGATGGCGGGAGCGTGGGCAGAGAGCGGAAGTTTGCCTAGTATCTACTTTGAAGTGTTTGAATGGACCGAGGCACGCACTCTCCCGCCAAAGTATAAACTCCGCGGCTCCAAACCACCAGCCCTCCAGCCCATCAGGTATACTCCACGTTTTCCTTTCTCCCGGCTGGCCCTCTACTCTCCCCTCCCCCGAGAACTCCTCGTCCGCACGCCTCACTCTACTCCCAGCACCTCCACCCCAGCCTACACAAGAATCCACGCGCTTCGCTCACTTTCCGGCCTCCGCTTCTCCCCTTGCTGGGCGCCCAGCCGCCCCCCAAGGTCCTCTCCCCGACCCCGCTGGCTGAGAAGTACCTGGTGCCCTTGGAAACGATTACTCCCGCCGCGCCCTCCCCCACCCTCTCCCCAGGCTCCAGGCCTTACCAGGAGCCCAGGCCACGAGGTCCGCGGTTCCCTCCCGTCGGCTCCCCTCGAAGTGACTCTTGCTCGACTCCGCCCGGGGAGGAGGCACCCGACTAGCCACGACAGGCCTCTCCGCTCTCCCGACTGGGCCGGGCGGCCACCGCGCCACTCAGCTCCCCGCGCCCTTGCTGGGCCGAACGCCTGGGGGTCCGCTCTCCCGCGCCCCGCCGCCAGTGACCCGAGCCCAGAAGAAAACAAAAGAGTCAGGGCCCGTGGCCCGCTCGGCCTAGCCCTCCCTGGCCCGCTCCCGGCCGGGACCCCAACAAAGCCTGAGCCCCTGCCTCGCGCCCCCGGCCTGGCTTACCCATCGGTCCCCGCACGCTTCTTGCCGGAGGGGTAATCCTCCCCCAGGTCCAACCGGTGTCGCTTAGACATCTTCGGACTCTTCGAGCGGGCGGTTACGAAGGAAGAAAAAAAGAGAACCTAGCGGCGCTATCGGTGCAGTCGAAGGCAGCTACAAAACTCTGGAGGACCCCCACCCCTCCCGCTACAACAGCCTACACCGTGCGGCCGGAACCAGGAGCTAAAATGGCGGCGGCGATGAGGGCTGGGCCTGCGCGCGCGCTTCCGCGGTATGCTGTGCGTGCGTGCGTACGTGCGTGCGTGCGTCCGTGGTGCGCGCGCACGCATAGGAGGCGGGAACTCAAGCCCCCGCCCACCGCCTCGTTGACCCGCCCTTCTTCCGCCCTCCGCCTGGCAGGCACTTCCCGCCCTCTGGGCGGGTGCTAGGCGGGTTGGGCCCTTGGCCCCTTCACGGCCCTCCGATTTAGGAAATTGAGAGAAGAGGAAGTCTAATCCTAGTTAGGAAATCCTATCCATCTGTATTACCCTGGCATTAGGGGAATCTGAGACCCACAGATGTTGAAAAACTAATCGAGATTATACAGCTGATAAGGGAGGTTGAAAAACTAATCGAGATTGTACAGCTGATAAGGGACAGAGCCAGGATTGGTACCCAACTATAACTCCTGATCTAGCACTTGAAGCCACTGACCAGACATTCTCAACTGCAGTGGGAAAACTGAGGTGAGAAAATGTCAAGACTTATCATAATGCATTTTGCCTTTTTTTTTTAATGTTTATTTTATACTATAGTTGATTTAACATTTTGCCTCTTTTTACCAAGCACGGACAGATTGCTCTCAACCTATTGATGTTTTTACTGGAATAGGGAAAATTGGCAGTAAGGGCATAACTTTTTCCTGTGTGCATATTACGTGCTTCCACGCTGTTAACCCTACTTCTATTCTCATTCTTACAGTAACCCTGCAAAGTAGGTGTTATTTAATAGATATGGACACCAAGACTGAGAGAGGTTATGTCACACAGCCATTAGGGCTGTCCCTAAAGCCATAGCAAATTGTTGGGGTAGAATGACTTTATGACTTTTGTGACTCTCTCCCCCCAGAACCTATCTGCTTGCTCAGTTGCATTCATTCCCAGAAAAGCACACAAGAAAAAGATCTGTGAACCAGCCCAAGCCGGGTGATCTATGTAGTTTGCGCAGTGGTCATTTGGATGCCCTGGAAGACCATATTAGGGTTCTTATCCAGTCCTCAGAATTGCAATCTCTAAGGTTAAATACAACTCTACAATTGCAGCTTATAAAGAGAATTCTTTTATTTTTTTTTGTACAAAATCCACATTCCAAAGTCAGCCCAAAGAAAAGTGAGTATCTTCACTTACAAAATACTCAGTATAACTTTCTACCCTAAAAGTACATTAACAGCATATTGACTTTTGTTGGAGATCATGATGCATAATCACTGAATTGTAAACCTGGAAGGGTTTCCAGCTGATCTTCTCTTTCTGCTTCATTTTCCAAATGAGGAAATCTAAGCCCTGTGATGACCAGGTTCACCAGTTAGTGTCAATGTCAGAATTAAAATCCAGATTTCACTCTCACATTTCCAGGCTCAGGTCTCCAGGTTCCCAGTTTGAGGGATACTATAAAGTGCTCTAAAATTTTGGAGAAACAATGAAGGAAAAGCTTAGAATTCTACCTGCTGAAATGCTCCACCCTAAGGGGCATCAGCCTGTCATACATGTGCAAGGAAACTTGGTAAAGGAGGAACTGAAATCAAAGTGATAAGACTTCTTCCTTGGGTCTAGTGTATATTTAAAGAAAACTGTAACCTAATCAATTGTGTTGTGACCTGAATGACTGAAGAGAGGCTGTATTTCTCTAAGGATAGTGGCCTTTCTGGAATCTACAACAGGGGAGCAAAGGGCCAGAATCTGCCAGGATGTTTACACTCTCTGTGAGGAGGGATAGAGTTCTGGATCTGAATGACTCACCCTGGATTTTCAGGCAGAATGGTCCCTAGAATAGAGAAGAGCTATCCACCAGCTCCCCTACAGCTTCCCAGAAATGTTGCCAGAGGAGATTTCCTTTACTCTTACTCTACCAGACAACTCTCCAGTCTATTATTTGGTCTATGGCATGACTTTACTCACCTAGAGGGAATGTTTTACGCAGCTAACCAGCTCCAGGTGTCAAGCCAGAGGTGTCTCCCAACCTAACTTAATAAATAATATTAGCTAACACATATAACACACACATATACTGGGTCCCACAAACTGTTTCTTATATATATTAACCTATCAGATCCTTACAGAACTTTAAGCTGGGTGCTATGTGTTAGACTTGTTTACAGGTGAGGAAACTGATGTGCCAAGAAGCTGAGTATTGTGGCCAAGATGACAGTTTTGGATTCACCCGAGAGCAGTCTGTGTGCTTAAGGGCTACACGGTAGTGCTGCTGATAAATAGGTATTCTTATTCCACATTATTCTCCTAGGGTTTGGTTATTGAGGATAAGTTTCCCCAGTCAGACAGACTCAATGTGAAATGATAAGTTTCTACATTGTCAAAGGGGAGGACGCGTTTACAGAGCTCTCAATGAACGGGTCAGGATTTAAAAGACTTGAACCCACTCTGTCTCCAGAGCCACATGATTAACCACTGCACTTTGTCACTATTATCTATGCCTTAATTACTTCATTTACTTATTCACTCAACAAATATTTATTAAACTCCCATGTCAGGCATTGAGTTAAGTGCTGGGAAAAAGAGAAGAACAAAATAGCCATAGTTCCTGCCTTTATGACACTTATCAGAGGGAGAGAGGCAGGCATTAAACAGATAAATACACAGGTAACTATATCTGGTAAGTGTTTTTAGGCCATGCAAAGGGAACAGACACTGTGAGAGCATATAACAAGTGGCCCTTATCTAGAGTGAAGGTTAGGGAAGACCTCTCTGAGAAAGGGACATTTAAACAAAGACAAGAATAAGCAGTACAAATTGGTCAGTCAAAGAGGTAAGAAAGCATTTCCAAGCAGAGGAAGCAGCCTGTGCAAAGGCCCTGAAACTTTCAAGTCAGGTGCAATCCACAGACAGAGAGAACATAAGTGCAATGAGATGAGGAAGACGTGATCCTGCAGATGCAAGAAGGGGCCGTTTCACGCAGAGCGTGAGTTGTCTGCTAAGGATATTAAGACTATCCTTCCCAAGAGTAATAGGAAGACATCTAAAAGACTTAATTGGGAAAATATGATCACTTGTGAGGATTTGGCCAGGATCAAGCGGCCAATCTCTCTTTTTGAATTCTCTTTAGTTGCAAAATGCTTACAAATTCAAAACAATCTTCAGTAGTGCTTTTAATCACCCTATCCTCCCTCTACCATTTAATAGAAACTGTAACAAAGTGTAGTGGGCACTATGACTTGCCATGGAAATTCTGCTTCAAGAATGAAAGACATCCCTCAGTTTCTAGGAGTGCTACTTGCAGACGGTACTCAACTGTCTGCTCCCTTCAGGAATTTCCTTGGTTAAAGAGAGCTGCCTGGGACTTCCCTGGTGGTCCAGTGGTTAAGAATCTACCTTCCAGTGCGGGGGACGCAGGTTCAATTCCTGATCGCGGAACTAAGATCCCACATGCCGCGGGGCAACTAAGCCCATGCGCTGCAGCTACTGAGCCCGCACACTCTGGAGCCCACACGCCACAGCTAGAGAAGCCCACACACCACAACTACTGAGCCTGCACCCTCTGGAGCCCATGCACCGCAACTAGAGAGAAGCCCGTGCGCCAAACAAAGAGCCCAAACACTGCAACAAAGGTCCTGCATGCTGCAACTAAGAAGCAACACAGCTAAATAAATAAATAAATAAATAAATAAAGAGAGCTGCCCAAGGGCAGCCTGAAGACGTTGTGGAGGTATAAACACCTGATCCCTTTACGTAACTAGGAATAACCGTGAGCTTTGGCACATCAGAGCTCCCTATGGGATCAGCTGAGGCTGTTATTATTTATGATGGTGTCTCTTGTACCACCATGCATTTTGGCCACTAACCACCTGGAGTTAACTCAGATGCCATGATTTAAGGGCACAGTCTCCAGTAAGACTGCCCTTACTCCAGATGCCATCCACAAGCTCAGGGACTGACAGGCCACCTGTACTTCTGACCAACTGGCTACAAATTTGGGGTTTCCCACAACCTACTCAGGTTCAGTAATTTGCTGGAATAATGATTCACAGAACTCAAGAAAGTGCTATACTTATGATTACAATTTTATTATAAAGTATACAAATCAGAATCAGCCAAATGAAGAGATACATAGGGTAAAGCCTGGGAGGGTCCTAAACACAGAGCTTCTGTGCCCTCTCTCTGTGGAATTAGGACACATCACCCTCCTGACACATCAAGGTGTTGTTCACAAACCAGGAAGTTCCACTGAGCTTCAGTGTCCTGAGTTTTTATTGGGGTTTCATTACACAGCCATAATTGATTGAATCACTGGCCCCATGATGGAACTCAATCTCCAGTCCCCTTCCCCTCCCTAGAGGTCCAGAACCTAGGCTGATGTCACATGGCTGAAAGCCTCAACTCTTTTATCACATGGTTGGTCTTTCTGGCATGACCAACCCTCATCCTAAATCATCTCATTAGCGTAAACTCAGGTGTGGTCCGAGGACCCACCATAAATAACAAACTCACTCCTATCCTGTGGGAAATTCCAATGGTTTAGAAGTTGCCTCCCAGGAACCAGGGACAAAACCAGTCAAATTCTTTATTATACGACAGCATCACAGCCTAATTTTTCCCTCTGTCTGATCCTACTTTTATGCCTTTCCTTCCACTAGTGTACTCCTTAATAAACTCCCAGAACACTAATCTTTGCTTCAGAGTCTACTTTTCATGGAACCTGACCTAAAAGCTTTGGTGCCAGGAATGGTCCAAGAAAGAAGACACTATGATTGAATTTTGGAGTTGGCCACCAATTTCATTGGCTGGCAATGAATCAGTAGCAGGTGGAACATAGCTACCACAAGAAAACAGGGCAATTGTTAAAGCTTTCAACTGTGGTGTACGGGGAAAGATCAGGCACTGTTGCCAAAGTATAGGGGAAATAGTATCTATTCTGTAAGACCATTGGGATTTGATTGGCTATTGCTAAGTAGACTTGATACTTTGAAGAGAGATAATGAAAGGCTGAGTATGATTAATCTGCAAGTCAAAGCTCAGTATGGAAGCCAGAAGATCTTCTGGAATCATGTAAAGAGGTTCTCATCTCCTGCAGTGGGAAGACAGAGAAAACTGAGGACAGATCCCAGGACTTAACTGTAATAGTAACAGAAAGCCAAGTGGAAACTTCCAAAGAAGATTAAACTCTCCATTTAGGCAGGCATGATATTTCAAGGGTAGATCCCTGGTTGGGAAAGAGTGGGACCCTGACACATGGGATGAGGACATTTAGGTCGATATACATGAAAAATCTCGAACCCTAAATTCTCTACAACCTGCTGAGCCTGCCAAAATGCCCCACTACTTCCTATTAAAAGCTAGTGCTCCTTCCTTGTGAGATAATGAGAGGCCTTCTGTGCAGGATAACATGCACCTCCCTCAGGATGCACCCCCCACATTACCTGCCGATCACTAGTCAATGATTAGAATTAAGTCACGATATATGATATTCCACAGACATTCTAAGGCTGATAATATTGGAAAGCAACCCCAAAGAAGCTGTAGAACCTACGCAACAAGTACCAACAGAAGCCAGGGAAGTATGCATGTGATTGAATTCTGAAGGTTCTGGATAAAAAGAGAAGAGGGAGGCGGAACATAAAGTCCAATGAGGGAGAATTTATCAATTTGGGTGTACTCTCCCAGGATACGGGTTTGCACAAGAACCCCAGGTGATGGCGTGAACACACTCAAGATGTCATCTAGAAGCATGGCAAAAACAGTGGCCCAAACTACATCAAGTAAGGTAGAAATGCCGGAACTGCTGTGGTTGACAGTGTAAGGGGGGATTAAACAGCTCAGGTAAGTGAACATGCTAGAGCGAAAATACTTACATAAAGCTAGAAAACTCAGCAGATGAATATATTCCACAGAAAAGTTCAGAGGATACACCACTTAGCAAATCGAAAAGGAATTTCTGGTGAGAGGCATCATCATCACTCATAACTTCAGTGGTGGCTGTCATCGTAGTCCAGGGCTGAAGATAGAAGATGACATTTCAGAGCTGGGCTTCCTGAGAGAGGTAGAGATGATAGCACCCTGTAACACAGAGGTCTTATGGTGGCATTTAAACATCCGAAACCAAGTGGATGCTATAAGGTAGGAGTGCAGTCAAGGGGGCCTGACCCACAGAATTATGGAGATGGTAAATAGAACAAGGCATCTAGGGCAAAATAGATGGACAACCATCAAAGGAAGCCCTCAATCTGAACAACCAAAATAAATCAAGGATGCAAGATCAAGAGGTTAAAGAAAGTTGCCCCAGTGAAAATTTGCCCAGTTTCTGGACCTGAACTATGTCAAAAACCAAATTCTTCACACTGAGTAAAACAAAGCAGAAAGATGAGTTTATTGAAAGGCTTTTGACCTGCAAGGTGGGACACTCAGGGCTACCAGAGCAATGAATTCTGAGTTGCTCACAGACTAAAGGGTTTTTGGGAGGGTAAATGCAGAAGTTATTTGGACTTTTCAGCTGATTGGTTGCCTGGTGGTCTTCTTCCTTATTTTGGTCAGGGTAGTGAGTCAGAGGAACAAGGAAATCCAAAGATGGCATGAATAGACTTGGCATTTGGGGACTGACCCGCATCCTCTGCTGATTTCTGAGAAGAGCTGTAAATTCCTGCAACTTATGTTAGGTAAAGTTAAGTTTCATTTTTCCTTAATGAACCCGAATTAGCCAACTCCATTTTGTCCCTAACATAAGTGACTCCATTTTAGTTTTGGGTTTACAACCGGTTTTTGGACCTGGAACACATTAATTAAGGGAGAAATATGTTCCTAGGAGAAAGAACTCTACAACACCGCAACAGTGTATTCAGTAGTCATTCCCTGAGTCCTTTCCTTAAGGGGTCTGTAGCCATTTGCTTATGTAGCCATACACTGGGGAAAAGAGAGTACCCAAACGTTTCAAGGACAATTGGATATAGAACCTGCACTGACATTGACACTGAGAGACTCCAAGTGCCTGTATGGACTCTGTTAGAGTGGGGGCAGATGGGAGCCTGGAATGGAGGACTGGCCCAGGTCCAGCTTGTAGCAGTTTTCCTGGATCCTCAAACACACCCACTTGTCATGTCCCCAGTCCATAAATGTATCAATACACTTAAGAATAGACATCCTTAGTAGTTTGCACAACCCCCCATATTGAATTTTTGGCCTGTAAGGAATAAGAGCTATCATAGTGGCGAATGCCGAGTAGAGGCTTATGAAACCAACCCCCTCATCTCAGCCAAGACACTAAATAAAGAACAACCTGGGGAGGAATTTCCACTTACACCACCAGCATGTAAAGAGCTTAGAAGTTATCACTCCCGTTCTTAGAAGAAAAAGCTGAACAAACTGAAAGCCAATGGCTTTTCTTGAAACCATTAGAAAACTGAGGTTGCAGGGTAAACTGCCACCCTGAACTCTGGAGAGACAGGCAAGTTCAAAGAGTCATAGCAAAGATGTGATTACCTGGAGCAGAAGCCACTGGAGCCATACCTGGTTGGAACGCTCACCTCAATGGTCATTTTGACAAATTGCTAATGGCTGAGTGGGGACTATCTAGAGAGTGAAAAACTCTTGTGGGCCTCAGTCTTAGGTGGGCTTTCACACTCCAGTGGGTTTTACCTCCAGGAATCCCACCAAGTTTTCAGAATAAAGAGCCAAGAAAGATACTCTTGTGGATCCGGAAGAGATGGGGAAGAGCAACCATTGTGAAAAACGCTCAGAACATTCTCCATAGCAAGAGCTTACTTTCCAGGAGAGAAAAAGGCTCTTACCAGAGGCTTCCCACCTGGGTGGAGGGCATTTCTCCCACTCCAACCCCTTCTAGCCTTCCTGTTTTATCTAAGGGTGTAAAAAAAAAAGCTAAGGCTTGTGAAGGTCACAGCTCAGGAACACAGGCGCATTAGAAGATAGATTCAGTGATAAGATTAGAGAACACATCGCCTGCCCACTCCTCACCACCACCCCAGCAGGGTTCCAGTGTAACAGTATAACACGATTAGCACTGAAAGAGCTGCAGGATGATTCCATAGGGAAACCACAGTCAACCTGGAAGACTAAATAAGCACAACAGAGGACTTTGAAACCTCTAGCACCTACAGGTACAGTAAACATTAAACACAGCCCAACTTCTGCCAGACTAACATAAAACCTCACACTAAAGACCTACTGTTTACTTCAGTCCCTGTTACCCAGTACATCATGCTGGCTTTCAAGAAAAAAACTACAAGGCTTGCTTAAAAAACAAGAGAAAACATAGTCTGAAGAGACAAAGCAAGTACTGGAACCAGAATCAGATATGACACAGATTTTGGAATTACCAGACAGGGAATTTAAAATAACTCTGATTAGTATGCTAAGGGCTCTAATGGAAAAAGTGGATAACATGCACGAGCGGATTAACATAAGCAGGGTAATACAAGTAGAGAAGTGGAAACTCTAACAAAAGAATGAGAAGGAAATGCTAAAAGTAAAAAACATTGTAACAGAAATGAAGAATGCCTTGCAAAAATTATTAACAGAAGTTCTTCAGGGAAAAGGAGATGATATAGGTCAGAAACTCAGATCTACATAAAGAATGGAAGAGTATTAGAGAAGGAATAAAAGTAAAATAAAATCTTTTATTTTATTTTATTTATATTTTGTTGTAGCAAATGGATAAGTTAAATGAATGACAGCAGTGTTATAAGGGATGCGAGGGAGGAACTGGGGATATTCTGAGTTACCTGCAATAACTTAGTATGCATGAAGCAGTGTAATGTGATTTGAAGATGGACTTAGATAAGTTTAAATGTATATTGAAAAGCCTAAGGCTACCACTAAGTTTTTTTGGAAGTATAATTGATATGCTAAGAGAGGAGATAAGATGAAATCATATAAAATGTTCAGTTAAAACCTGAGAAGGCAGAAAAAGAGGAGGTGAAAAAAGAAACAAAGAACAATTGCAATGAATAGAAAACAGTTACAAAATCAACTCAGGGAAACAACAAGAAACAAACAACCCACTTAAAAAAATGGGTAAAGAACTTGAATAGACATTTCTCAAAAAAAAGATATACAGATGCCCAATAAACACATAAAAAGATGCTCAACATCACTAATCATTAGGGAAATGCAAATCAAAATCACAATAAGAAATCACTTCTACACCTGTTAGGATGCCGATTATAAAAACAAAAAAACAGAATATAACAAGTGTGGGACTTCCCTGGTGGCCCAGTGGATAAGACTCGGTGCTCCCAATACAGGGGGCCTGGGTTCGATCCCTGGTCAGGGACGATCCCACATGCATGCCACGACTAGGAGTTCACATGCCACAACTAAAGAGCCCACATACTGCATCTAAGGAGCCCCCCCGCTGCGACTAAGACCTGGTGCAACCAAATAAATAAATAAATATTTTCTAAAAAAAAGAAAGAAGCACATGGTGTCCAGGTGGCTCTTTTAAAAAAATAAAAAAGAATATAACAAGTGTTGGCAAGAAATTGGAACACTTGTGCATTGCTGTTGGGAATGTAAAATGGTGCAGCCACCATGGGAAACAGTATGACAGGTACTCCAAAAATTAAACATAGAATTACCATATGATTCAGCAGTCCCTCTTCTGGGTATATACCCAAAACAACTGAAAGCAGGGACTTGAACAGACATTTGTACATCCATGTTCATAGCAGCATTATTTCACAATAGCCACAAGGTGGAAATAACCCAAATGTTCACTGATAGATGAATGGACAGAGAAAATTTGGTTTATACATACAATGGAATTTTATTTAACCTTAATAAGGCATGAAAATCAGACCGTCTACAATATAGATGAATCTTGAAGACATTATGCTGAGTGAAATGAGATGTGGCGATTAATGGCGGTGGAGGTTGCACAGCAATTTGAATGTACTAAATGCCTTCAAACTGGACACTCATGAATGGCTGAAACAGTGAATTCCGTGTTATACAGTCATCCCTTGGTATTCGAGGGGGAGTAGTTCCAGGATCTCTGTGGCTACCAAAATCCACAGATGCTCAAATCCCTTACATAAAGTGGTGTAATATTTGCATATAACCTACGCACATCCTCCGGAATATTTAATTAATTAGTTGAAACCAATGCTAATTTTTAAAAATTTATTTATTTATTTTGTTTTTGGCTGTGTTGGGTCTCTGGTCGCTGCGCGTGGGCTTTCTCTAGTTGCGGCGAGCGGGGGCTACTCTTCGTTGTGGTGCACGGGCTTCTCATTGCGGTGGCTTCTCCTGTTGTGGAGCACAGGCTCTAGGCGCACAGGTTGTCACTAGTTGGGGCACGCGGGCTCAGTAGTTGTGTCTCGCGGGTTCTAGAGCGCAGGCTCAGTAGTTGTGGCTCACGGGTTTAGTTGCTCCTTGGCATGTAGGATCTTCCCGGACCAGGGCTTGAACCCGTGTCCCCTGCACTGGCAGGCGGATTCCTAACCACTGTACCACCAGGGAAGTCCCCTCCTGTATATTTTAAATCATCTCTAGATTACTTATAATACCTAATACAGTGTAAATGCTATGTAAATTGTTGTAAATACAATGTAAATGCTATGCAAATAGTTGCCAGAATGTGGCAAATTCAAGTTTTGCTTTTTGAAATTTTTTTCAAATATTTTCCATCCACCATTGGTTGAATTTGTGGATGCAGAACCTATGGATATGGGGGGCCAACTGTATGTATTTTACAACCCACATTTTAAAAAAACTGAGAGAAAAAAGGTAAATATGGTTGCCTCCCTTAAAGACCTAAGAGATGGATGGGTGGTGGTTCCCATCATACCTCTGTTTAATTTACCGGTCTGGCCTCTACAAAATCCAGACAAGTCCTGGAGAATGGCGATGGACTATCACAAATCTAACCAAATAGTATCCCCAATTGCAGCTGCTGTGCCAAGTATGCTATCTTTGCTAGAGCAGATTAGTAGGGACTCAGGTACATGATATGTGGCCAGTGATCTGGCAAATCGACTCTTTTTCTATCCCCTATCAAAAAAAGAATCAGAAATAACTGACATTCCTTTGGAATGTGCGACAATATCCATTTATGGCCTTGCCCTTAAGCTATGTTAACTCTTTGTCCTCTATCATAACATAGTCTGAAGAGACATGGACCAGCTGGACATCCTGCAGAGTATCACACTGATCCAGTAAATTGATGACATTGTGCTAGTTGGATCAAAAAACAAGCGATTGCTAGGATATTGGAGGCCTTGGTAATTTACATGCATCCTCAAGGGAGATGAACTCGAAAAGACTCAGGAGCCTGCCACATTAGTAGTTTTTCAGAGTCCAGTGATCTTGAGTATGCTGGGGCGTCCCTTCTAAAGTAAAAGAGAAATCACTGCATTTTGTAGCTCCCATCATGAGCAAGGCAGCACAATGCCTGCCAGGTAGACCTCTTCAGGTTCTAGAAGCAATATATTTCCAGAAGTACTGCTCCAACTCACATACCTGGTGACACAGTAGGATGCCATTTTTCAGTCGGTCCATAGCAGGAAAGGACTCTGCAACAGGTCTAGGCTGCAGGGCAAGCAGCTATTGGCCATTTGGACCACACAGCCCAGCAGAGCCTATTAGGGGTATCAGTGGTGGGAAAATATGACATGTAGATTTTATAACAAGCCCCAATAGGAGAATCACAATGTAAATCCATAGAATTCTGGATCAAAGCCGTGCCAACTGCAACAGAGAATTATACACCTTTGAAAACACAGCTCCTGGAATACTCCTAGGCCCTGATAGAGATGAGTGCCTCACCATGGAACACCAAGTGACCATGACACCAGAACTACCCCTCATGAGATATTTCTATCACACTTTGCAAGGCATTAGCTGGGGCAGACCCAGGTGGAAGAGGTACATCTAGCATTGAATGTGAACAAGACCTGAGGGCACAAGCAAGATGCAAGAGAAGATAGCATGCAGGTAGCTCATAGCATCATGCAGGTGCTGTTATGCAGCACTTAGTGGTGTGCTGGAGCTAGTCTGCACCAGCTCATGAGAGCTCATTGTTGTTTTCAGGAAGGGTTGCCACTTGTCGACATCATATTGGTGGTTTGAAATTGACCACAGTGGAAGTATTTACACTATGAAAATTAGCTAATGTTATAAATCAGATATTTTTTTCTCCTTTTCAGAAAGCCAGTTTTTAAATATTTACCAGTATACCACTGCTCAGCTCACATCTCTTACTGCATGGGGGAATTTTTGATGATCAGTTGATGCAGGGAAAAAAGCCTGAGCTTGATTCACAAATGGCTCACCTTAGTTTGTTGGTGAAAGCTAGAAAGGGGTGATGGCTGCACTGCTGCCCCACCCAACATGGTCTTGAAAGATGACGGTGAGGAGAATGCCTCCCACCTGGTCAGCTACTTTATGTGGAAAGAGAAGCGGCCTGAAATTAGAATACACAGGGACTCATGGACAGTGCTGAATAGCTTGGCCCTCTGATCAGGGGTCTAGAAGCGGAAAGCTTGGAAGACTGGGGAACAGCAAAGACAACGGTAAAGCCATGTGGTTGAACATATGGAAGTGAGCATAGAGTGTGAAGATCCTTATTTCACATGTTAATGACCATCAGAGAACATCCATCATAGGAGACGTACTACAAAAACACATATCCAGTTGATACAAGCCAGCCTCTGTCATCAGCCACTCCAGTGCTTGCATCTTGGGCACATGAATGGAGCTCCCATGGTAGCAGGGATGGAAGCTATACATGGATGCAATGGCACAGGTCCCTCTTAAGGGTGATCGACCTACTCTCACCACTGAATGTCTGACCTTCTCGCAACAGAAACCAACAGCACAGTCCCTCCAAGAGACCAAGCAACCACCTGATGACAAGTTAACTACTTCGGATACCATCTACCCTTTCCCAAGGATAGATGTATATTCTAGGTGTGGATTTGCCTTTCCTGCCTGCCAGCCCTCATCCAGTACCATTATCCAAGTGCATATAGAATGTTTAATCCTCCAGCATAAGATTCCACATACTACTGTGTCACACAAAGGGACTCACTTAACGTTAAAGGAAGTGCTGGAACAGGCATAATACCGTGAGATCCACTGTTCACATCACATACCGCCATACCCAGAAGCCACTAGCCTGATAGAAGAGCCAGCTCAGAGCCAGTACCTTATGAAGATGGCATGCCGTCCTGTGCAATGCAGGGGACATTCTAAATAAATGACCCTTATAGGGTGCTGTTTCCCCAGGAGGTAGAATACATAGGCCTAGGAATCAAGAGGTGCAAGTGGGGGTACTCCCATTTTCCTTCACTCCTACTGACCCATTTGGGGAATTTGTGCTTCCCTTTCCTGAAACTCTAGGTTCTGAACAGTCAAGAGTCTTGGTTGCTAGAAGGGAGTACTTCCACCATGGCTGCCAGCTGGGCTCTTTAAGCTCCTCCTGCCAAGGTGTCGGAGGACAAGAAGAGGAATCACCGTCCTGGCAGGAATAATTGGCCCTAGTCACCAGGAAGAGGTAAGACTGCTGTTAGATAATAGGGGCAAAAAAGAATATGTTTTCCACCTGGGTGATCCATTTGAGCATCTCTTGGTACTCTCTTGTTCAGTTTTGGTAATAAATAGACCAGTGTAGCAGCTACAGACTGAGAACAGCATTGTGACCAGGGACTCAGACTCTTAAGAGTTGAGGGTCTGGGTCATACTACCAGGTAAGCCACCAGGAGCACCAGAGGTGCTAGCTGAGGGTGAGGGTAAAATAGACAGCCAGTAGAGGAGGGAAATGATGAGTATTAATTGCAGCGCTGAGACCTACTATAGTGGTAGTGTCTGTAGTTGATCCCAATAGTGTACTTCCTCCCCAGGGTAGCCTATGTCTAACGACTGAACATCATGGAAGTATAAATCCTGGTCCCAGCCGTCATGATCTGGACCAAATTGGGAGGGCTACCCTAGCTTCGGAATTCCTATTAGGATCAACTTAGACCTTTTAGGGGACTAACACAGCCAAACTTTTCTCTCTGCCAAATTCTACTTTCTTTTCTTTTCTTTCCACTGGTGTTGATCCCTGAAGCAATCCCTAGTAAACTTCCTACATGCTAATCTCAGGGTCAGAGTCTGCTTCCCAGGAAACCCAATTTAAGATACTAGGTTGGTTTCTTTATCTTCAATATGAAAAACCTCCAAACAAATTCTAGATTAATTATCAGAAAGCTTGAAAGCCTTATATGTACGTTGATTAATTCACTCATTCAACAAATACTTATTTAGTACCACCTATATATCAAGAACCATTCTAGAGGCTAAGGCTATAGTGACAAAAACATAAAAAGATTCCTCTCCTTGTGGCACTTGTATTCTAGTGGAGGGTAACCAACAATGAGCATGAAACAAATAAGATAATTTTGATGAGTGCTATGAAGAAAATAACACAGGAGAGTATGATAGGAAGTAACTCGAGATGCTAGAGGTATGATGGGTTCCATCAAGAAGGTGGTTAAGTAAAGCTTCTCTTAGAAGATGGCATTTGAGTCCAGATAAGAGGAACCCAGCCTTTTAAGAACTTGGTAAGAATATTCCAGGCAGAAAAAAGAGCATGTGTAAGGAAGGAAATGAGTGTGAGCGTGTAAAAAATAGGACAAAGACCAGAGTGGAAGGAGGTGGTGACCAAGAGGGAGTGGGCTAAGAGGAGGCCATTTAGGTAGGCAGGGGCCACATTGTATAGGACCCATGGGAAATTGAAAGGAGTTTGGATTAATTCTAATCTCAGTGGAAATCCATTAGAGGATTTTAAACAAGGGAGTAGTATCATCCGTTTTATTTTTTCATAAGTCAATTTAGTTGCTGTTGGAGAATCAACTAAGGGGGAGAAAGGCAAAAAGTGAGAACAGGGAAATTGTTGTTGAAGTAGCCCAGGTAAGAAATGATGGTGACTAAACCTGGAATGGTGGCAATAAAGCAGGTAAGAGGTAGTTGGATTTGGGATCTATTTTAGAGGCATAGCCAACAGGACATGCTAATGGATTGTCTCAGTGGAAGTTCAGGATAACAGAAAGGAGAAGAATATAGAATGTCTGATCAACTGGATGGATGGTGGAACTGTTTATTAAGATGGGGAGGATTGTGGTGGGTGGGTTGGAGGGAATGAATCAAGAGTTCTAATTTGGTGATGCTAAGAGACATGACACTGAATGATAGGTAAAGTCATGAGTTCTGGTACACTGTCCGGGCCCCAGAGAAAGGCTTCAGGTGGGTAAAAGTTAATACTGGTTTCCCCCAGCAAGAAGTCAGGCCACCTCTGGATTTCCAGACAGTTTACTGTGAACATTTAAGTGATCTGGGGCAAGGATATCAGTGAATGCCCCTCGCCCGTGGCATACACACCTTCTCTCTCCTCCCTGTGTGGACACTCCAGCCCAACTGTGATGGCTCTGGTCCAGGTTCCCAGGGGCACAGACTCCAAACAGCCACATTGCCGTGGCCCTGTAGACACCTGGCCAAGTGGGTGAGTATTGCCTGAGAAGAGCCCCAGGGGCGCCCTCTGTAGCCCAGGGCTCAGGGCAGGAGCCCCAGCTCCCTGGGTCTAAGGGAGATCTTGCTCTAGGCTCTAGTAATGTGTGCCAGTTTCTCCCCTCATCATGATAAATGTATAAATAGAGCAGTAGGAAGCTCAGGGCACCTAGTTATCAAGCCCCATACAGGTGCTGAATTATTTAAGAGGCAAGTAAGAAGAATGGGAGCCTGTAAAGAAAACAAAAAGGAACAGAAAGTGAGGAAGGCAAGCCCACTAGACTGTGAGAGACTTGAGAACAGTGGCCACATCATAGCCAAGCTTGGATCCTCAGCACAATGCCTGGAACTTACTAGGAGCATGGGGACAGCTTCTCTTTCCAACCCCAGCTTTACACTCTTTTAAGGCACATCTTCCTCTTGGGGAAAGTACCAGCAAGGAAGATTTCACCATTTTCGCCAACTCAGTAGAGCCTGACCTCCATTGGTCCATGTTTCTCAGTTGGGTGAAAATAAATGTCACAGCGCAACCAGCCTTTTGGTTCTTGTTCTCTTGGATCTGCATGCCCACAAAGGGAGTCCATTGTCTTTCTGCACTCCCACTCCTCAGAGGAAGCTTGCAGAGGAAGCAGCACCCACACTGCTCTCACACACCCCCTCCCCACCAACCCGTTCCCCCAACAAGAGGAGGGAGGCCTGAAGTTCCCCAGGGGTGCTACTTCTGTTCAAAGAGGAAATAAATATTAGCCCACCACTATCAATCTCACGTTTAAGATGGTTCTTGGTCAGTTCTCCAAAAGCCAGTTTTCTAAAAGCCATCTCACCGAAGGCTGATTTACTGAATGGCCCAGTCTCCAAAGCCCAATCACCAGGAGGGAGTCTGATGTGGGTCTTTTCTGTATCTTCCATATCTCTCCTTAACATGCTCATGCTTTCCTCCACCTTCTTGAACATATTTGTTATTACTCCTTTAATGCCATAGTCTACTAATTTTATCATCTGTGTTATTTCTGGATCTGTTTTATTGATTGATTTTTCTCATCTTTATGAGTTATATTATTCTGCTTCTCTGCATGCCTAGTAAATTTTTATTGGATGCAAATAGTTTGAATTTTGTCTTGTTCAATACTGGATATCTTTTGTTCCTTTGAATGGTTTCGGGCTCTGTTTTAGGACACAGTTAAGTTACTTGGAAGGAATTCAGTCCTTTCAAAACTTGTCTTTATACTTCATTAGTTGGGTTCAGAGCAGCCTTTAGTCTAGGGCTAGTTCTGGGGATTGTTCTGCCTGATCTTTTCTGGTGGTCTTCCCCTAACCTCATGTAGAGTTCTCACACACATTGCTATGGACTGAATGCTTGTGTCCCCCCCAAATTCACATGTTGAAACCCTAACCCCCAATGTGATGGTATTTAGAGGTGGGGTCTTCAGGAGGTAATTAGGTTTAGATGAGATCATAAGGGTGGGGCCCTTATAAAAATGCCCTTATAAAAAGAGGAGGAGACCAGGCATCTCAGTCTCTCTGAGACACCAAGGAAGGCCACGTGAGGGTATAAACAGGAAGAGAGCTCTCACCAAGACCCAACCAGACACCCTGATCCCAAACTTCCAGCCTCCGGAATTGTGAGGAATAAATGTGTAAAAAATTTTAATGGAAATACAGTTAATTTACAATATTAGTTTCAGATGTACAACATGTCCAGTTTTTTTTAGATTATACTCCACTTAAAGTTATTACAAAATAATGGCTACGGAAATAAATGTCTGTTGTTTAAGCCACCTGGTCTATGGCATTTTGTTGCAGTGGCTGAGCTGACTAAGACACCTAGGTACTGATGAGTACTGAGCTGAACTCTCAAGGGGAACTCTCTGGGGATCTTTGAGCTCTCTTCATGTGTCTCTTTACTATCTTCTGGCCTGACCCACAAATTCCAGCTCCCTTGACCTCCTCAGGGGTCAGAGACCACTCTGTTTAGGTGCTCCTTCCTGTGCTGCAGCTGAGAAATTCTCTCCAGGGGGTATTCTTGGACAGTCTTAGGGTTCACCTTGTTTGTTTTCCTTCTCCGTGCTGCCTGTTGTCCAATGTCTGAAAACTATTGTTTTACATATTTTTTTCTAGTAATTTCATTGTATAGGAAGGAGGCTAAATCTGGACCCTGTTATTTCATCATGGTCAGGTAAACTCAGTCTATACTATAGACTCAATGCTCCAGTATCTAGTAGGGAAAGTCTTCCCTCATCTTTCTTTTTACTTCAAAACTTTCTTGGCCGTTTGGGTCCCTTTCTCTTTCATATGAATTGTATAGCCAGCTTATTAAATTCCCTTAGAAAGTCCTGTTGGGTTTTGGATTGGGATGAATTAAATTTATATAATAATATGAGATATAACTGATATCCTTACATTTGCATATATCTTGCCCTTGGATGGGGAAAGTTAATATCATAAAATACTACTTCTCAGCTGCTGATGCTTTCGATGGCCTGGCAGGGGAAGATGCATGGTACAATTGGATTGGGCATTTGAAGAACCAGTGGAGGACAGGCTGGCCATTTCAAGGTTGATAAGCTGGAAGGGGGTGGGAATTCTATTGGATTAAAACCTTAAAATTCTAAAGGTTAAGGAGATAAGAGTGATCTCTGAGACAGTTTATTATGAGAAAACAAGATGGAGAGAAGTATATATGGTATATATATTTAAGAAAGGGGAGATACACATACACATATATACATACTGTGTATGTATACATGTGCATAAATCTATAACTACTTAAATTAAAAACTGTAAAGTTAATTAACTATAAAACCAGTTTTCAATGACTTCCTGTGGGGAAGTAGTGAACAAGCAGAGACAGAAGCTGAGCTTTTCTGAATATTCCCTGCTTTTAGATTTCACTTTAAAACCATATACGTTTTACACAATTATACATCAAACTTAAATTTTTAAAAAGCAATCCCTAAACACTGAAAGTAAAATAAAACAAACGAACCCAACTCAACCAGAATCATGTTGGTGGCACAGCTACCCAGAGAGAAGCAATTTAAAGTGACTTTTAAAGCACAGTAATTTGATAGCCCATCCCTGGTGGGATATGCCCTACGGACAAAAAAAGAATTGCAAAAAATATCTTAAGCTGCCCTGAGAAATCCCACATTTTTTGAGGCAGTATTAGGACCGTTATTCTCAGACTATAGTGTATGTAGAGTGCCCTAAAGGAAGCAAGTAATTCTGCTGAGATTGTCAACAACTGAAGTTTTTCAGTGTGGTAGGAAGGAGGTCAATGAGTTAAGTAATAACCCTGTAGTCTTTAATTTGAGTTGAAACTATTAGTATAAACTCATGACATGTACTCTTACCAGCAAACACCATTTTCTACTCTGTCCACTGAAAAAAAATTCCAGAAACAGTGACTAAGCCGATAACATCAAGTGCCCAGACGGTGGTCCCAAATTCAGTTTCACCTAGAAGGCCAAAGCGCCCCTTGGATTACAGCCATGACAGATCTAGGGCAGGAAACACACCACCTGCCCTGAGTAACTGAGTTTCCTGCTCTCTGGTGTGACCTTAAAGATTCCCAGGGCTGTGTCCAAAGGCCTCACAAGCCAACCTGAAGAGGCTCCCACAGGCCACTGAAACATGAATTATAACTTTAATAGATTGAAATATATCCAATATGATTATGCCCACTAGTTCATAACAAAGCAAACAAACAAAACAAACCAAAAGTTAGTGGTCACTTTCAGAAGATTCTAGGAAGTCAGCTCATCTGAAATCAATCTCTTATCTTGTTTTTTTGCATAACATGTACCTCCAGGTACCCAAGTAGTTGTAGTACTTTTGTAGAAGAAACATCTAAAGCTGCTTCCGTTAACAATACAGAAGGAGTGATGGAGTCATAACGTCACCACTGTGCAAGTTCTAACAAATCCATGGATAGAGGAGTGCTGAATAACAAAGAGAATCAGACATCCTGTGCCGTCCTCTGTGAAGAGTATTTGCCAGAAAATTGAACCTGAGTCTGATCAAACTTCTAGATCTAACCACTAATAGGCAGAAACTAAAGGGACAGAGGAATACATTAAATGACACCACAGAGGCGCAGTTATCAAAATGCAGGCTAGGAAATGCTACTGGAAAAAACAACCCATTCTCTTCAGTAATTGCAAGACAAAAGAGTGACAGGGGAGGAGTCTATAGATTCAAAAAAGATTTAAAGACCTGTCACAACCAACTGCAATTTATGGCCTTATTTTGATTCTGAGTCTAACAAATAGACTAAATAATCGTGCGATAATTGGAGAAATTTAAACAGTGACTAGACATTTAATTATCCAGAAATTGTTCATTTTTAAGATGTGATAATATTTCTTTTTTAAAGAGATAAATACTGAAATTCTTATAGGCAAAAAATAACAATAGTCTCCCTAAATAAATATAACACATTCCATTTATTATCCTAACAGGTTTTTTGGGGGGAGTGGAAGGAGTTGATAAAATTGTTTTAAAATCTATATGGAATGCATATGGAAATATAAAAGCCTGAAAAGCAAAGAAAACTATAAAGAAGATAAATAATGAGAGACTTGCCTTCAACTGAAAGCCATTGTAATAAAAATCACTGTAATACAACCAGAATGGTATTGGCATAAGAGTAGACAAATCAGTGGAACAGAAGAATGGATCCAAATATAGATCTCAGTATATATCATAATTTAATATGTGACAAAGGTAGTATTTCAATTCTGTGGGAAAGAATGGTTTATTTAATAAATAGTGCTGGCGTAACTGGCTATTCATCTAGAACAAAATGAACTTGTATCCCAGTTTCACAACAATACAAAAATAAATTCCAAGTGGATTAAAAACTTAAATGTAAACAGTAAATCTTAGAAGAACATTTAGGCGACTACGTGGAAATCTAGGGGACAGAGAACACCTCTTTAACTAAAACCAGAAATCTGGAAGTATAAAAGATAGACATATTTCATTATCTAAAAATGGAAAACTTTTATATGGCAAAAGATACCATAAACAAAGTCGAGTCAAAATATGCATTTAGAAAAGTATGTGTAATGCAGATAACAGATAAAGGGTTAATAATTCTTACATGCCACAAATTCTTACGAAGTGGTAAGAAAAAGATAAACACTTCCATTTTTTAAAAAGGGCAAGGGTATAAACAGGCAATTTACAGAATACCAAATCCAAATGGCTAATAAGCATATTAAAAGGTACACAAACTCACCAGCAGTCAGGAAACTGCAAATTAAAATAATGAGACATAGGGCTCCCCTGGTGGCGCAGTGGTTGAGAGTCCGCCTGCCGATGCAGGGGACATGGGTTCGTGCCCCGGTCCGGGGAGATCCCACATGCCGCGGAGCGGCTGGGCCCGTGAGCCACGGCCGCTGGGCCTGCGCGTCCAGAGCCTGTGCTCCGCAACGGGAGAGGCCACAACAGTGAGAGGCCCGTGTACCGCAAAAAAAAAAATAAATAAATAATAAAAAATAATGAGACATTACACCCATCCGACTGGCAAAAATTAAAAAGAATAGGACTTCCCTGGTGGCACACACAGTGGTTAAGAATCTGCCTGCCAATGCAAGGGATATGGGTTCGAGCCCTGGTCCGGGAAGATCCCACATGCCACGGAGCAACTAAGCCCGTGCGCCACAACTACCGAGCCTGTGCTCTAGAGCCCACGAGCCACAACTACTGAGGCCCACGCACCTAGAGCCTGTGCTCTGCAGCAAGAGAAGCCACCGCAATGAGAGGCCCGCGCACCACAATGAAGGGTAGCCCCCGCTCACCGCAACTAGAGAAAGCCCATGCACAGCAACAAAGACCCGACGCAGCCAAAATATAAATAAATAAAATAAATAAATTTTAAAAAATTAAAAAGAATAATATTATCTATTGCAATCTCATGCATTGATTGTGAAAAGTGTGAATTGTTATTGCCTTTTGGAAAAAAATAATCTAACAGCATCTATTAAAATAAAGAATCCACATACCCAATGATTGCACTGCTGGGAATGTAGCCAGTAGAAATAAAAGAACCAGTACAGAAGGCTATATGTAACTTGTTTATTGCAGAATTATAGTAGCAAAAAACTAAAAACAAAGTGAATATGCATCCATAAGGAAATGGTTGAATAAATTGTGCATTTATCTGTGTCATAAAATACTATGCAGCTACTAAGAAGAAGGAATTAGAACTACTCCCCATGAATTAGAAGGATTTCTTCACAATGTTGAGTGATAAAGACAAGATGCTGAGAATTGTGTATATTATGGTTTCCAGCTATAAACTAGTATATAAGTGTATGTATGTATGTGCGTATATATGTAAATGTATATATTTGTGTGCAAACTTCAGTTTGCTCATGATTACATGACCTTGGGGAAAAAGCATGGAATGCTCCACAGGCCGTTGTTAACAAGGGCTATGCCAGGTTGGGGGTAGGGAAATTAGTTTTGGGTAGATGCTGGAAGAGGGTAGAAGGAAAAAAAATCTAATAGAAATTTTTTAAACTAGCATAATGATACTATATATATATATATAACACACACATTAGTATGTATATACATTATATATACACACATATACATGTATAATGTGTGTGTATATATATATTAAGAGAAAAAGCTAGAGTTGAATCTATATCGACATATTTGCAGGGATATTCATGATATGTTGTTAAATTTTTAAAAGCTAGTAATGTGCATGGTATGATTCTATTTTGTCAAAACAAAGAACATAAAAACAAACCACTATAACTGTGGGCTGCATAAATGCTTGTAATACTGAATGAACCATGAAAAAGATGTGAAGGGATAAATGCCAGTTGTTAACATTTGTCACCTCAAAGGGGGTTGAGATGGGGATGAAATGATGATTAACTTTTCTTTACACATCACTGTAGTAGTTTCCTTGTTGCAATAAAGCTGTATTGCTTTATAATTTGAGAAACATAAAGCAGAGAAAATAAGAAAAAAACTATAGTCTTTCACTTAGAGAACATATTATCTTTCATGATATATTGAAGTCTTTTTTTCCCCTTAAAGTTTCTTGATATTTGTTGTTTTCTTAATCGGGAATAAGTGTTTATCAAATATTTTGGGGGCACCTATTGAGATGATCATCTGGTTTTTCTCCTCTATTTTCTCTTCAATATCTGTACTCTCCCATGTGGCGATCGTATTTATTCTCAAACATCATACATGTGCCAACAAGCCCCAAATACATATCTCCAGCCCAGACTTCTCTTCCAAACTCCAGATCCTGGAGAACTGCCTGTTGACATCTCCCCTTGAATGTCTAATGACATCTCAAACTCGACACAACTCTCCCAAATTCCACCAAACTTATTCTACATGCAGCTGTCTTTATATCAGATAAGGACAACTCCATCTAGCCAATTCTCAGGCCAGAAAATATGTGTCATCTGTGACGTTTCTCTTTCACACTTTTACACTCAATGCATCAGGAAATCCCGTTCATTCTATCTTCAAAATGCATTAGAATTGACCACTTTCATTACCACCACTGCTTCCAACCTGGTCAGAGCCACAATCCTCTCTCACCTGCATTACTGGTGGTCCTGTGTCTGTTCTTGACTGTCTACAGTCTATTCTCAACAGGACACCCAGAGTCAAGCCCTTTAAATGTCCATGAAATCACATCACTCCTTTGCTCAAAACCCTGTTCTCTCCTCTCCCCGCCTACACACGTCCCCCTGCTACTGCTCCCAATTCATTTAGATTAAAACCCAAGGTCTGTACAAGGGCTACACAATCCAGCTCCCTGTGACCTCTCGACCTCATCCCCTTCTACTTCCAGTTTCCTCAAAGTTCCTAGAACATGACAGGCATACCACTCCCGCCCTGGAGTCTTCACTGTTCCCTCTGCTCTGAATGCCCTTCCACCAGATAGCTGCTTGGCTAACTCCTCTCCTCAGCGCGCGCTACCCTAACCACTTTATTCAATATCCAGCCTCCTACTCCCACAGGACAACTGTCTCTCGCCCCCATCTACTTTTTCATCTTCCATGGCATTCATCCTCTTCTCCAGACTGGAATGTTTATCTTTTATTGTCTGTCTCATGCCACTAGAATACACTCTCCAAGAGGACAAGAACCTTGTTTTGTTCACTGATGTGACCCAAATGTCTAGAACAGTGCCTGACACATAATAGATGCTTAACAAATATTTGTTGAATAAAAGAATGAATTAGTGAATTGCATTAGCTCCTCCAAAACCAGTCCTCTCAATGCTATGATTCCTCTCTTGGATGTGTTTTGAGCTGTAATGTTCTACAGGATTTTAAAATTTCTCTTAAGTATGACTCTTACTGCTTTTCCTCTTTTAGGAATCTTTCCAAATTTCTGGCTCATTGTTGAAGGTTTTCATTGTTTCCCCCACACTATTATAGATTTATTTTCTTTTAAAGTACCTCTATGATGATTTCATAGGATTTGGTGAGTAAGGAAAGGCAGATGTGTGTGCTCCCTCCTCCCACCCTTGACCTCAGAGAACTGGGAGTTTGTTAGTGTGCATCCGTCTCTCTGAGTCTGAGTGAATCTGATGAACTTAAGTTACTGGGCTGTGGGCCCTAGTGACCCCATCAATACAATGTAGCCTTATGAAGCCTGGCTTGGCCAACAGCTGGCCTTCCTCTAAAACCTCTAGCTCTAGCCTTTCAAATTTAACACTGTCCTCATTAACCAAGATATTATAAAGTATTTTTTTTCAATTCAGAGAGGAAATGAATTGCATAAAAGCTAGATAATAAAAATGAGGTTCTAATGCCTGACACCACATTTCCTTCTTACTAATCAACTCAAATCTTAAAATCAAAGATATCCACCCGCATCCTTAGGGAACTCATTGAAAATCTTGTGCAGCTGAAAAAATTTCTAATCTCCTTTTACCATAGCTCTACTAGTCAATTAAAGACTTTTCAAAATGTAAAATATGCATTTTTATGTCTATTGTCAAAGTCACTGAAGACCAGATTTTGACCATTGATTTATATGCTGAATATGCCTACCCTATGAAAAGAAATTTGGTTAATTTGGGAGTTTGGGAGTGTGCTAAACTATTTTTATCTGACTTTCCTACTAGCATAGCATTTATAAACTGCAGAAAAACTTGCTTTTTATTCCCTCATTAAAAAAAAATTTATATTCTCAATGCTTTTGGTTTTGTACTTTTATGTAATTTCATGGCTATGTTGGATTTGGAGGAAAAGTGTTCACTGTGAACCCATTTATCCAAGACCAAATGTGAATAAACATAGAGCACGAAATCACAAAACTGTGACTGAATTTATTATTTTTAAAAAAGTATGACTTGGCCTTTGACTACTAATCTCAGCCAATATAGAGAAGAGACCTTGAGCTATCAGCTGAGTCAGCACCCCCCCCCACCCCCATCAACACCCAACTGTCAACTGGATAAACCAGTCTTTCCAGATCTTTCTGTTGAATCAATAGACCCACGTCCTTGGCCTCCTGCTAACAGTCTTATCCTTTTCCTCTACCTTCTCTAAGATACACCAGATAAGAACTCCAGTTTGTAAACAATTGGTATAAATGGTTTCTATTATCTTGGGAAAACCTATGCGAATGGAGGCTTTCATCTTATTTTGGAGTTTATTCTATTGTTCTAGCACCGTGATAGTAAATAAGTTCTTCCCTGTGCTCATCCAAAATGTTGTCCTTTGCTGTAGACTCATTTTCTCTTAATTAAAATTATTGGACATAGAAAATCGTCGCTCATCATCCTCTGTATTATCCTTGGAGACAGTGCACAAGATCTCTCTTTGGCCTATTCTAATTCTTACTCGTGAAAAAATGGAAACCTACTTTTCATTTCTCATCATTTTTGGATGCTGTTCAGCAATTCCATGTGATTACTGAAATGTGGCCAAAATGGGACCCCATTTACTAGATCTTTGTAGAGATGGTAGCTTTTGAAAGATTGAAACAATAGGAGAAATTAAACAGGAAACGATAGATTTAACTGTTTAAAATTTTTGAATTTATATACCATGAAAATTAATAAAGCTGGCTAGGAAACATTAAAATAGTAAAAAATTCATATCTATACAATCTAAAGAATTTACTTACTTGTATGAAAATCTGCTTATATATAAGATCAAATTTTTAATGAATAATTATGTTCATTTTTTAATGCTTTGGTTATTTTCATTTAAAACCATCTTTTTGAGTAACATCAAGATGCCAGTAGATACATGAATCATGAATAGACAATATTCTTATTGGCCAACATTCACTTTTCCTCAAAATCTAGTTGACGTGTCATGTCTTGGAAATCCTCAAGAAACTCCTAGGGAAAGTAAGCTCTTCTTCAAACCTGTGATTTTGTATTCCATAACACACGGTACTGCCCTTGTTTAATAGTCACAACAGTATTCTGCAATTATTTATATGACTGTCTTCCTACTAGAAATAACCAACCGCATGATAAGATGTCAGAGCAGGGACGATGTCTTTGCTTCATTATCTTTTCATTGTCCAACATGGTGTATGCCATATGCAGTAGGTGCTTCATAATTGCTTATAGAATGAATTAGTTCACATTAAAATAAGTGTAAATAGTAATTAGAGAATTATAGAAAAGACCCCCCTTCTCAAGCTCTTAATCAAAAGTCTGCAATATAATGCAATATTATTTTGTTCAAAAAGACTTTAATGTGTTGAAGGACATGTGTTCATTTTGCCTAGGAATTTTAAAAATATGAATATTATTAAAGATATGAAAAGATAAGAGTTTTCCTGAAATTAATTTATAAATTCAGTTTAATGACAGTTTACAGGGTTCTTAAAACTTAGCACACTCATTCCAAAGTCCATCTAGAGAAACAAACATAAGAGAAGAGCCAGATAGAAAAAAATAATGAAGAGAAATAGCCCTATTAAATATTTAAATGTTTCACTAAATTACAGTAATTAACATGCTGTGGACTGCTGTGGAAACAGAAAGATTCTATTAATAAAGAGAATGAGAAGTTCAGAAATGATCAGAAGCATGTATAAACATTATTTTACAATAAAGTTAGCCTCTCAGAAGAAGTGGTGAAAGGTTGGCCTGTCCAATAAATTATATTATGAGAAATGGAAAGGCATTTGACAAAGGTCATCTGAATCTCTACATCACTTCTTTCACCAAAAGAAATTCAATGGCTTAAACTCTTAAAGTAATACAATGACAACAACAACAAAACCCCTAGAAGAACATGTCAATAAATAAAAAAAAAAAAAGTTTGAATGAGGAAGACCATACTAAGCATGACATGATATTAACAAACCATGAATGATTAGATTGACTATTTAAATTTTAAAAAAATCCTGAAATTTCCATGCAGCAAAAAAGAACCCTACAAAACAAACAAAAAACTCTCCATAGACAAAATCAAAAGATAAACAAGAAACAGAAATAATAATGTTTGTAATACATGAAGCACTAATCTCTTTAATATGCAGAGTTCATACCAATCCATATAGAAAAGATTAATGTTCCAATAAAAAGATGAGCAAAGGATATGAACACAAAATTCATAGGAGAGTAGTAAATGGCTAATAAATCTATAAAAAGATAATAAAAGAGTATCAAAGTAAAACAATGAAATTCCATTTTTTACTTAGCAGATTAGTAAATTTTAAAAAAATTGATGACATACAGTATTGGCCACAGAGAGAGGAAATTAATACTCCCCCCAAAATTGGTGGAGGGGTGAGAAGGTGCATAAAATATTCTAGAGGGGTTTTTGGCAATAGTAATAAAACATTTACATTAAAACAAACAAGCAAAAATGTGTTTAAGGGTGTTTATTGTAGCATTGTTTGAAATAATAAATGCTAGATACAACCTGAATGTCTGTCAACAGGGAATTAAATTATTACAGAGCCATACAATGAATCTCTATGCAGCTCACAGAGAATGTACTAGAATAGTGAAAAGGTGTCTGTTATATCATTAATCAAAAAGAAAAGCAAGTTCAGAACAGTGGTAGAATAAGATCCCATTATTTTTGTGTTGTCATTTTTGTTTTTTTTGACTGTGTTGGGTCTTTGTTGCTGTGCGTGGGCTTTCGCTAGTTGCAGTACGCAGGCTTCTCATTGCAGTGGCTTCTCTTGTTGAGGAGCATGGGCTCTTGGCGCGCAGGCTCCAGTAGTTGCAGCATGCGGGCTCAGTGGTTGTGGCACACGGGCTGTAGAGCATGTGGGCTTCAGTAGCTGTGGCACATGGACTTAGTTGCTCTGCAGCATGTAGGATCTTCCCGGACCAGGGCTTGAACCCATGTCCCCTGTGTTGGCAGGTGGACTCTTAACCACCGCACCACCAGGGAAGTACCCCCCCTTTTGTTTTTTAATGAGTATTAACAGCATTTATACTTTGCATGTATTTATATAAAAACTATCTGAAAGGACATACAATTTATTAACAGTGGCAACTTCTGGAAACGGGACCGAGAGGAGAAAGTTATGATAGAATTTTACTTTTTACTTTACACTTTCTTTTACTTTTTTATGAGTATGAGATACTTTTGTAATTAAAGTTTAAAACATAAAATAAAACTCACATTTTACATAGCAAACATTAGAGGCAAAACCCTTTGACAAACAATCTGGCAACAGGTGATGACCCACAGGGCTGGGGCTAGGGTGGGGCGAGAGAGGCACTTGCTTTGGGCACAAAATTTAAGAGGACATCAGAAAACCCAGAAATCAAGATGAGTGATATTTTAATGCACTATTTAAAAACTTTTTTTATTGAAGTATAGTTGATTTACAATATTGTGTTAGTTTCTGGTGTATAGCAAAGTGATTCAGTTATACATATATATATATTTTCCAATTCTTTTCCGTTATAGATTATTACAAGATATTGAATATAGTTCCCTGTACTATACAGTAAATCCTTGGTTTTTATCTATTTTGTATATCATGGTGTGTATCTGTTGGTCCCATACTCCTATTTATCCCTCCCCCACCTCTTTCCCCTTTGGTAACTGTAAATTTGTTTTTTATGTCTTTGAGTCTGTTTCTGTTTTGTAAATGAGTTCATTTGCATTATGTTTTAGATTTCATACATAAGTGATATCATATAATATTTGTCTTTCTCTGTCTAGTTTACTTCATTTGGTATGATAATCTCTAGGTCCATCCACGTTGCTGCAAATGGCAATGTTTCATTCTTTTTTATGGCCAAGTAATATTCCACTATATATATTTATATATACATTTATGTATATATAATGAAATATATGTATATACCACATCTTCTTCATCCATTCATCTGTTGATGGACACTTAGGTTGTTTCCGTGTCTTGGCTATTGTAAATAGCACTGCTATGAACACTGGGGTGTATGAACCTTTTCAAATAGAGTTTTTGTCTTTTCCAGATATATGCCCAGGAGTGGGATTGCTGGATCATATGGTAACTCTATTTTTAGTTTTTTAATTTTGTCATTTTAAGAATGGTATATAAGGCTTCCCTGGTGGCACAGTGGTTAAGAATCTGCCTGCCAATGCTGGGGACCCGGGTTTGAGCCCTGGTCCGGGAAGATCCTACATGCCGTGGAGCAACTAAGCCCGTGTGCCACAACTACTGAGCCTGCACACTCTAGAGCCCTGCGCTCTAGGGCCCGCGAGCCACAGCTATGAGCCCACGCACCACAACTACTGAAGCCTGTGTGCCTAGAGCCCATGCTCTGCAACAAGAGAAGCCACTGCAGTGAGAAGCCCGCGCACCGCAACAAAGAGTAACCCCCACTCGCCACAACTAGAGAAAAGCCTGTGCCAGCAGCGAAGACCCAACACAGCCAAAAATAAATAAATAAATAAATTGGGGGAGAAAAAAGGAATGGTATATAAACGGAATCGTACAATATGTGACCTTTTGAGATTAGGTTTTTTTATTCAGCATAACAACCTTTTAAAATTCATCCATATTGTCGCGTGCATCAGTGGTTTGTTTTCATTGTGGAGTAGCATTCCATGGTATGGATGTTACCACGTCATTTTCAACCATTCACCTATTGAGGGAAATTGTAGTTCCAGTTTTGGACTGTTACAAATACTGATGCTATGAGAAATCATGTGTCAGTTTTTGTTCATTTCTTTAAAATAAAAGACCCAACTATCAAACTCTTAGAGGAAAACATAGGCAGAACACTCTATGACATAAATCACAGCAAGATCCTTTTTGACCCACCTCCTAGAGAAATGGAAATAAAAACAAAAATAAACAAATGGGACCTAATGAAACTTCAAAGCTTTTGCACAGCAAAGGAAACCATAAACAAGACCAAAAGACAACCCTCAGAATGGGAGAAAATATTTGCAAATGAAGCAACTGACAAAGGACTAACCTCCAAAATTTACAAGCAGCTCATGCAGCTCAATAACAAAAAAACAAACAACCCAATCCAAAAATGGGCAGAAGACCTAAATAGACATTTCTCCAAAGAAGATATACAGATTGCCAACAAACACATGAAAGAATGCTCAACATTATTAATCATTAGAGAAATGCAAGTCAAAACTACAATGAGATATCATCTCACACCAGTCAGAATGGCTATCATCAAAAAATCTAGAAACAATAAATGCTGGAGAGGGTGTGGAGAAAAGGGAACCCTCTTGCACTGCTGGTGGGAATGTGAATTGGTACAGCCACTATGGAGAACAGTATGGAGGTTCCTTAAAAAACTACAAATAGAGCTACCATACGACCCAGCAATCCCACTACTGGGCATATACCCTGAGAAAACCATAATTCCAAAAGAGTCATGTACCAAAATGTTCATTGCAGCTCTATTTACAATAGCCAGGAGATGGAAGCAACCTAAGTGCCCATTATCGGTGAATGGATAAAGAAGATGTGGCACATATATACAATGGAATATTACTCAGCCATAAAAAGAAACGAAATTGAGTTATTTGTAGTGAGGTGGATGGACCTAGAGTCTGTCATACAGAGTGAAGTAAGTCAGAAAGAGAAAGACAAATACCGTATGCTAACACATATATATGGAATTTAAGAAAAAAAATGTCATGAAGAACCTAGGGGTAAGATGGGAATAAATACACAGACCTACTAGAGAATGGACTTGAGGATATGGGGAGGGGGAAGCGTAAGCTGTGACATAGTGAGAGAGTGGCATGGACATATATACAATACCAAACGTAAAATAGATAGCTAGTGGGAAGCAGCTGCATGGCACAGGGAGATCAGCTCTGTGCTTTGTGACCACCTAGAGGAGTGGGATAGGGAGGGTGGGAGGGAGGGAGACGCAAGAGGGAAGACATATGGGAACATATGTATATGTATAACTGATTCACTTTGTTATAAAGCAGAAACTAACACACGATTGTAAAGCAATTATACTCCAATAAAGATGTTAAAAAAAAAGACCCAGAGTGCAATTGCTGTGTTACATTGGCTGTACCATTTTACATCCCCACCAGCAATATAAGAGTGGTCCAGTTTCTCTGCATCCTCTCTAGCAGTTGGTGTTTGTTATGGGCTGGATTATGTCTTTCCTAAATTCATATGTTGTAGCCATAACGCCCAGTACATCAGAATATGAGTATATTTGGAGATAGGGTCTTTAAAGAGGTGATTAAGGTTGAATAAGGTCATTGGTGTGGACCCTAATCCAATACAACTGGTGTCCTTATAAGAAGAGATTAGGACTAAACATATACAGAGAAAAGACCATGTGAAAACACAGGGAGAATATGGCCATCTACAAGTCAAGGAACAAGGCCTCAGAATGAAATCAACCCTGCCAACAGTTTGCTCTTAAACTTCTGGCCTCCAGAATTGTGAGAAATAAATTGCTGTTGTCTTCAGCCACCCAGTCTGTGGTATTTCTTACAGCAGTTTTAGTAAACAAATGCAGTATTGTCATAATTTTTTATTTTAACTGTCTGACAGGTGTGTAGTGACATCTCATTGTACTATTAATTTGCATTTTCCTAATGCCTAATGATGCTGAACATCTGCTCATGTGCTTATTTGCCACTTGTATATCATTTTTGGTAAAATGTCTCATGTCTTTTGCCTGCTTTCTAATTGGATTGCTTGTTTTCATAATGTTGGCTTTTAAATGTTCTTTGGATATTCTAGAAATGAGACCTTTGTCTAATATGTGATTTGCAAATATTTTCTCCCCATCTATAGCTTGCCTTTTCATCCTCTTAACAGGGTCTTTCACAGAGCAAAATTTTAATTTTGATGAAGTCCAATTTATCCATTTTTTTCTTTTATGGATTGTACTTTTGGTGTTATGACTAAGAACTCTTCACTAAGTCCTAGGTCCTGAAGACTTTCTCCTATATTATCTTTTAAAAATTTTATAGCTTTACATTTTTTTTTTTTTTTTTTTGCGGTACGCGGGCCTCTCACTGCCGTGGCCTCTCCCGTTGCAGAGCACAGGCTCCGCGGCCATGGCTCACGGGCCCAGCTGCTCCACGGCATGTGGGATCTTCCCGGACCGGGGCATGAACCCATGTCCCCTGCATCGGCAGGCAGACTCTCAACCACTGCGCCACCAGGGAAACCCTATAGCTTTACCTTTTACATTTAACTCTATGATCCATTTTGAGTTAATTTTTTTTATAAGGTGTGAAGTTCAGGTCAAGTTTTATTTTTTGTTTTTGAGGAGTTTTTTTGTTTTGTTTTCTTTTGTTTTGTTTTGTATTGCCTATGGATAGCCAGTTGCTCCAGCACCATTTACTAAAAAGACAGTCCTTCCTCTATTGGATTGCACTTGCCCTTTATCAAAAATTACTTGACTGTACTTGTGTGGGGATATTTCTGGGTTCTCTATATTGTTCCACTGATGTATATGTCGATCCCTCTGCCGAAATCACACAACCTTGATTACTGTAGCTCTACAATAAGTCTTGAAATCAGGTAGAGTGATTCTTTCCATTTTTTTCTTTTTCAGAATGTTTTTTAGCTGTTCTACTTTCTTTACCTTTCTATATAAATTTTAGAATTATCTCGCCTATCTACAAAACAATATTGCTAGGAATTGCATAAAAGCTGTATATCAGTTTGAAGAGAATTCACATCTTTAGTATGCTGAGTTTTCCAATCCATGTATATGGAAAGTCTCTATATTTACTTAGATTGTCTTTGATTTCTTTCATCAGAATTTTGTAGTTTTCAGTATACAAGTCTTGTACATGTTTTGCTAAATTACACCTAAATATTTCACTTTTGGGGAGCAATTGTAAGTGATGTTGTATTCTTAATTTTGATTTCTACATATTCATTGTTGGTATGTACACAATTACTGGCATCTCTACTAGTATACAATTTATTTTATTTTTTATACATTTATTTTATTTATTTATTTTTGGCTGCACTGGATCTTCGTTGCTGCGCACGGGCTTTCTCTAGGTGCAGTGAGTGGGGACTACTCTTCATTGCAGTGCGCAGCCTTCTCATTGCGGTGGCTTCTCTTGCTGTGGAGCACGGGCTCTAGGTGCGTGGGCTTCAGTAGTTGTGGCACGTGGGTTCAGTAGTTGTGGCACACGGGCTTAGTTGCTCCGTGGCATGTGGGATCCTCCCGGACCAGGAATTGAACCTGTGTCCCCTGCACTGGCAGGCAGATTCTTAACCACTGCGCCACCAGGGAAGTCCCCCAAAATATATTTTTAATACATTTATAGTAATGTTTCAATAGTAAATGCATTTAGTTTTTTTACAACTTTAGTAATTATTTTGCCATTGCAAAATATAGCAGGAGGATGACTGGACCTTTGCAGCTTAACTCAATCGTGTAATAAAAAAGACACTTCACCATCCATACCATCCCTGAGGAAATGGCTTCAGTAGCTAAATTCTTATCAACTTCTGGTAACTTTTGCCCATACAAGAAATCAAAATGAATTAAAAAGGGGAATTTTCTCTCCAAAGACTAAATTTCTAGATTCATATACTTTTTCTATTTTATCTTCTTTATCTCCAGTGGTACATTTCCCCTTCCTGTCTGCTCTGGCCCCGCACACAGAACTCAAGATTATGGTGAGGAATATGGGAATACAACAGGATGAGACCCAGGGGAGTCACTTCCCTCAGCCATTTGTACGTAGAGCCACTTACCTGGTTGAGGCCCTTATCATCTCTCCTGGGGGAATATTGTAACAGTCTCCAATTGGCCCCCCTGCCTCCTCCAGCCTCATTCTCTTCCCATTCATTTTCTGTACAGCTATTGCAGTTTTTTTGTTTTTTGGTTTTTTGCTGTACGTGGGCCTCTCACTATTGTGGCCTCTCCCGTTGCGGAGCACAGGCTCAAGACGCGCAGGCTTAGCGGCCATGGCTCACGGGCCCAGGTGCTCCACGGCATGTGGGATCTTCCCGGACCGGGGCACGAACCCGTGTCCCCTGCATCGGCAGGCGGACCCTCAACCACTGCGCCACCAGGGAAGCCCTGCGGGTTTTTTTTAAACAAATACATTTGCTCATGAGACTTTCCTATTTAAATCTTTTTGTGATCCCCTCGTGTGTACAGGATAGAATAAAACATGAGACCCTTCATAAGGCCCAGACACTTCAGCCAGTGTACTTCTTCTGTCTCCATCCTCATAAAGACTAAACTCTAGCCATTAAACTACTCAGAATTTCCTGAATAAGCCAAATATTTTTGTTCATTAATATAATTTTCCTCTAATTTAAACTCTCATTACTCCTATGACAAAAATGTACCTATCTTTAAAGACAAACTTAAAAAAAAATCAACATTTCAGAAAGCCAATTACTTTCCTTCATCTCCTGTTTCAAATAAAATTTACCACTCCCTTTGTCATGTCCCATAGTCCTTTACCCTTTTACCTGTGACCTTATCTTCCTAATCAACAAGTGTGACACATTTTCTGATAAATATAATTATACTAATGAGGACAATCAGATAAAATACTTTAAATTAAGACTACATAGCACATTTGACAATATATTATAATCATAAACACATTTGATGGTATAATATCTTGATTTTAAGACACTATTGATTTTAAGATGGCATATTTATTTAGTAATACATTTTTTAAAAGACTATTAATCTACATCAATCTACATTTTTTAAACTGCCAATTTATCCAGATAATTACATTTTACTTTTTTTGTTTAGTATTACAGAATTTAAGTCTTCAACATAATGAGAATCTAAGGGTCCTTCTGAATCACATCTCATCACCTGCAGTTTGCATTGCATCACGGTTTATATCATGATCATTTTGTAATCTGTGCTGGTGATAGTGACCCCTTTAGCATCCTTAGTTAAGATCATTAAGTATGGAGTATATTAAAGATTATCAAAGTTTGTCATTGTTTCTTATTTGGTTAAACTCAGTCTTGGTTGCCATTTAATTAAATGATGTATTGCTGGAAGTTAAACGGTTTCTCTTTAAGTGAGAAGAAGCTTTGAACAGAGAGACTTCTAAAGCCTGAGTGATAATCCTTCATGGTGTGTGAATTGGTTACACCTGCCTCTCCCAGGTTTGTAAGTTCTATCAGCTATTACTGAGAGACTTGGTCGTTTCTACTGTCTTTAATCGCATTGCTTGTTGAAGAGAGGAATTTGTTCAATTTTGTTTTAATTCTTCATCATAAAATAATTTTTTGGAAGACACTTAAGCAACAATTAGGAATCCAAAGTTAGTTAAAATTTTATCATCGATGCAAATAAAGGTGAGAAAAGGGTAACATACTCACTGTGCATCACTAAATACTCCTGTGCTCGAGCCTTCTCACTTGTGTTACCCCAGCTGGTGACAATTCACTCTTCTGCCCGGCAGCTTGTAGGAAAGTAAAGATTGGCATTGATTGTAAAGGCACATTTCAATTCCAGAAATATCAAAATTTAACAAACATTTGCATTTATCATCACAAAATTAAGGTATTGTTTATGTGTTTGTGTCCTTCACAAGACTATAAGCTCCTTAGTTCTGCTATTTTTTCAACTTCATCTCTGTGTTCCTAGAGTCCAGTATGGTGCTTGGTATGTATTATGTGCTCAATAAATACTGTGGAATGAATGAGAAAATGCAAACTATACACTAATTGGGTAACTAATTTGATACGTGTTCATGTATCAGTTATTTAGTTGGACTGACATAGGTTTGAAGGCGGTGATTCTCAATTTATTCTTCCTTTTTTTTGTGAATTGTGTTAGACATATTTTGTTCCTCCATTTGAAGAATGTTTTTCTCCAGTTCAAGAGGAGAAAAGTCACATAATTGGATAGAATTTTCTTGCTTAGATTGCCCATGAATCTTTGGAAGCTGCTTCTACTTCTCTGATAAGCGCCAGTTCACAAACAAGTGAATAAACAAGTAGCAAACAAATATTATCAGGACATTTTAGAAATATCTGATAGTCCGTAAGTCCAGAGATTGATTTTTCAAGGAAGAGTGTGCTGAAAGCTGTGCTTTTTTATTACACACACGTACTCATGTCATATCTAGGCTACTAAAATTGTTCTTGGTTCATATGATGGAATTAAGTAAAGCAATATTTCATGGTGCTATTCAAAGAACCTTCTCAACTGTTCAGGGGTTAGGACTAGATGCACTGTTTGCCCAGAGGCTCTTCAAAGAGGGAAGCATGAAAAGCCTGGGAGTGAGTGTGGTGTTCTAGTTATCCATTGCTTATAACGAACTATCCTGAACACATAGCAATCATTTTATTATATCTCATGATTTTGTGTGTGAGGAATTTAGGCAGGGGTCAGCAACAGTGCTCCATGTGGCATCATGTAAGATCACTCGGCAACACTCGGCTGGAGGCTGGGCTGGCCAGGAGGGTACAAGTCGGCTTTACTCACATGTCTGGTGGCTTGGTGAGTCAGATGAAAGGCTCAGCTCAGCTGGGACTTTCCGCTGGAGTGCCTATGTGTGGTTTTTCTCTCAAGGTGGCCTCAGGATAATTGGTTTTCTTACTAGGCAGCCCAGGGCTGCATGGCTGTTTATGACCCAGTCTCAGAACCATATAGTGGCCCTTCCACCCTGTTCTATTGGTCCAAGCCTACCCAGATTCAAGAGGCAGGGACACAGATCCCACCTCTGGAAAGAAGGAGTGTCAAAGATTTTTCAGCATTGTGTTTTTTTGGGTTTTTTTGCAGCATTGTTTTAAAACTGCCATGAGTGTGGATGTGGGGAGACTCCAACAGGAAGCCCCGTGTATAGGGGGGAAGACTATGTGCCCATCAAGCCTGAAGGGCATGGTGAGGCTGCAAGTGGGAGGATGAAAAGTAAGGTCAGAATCTATCAGCAAGTGTCAGAAACTACATGATAGGAGGAACTGTTGGCATCACGTATTCAGAAGAAAGATCTATGAGCAGCAAGAAATGATGGAGTTTTCCTTTAGAAGTGGCGCAGTGCCTAGTGTGTGATATGCGTGGTATTGCCCATCAGAGGAACTCATGATCATTGCTACTTTATGCTCGGACATCTGAGCAAGTTTGATAATGTGGTCACCGGAAATCAGCATTTCTTCTTCTCAGCACCTCAGCCCATTTTCTGTTCCACAGATCCCTTCTGTAAACCCTGACCAGGGGTCACTGTGTTCCTGGCCTTTCCTCAAACAGAGGCTTCTGCTCAGTTCCCCGGTGGCCCCCTAGCTTAACCTCAGGGGCCATGGGGCAGAGGGCCATGGACAGATTTGGGGCTTCTCTGGCTTCTTTAAACACCCAGTGGACCTCCATCTTCCTCAGCAGGTCTCAGATCTGTGCCCTGAATTCTGTCTTCCTTTATTATTTCCTCCACATCCTTCTGTCTCTTTCCTATTCTGCTGTTCCCATCCCCACGTTCCGGTTCACTCAGGGTCTTCTTGAGGCTTTCTCTGAGCTGATACTTTTCACCCCAGATTTCCCCACTAGCAACTCTCAGGATGGTTAACTGTTGAATTGTCAGGTTGATTTCACATGGATAGTTTCAACTTGGCCATGGTAGAGTAGCTATAACCCAGCCCTCCCTACCCCAGAGCCAGTTGTTAAACACTTACCAGCACGTTATTGCCCACTTCTTTATGATTTTATTTTCTGTCTCTTGCTTCAACCCACCTCTGTCTGAATTTACTTCAGAAATCACCATTTCCACTCACTGTGGAGTCATGGAACATTTGCATTTGAAAATATAAAATGGTTAAGAGCAAGTGGCTTCACCTTCTTTAAGCTCTCATCTCCTGTCTGTAAAGCGGTGATAGCAACGTCTTCCTTGGAGGTCGTGATGGGACGAGACCAGGTCATGTAGGTCCGGGCTCAGCAAATACTCAATACTCATTGGCTCTTGTCACTGTGCCGGTCCCCGCCCCACCCAGACTCAGGTTACTCCTTTATCCACTGATAGTTTTTTTGGCACTCTCATGTTCTATGAAAAGCTGGCACGAATGATTCATCAGTGCAGTGTGTTTTAAGCTGACAAAAATCACTTCAATAGTGGAAAAAGCTCACGGCAATCAATCCACCCTCGTTTATACTTTGTGATGAACTGTGAAACCTAGGTCTCGTTCTGCAACGCTAGATCCTGGGCAGTTTGAGGGATCTCAAACTGTGAATTCTTGGATCATTATCTACGTTGTCATTCTTTCACTTGGACAAAGCTGTTCTTCTGGGAATACCCATCTGGCACGTGTCTATATTCAACTGTGCCCTAATTTTGTAGGAACAGCTTCCCTGAGTTCATTGTGCATTGAGGTCAGATAAGAATCATTTGGGCAAAACAAGCTGTCCCCTTTTCTCCAGAGTCTGAAACACACACATCCCATCCTATGCATCATCTGACACGGGTAGTGGCTGTTGACATGTTTTGCCCAATGGAATTCATATCTGATTCTTCCTGCAAGGGTAATTTAATTTGGAAAAGACTTCTTTTATCCTAAAGTTATTATATTTGATGAGATTAATTGCCCCCTGCTTTCAAAAATGCATATTTCAACGGCTAACAAGGATGTCAAGAAATGCATAAAATAAAAATATAAGGCAGGAAAAAATAGCAGTTATTTGTTTGACGTTGGAAAGGTCCTTTAATCTGCTGCTTCATGGTCCCAATGGACCATTTAAATGTAAAGTTAGGTTTACTGAGGTGTAATTTACATGCAGGAAAATGTACCTATTCTGATGTAGAGTTCTATGAGTTTTTTGGGGTTTTTTTTACATCTTTATTGGAGTATAATTGCTTTACAATGGTGTGTTCCTTTCTGCTTTATAACAAAGTGAATCAGTTATACATATACATATGTTCCCATATCTCTTCCCTCTTGTGTCTCCCTCCCTCCCACCCTCCCTATCCCACCCTGCTAGGTGGTCACAAAGCACAGAGCTGATCTCCCTGTGCTATGCGGCTGCTTTCCACTAGCTATCTATTTTACATTTGGTAGCGTAGATATGTCCATGCCACTCTCTCACTTTGTCACAGCTTACCCTTCCCCCTCCCCATATCCTCAAGTCCATTCTCTAGTAGGTCTGTGTCTTTATTCCCGTCTTACCCCTAGGTTCTTCATGACATTTTTTTCCCTTAGATTCCATATATATGTGTTAGCATACAGTATTTGTCTTTCTCTTTCTGACTTACTTCACTCTGTATGACAGACTCTAGGTCCATCCACCTCACTACAAATAACTCAATTTCGTTTCTTTTTATGGCTGAGTAATATTCCATTGTATATATGTGCCACATCTTCTTTATCCATTCATCCGATGATGGACACTTAGGTTGCTTCCATCTCCAGGCTACTGTAAATAGAGCGGCAATGAACATTTTGGTACATGACTCTTTTTGAATTATGGTTTTCTCAGGGTATATGCCCAGTAGTGGGATTGCTGGGTCGTATGGTAGTTCTATTTGTAGTTTTTTAAGGAACATCCATACTGTTCTCCATAGTGGCTGTACCAATTCACATTCCCACCAGCAGTGCAAGAGTGTTCCCTTTTCTCCACACCCTCTCCAGCATTTATTGTTTCTAGATTTTTTGATGATGGCCATTCTGACTGGTGTGAGATGATATCTCATTGTAGTTTTGATTTGCATTTCTCTAATGATTAGTGATGTTGAGCATTCTTTCATGTGTCTGTTGGCAATCTGTATATCTTGGAAACACAAAAGACCCCGAATAGCTGAAGCAATCTTGAGAACGAAAAACGGAGCTGGAGGAATCAGGCTCCCTGACTTCAGACTTTACTACAAAGCTACAGTAATCAAGACAGTATGGTACTGGCACAAAAACAGAAATATAGATCAATGGAACAGGATAGAAAGCCAGAGATAAACCCACACACATATGGTCACCTTATCTTTGATAAAGGAGGCAGGAGTGTACAGTGGAGAAAGGACAGCCTCTTCAATAAGTGGTGCTGGGAAAACTGGACAGGTACATGTGAAAGTATGAGATTAGGACACTCCCTAACACCATACACAAAAATAAGCTCAGAATGGATTAAAGACCTAAATGTAAGGCCAGAAACTATCAAACCCTTAGAGGAAAACATAGGCAGAACACTCTATGACATAAATCACAGCAAGATCCTTTTTGACCCACCTCCTAGAGAAATGGAAATGAAAACAAAAATAAACAAATGGGACCTAATGAAACTTAAAAGCTTTTGCACGGCAAAGGAAACCATAAACAAGACCAAAAGACAACCCTCAGAATGGGAGAAAATATTTGCAAATGAAGCAACTGACAAAGGATTAATCTCCAAAATTTACAAGCAGCTCAATAACAAAAAGACAAACAACCCAATCCAAAAACGGCCAGAAGACCCATTTAAACATTTAGACATTTCTCCAAAGAAGAGTTCTATGAGTTTTGACAAACACATGTGCTGTGTAATCACCACAATCAAGGTATAGAACATTCCCAGTCCTTCTCCAAATTCCCTAAGGCCCTTTGATGCTGACTCCCCTCCCCCATCCCCAGGCCCCGGCAATCACTGATCTGTTTTCAGGCTCTATAGTTTTGCCTTTTTCAGAAAGTTGTATTAATGAAACATTACACTATGTAGCCTTTTGAGTCTGCCTCCTTTTACTCAGCTAATGCATTTGAGATGCACCCATGATGTGCCTGTACCGGTGGCTTGTTCTTTGTTATAGCGGAACAGTATTCAATTGTGTGCATGTACCACGGTTTGTTTATCCATTCGCAGTTAAAGGACATTTGGGTTGTCTCCAGGTTTGGGTGATTATGAATCAAGGCACTATAAATATCTGCGTACAGATTTGCATATGGACATAGGTTTTCATTTCCCTTGGGTCAACCCTATGGGCCATTTTCTCAGCTCCCCCAGACTCCTGTGGCTGCTTCACATCTGCCTGCATTATCCTCAGAGCCCCAGCTTGGTGAGTTGAGCACCGTTCTTACTTCAAGCAGACTTGTGTGAGTTCCAGAGCCAGGGAGCAGTTTTAGAATTTAGGTCTCTAGACAATTGATCTACCCTCTCCTCTGAGGAGACGGGGAAATAAATAAAATGCAGAGAAATAGATGAATGATAGATAGAGAGAGAAGAGGTGGGCAAAATAAGGTGAGTGAGCGCAAGACAGATCTCCTACCTCAGGTGCTGTAATTAAGGGCTTCTTCTTAATTAGCAGCCCAGCTGCCTATAAAATTGAATTGTGTTTCTCTGCTTATAAACTGGAATTGTGACTCACTAAGTCATGATTTGCTTAAATCCACTCTTGCCATTTGTGCGTAGGAGCTAATGTATTTATTGCAGCTGATATCTGGACTAAAGTGAAATGATTAGGAGGGCTCTGGTCATCAGAGATTTCTATTAATAACTCGATTTGAAGAACAATAGTAGCTAACACTGAGCACTTGCCATGTACCAGCTACTGTTCTAAGGACTTTACATATTCAAACTCAATTAATCCTCATGACAACCTTAAGAGCTAGCGGTAATTTCCCCCACTTTACAAATTTTATATAATCTGATGCACAGAGAGGTTGAGGACCCTTAGCAAGTGGCAGTGCTGGAATAAACACAGGCCATCTGGCTCTCCAGCCCAATTGCTTAACCATGAGGCTATCCTGCCCCTAAGCTCCTGCCACGAAGAGCCAGACACTTCGTGCGCCTTCTCCATTCTTCATACCCACCCAGCAAGGTGACTCTTATTATCCCTATTTTACAGATGAGGGAATTGAGACTCAGAGAAATTAAGTAACTAGGTCAAGGTCCCCGGGCTTGTGGGTCATGGAATTGGGAATGGAATCCGAGTTAGTCCACGTGCTCTCCACCACTTCTCCCTGCCTCTAATAAAATCCTTTGGCTCGCCATGGACTTGACCTAAGTTGAGAGGCTGTCGAGGACATGCAATGAAGATGAATCTGTCTGAGGCTGTGTTAACCTGCTCTCCAGGCTCAGCGTGTGCTGTGTGCGTGTTCCTGCTGGGACTTGGCTCCATGTGGCCTGCTAGCCCCAGAGAGGAGCTCTCTGGGGACCAGGAGTCAAATCGTAAAAATATTCTTATTTTTTCCCAGGACTTTTCTCAAACAATAAACTCCCTTAGAAAGGTTGGGGGAAACACACACACACACAAGTAAATACTTATTGAAAATATATTTATAATAGATGTCTTTTTGCATTCGACTCAACTTTCCTTAATAGGCTGCTTATTCTGGGCATCATGCTTGCTCTAATTAGTTTTTTCATCATGTGATGGTTGGTCTCTGGAGGAAGACAGAGCTTGAAAGCATGAGCCGCAGCCATATTTAGCTGTAAAACCACCAAATAAGCTCATCATTGCCTTGGCTGTGCTTCTGTGAGGTGGAGGTGAGAGCTGGCCCAGTCCTTACAAATCTCACCTTGCGTAAAAATGCGCTGACGTTGGGGATGCTTGGTTTTCGTTATTTATTTTATCATCATTGGGCATCTTCTCCGTGCTCAGCTCTGCCTTCAGCACTTTTGGACTTTTGCTACCTCTAGTCCCCACAGCCGACTTTCTGCACACATCTGTCCCCCTACTAAATTATGGGTTCCTGAGTGTAGGGAACTATGTCATCAGGGATGAATTGGATCTGGTTTCCTATCATCCAGGAGCCCCTAGTTTAGTAAGAGAAACCGACATATATATAAATAATCTGAAAACATGGCACACTGTGATAGTGCGATAGTTTTATAACAATAATAATTAACATTTGAGGAAAGGGTATCATGGTCCTGGCCCTGTGCAAAATCCTGCAGTGTTTACATATATCTTTAATCCTTAGGGAAATCAGTGCTGTATCAGTTATCTGTTACCATAATAAGGCTATGTAACAACCATAAAACCTCAGTGGCACGCAACAACATTTATTTTTGCTCACAAGTCTGAGCATTGGCTGGGAGCTTCTGCTTCTGGGGCAGCGGGCTGTTGGCCGAGGCACCTTGGCTGAGTTCTCCCATGCATCTGGGTGGCTGGGGGCTGGCTGCTCTGAGAAGGTCTCAGATGAGACACTTTGCTTCCATTTTACTCTGTCTCTCCTCCTCCAGCAGGCTAGCTCTTGCTTATTCTCATGGCAGAGGCAGGATTCCAAGAAGCACGTGGAAGCACACAAACCTCTAGAGGACGAATCTCGAAACTGGCACACAGTCAATTCTGCTTCATCTGCACTTGGCCAAAGCAAATTTACAAGGGTAACCTAGATTCAGGGACTGGGGTAGAGGCTCCACCTCTTAAAGAGAGGAGCTGCAGAGTTATTCTGTGAAGGGCATGGATGCCAGAGCAGTAAAGAATCGTAGTAGACATTTTTGTAATCTACCACAGGAACTACTATCATCCCCATTTTACAGATGAAGAAACTGATGCATAAAGAGGTACCTAAGCTCACACAGAAAGTACTGGCATCATAAAGAAAAGGGCTATGGAAGTACTGATGAAGGAAGAGATTGAGGCTTTTATGACAGACTTGAAATCTTCTCTGGTGTGGGGATAAATCAGAACTGGGACACTGTAGCAGGTGCTGTTGATGCCTCACCCCAGTTCATACCAGGACCTTGAGCTCACCAGCAGCTGTGGGGGACAGCCTGCCAGCTTCTCACCTCAAGGGACTGTCTGCTTCTCTGCTTGAGGCTTTTTCCAGGGTCATCAAAGTTTGCTCTGTCTCCTTGCAGGGGAGTCTGTAAGTGTCAGAGTTAATGCCCCCAGGGGCAACCCTCAGCTAGCAAGAGATAGGAGCTAAGGAATCCATACCCCATCTTCCCCATCCTGGGTGGAATAATTCTGTGGCACATTTTCGAAATTCCTCAGACGACCCCCTTGGGAACTGAGCCCCAGGTTACTCTCAGTAGTAAACTGCTCATTAACACACACCTTATCACTCTCCTCTTTCAAGGAAGACACCTGCACCCAAGCCCTTGTCTTAGGGTCTGCTTTTGCAAGAAATCAAAGGAAGACACCTTGAAGGATGGACAAGATGTTGACAGATAGAAGAAGCCTGGTGCAGTGTTCCAGGTAAAGGATCTCATTTGATAATGTCTTGAAACTGTTCTACACTCGTCTATTTTGTTTGGTCAGAAGTGCTTTTCAGAACATGGGACTGGTTTTGAAACATGTAGCGCACAAAACAAACATGAGGGATACCGCTTAGCTTGTTCTCATTAGGCACATTAATGTTTTTTTGCTTCTCAAAAAATTAAATTTTTCTGGTTATAAAAGAAATGCAGGCACATTGTAGAAAAATTGGAAATGCAAAAGAAAGTAAAAAGAAGAAAAACACATAATCCTACCACACAGAGGCAATTCCTCCTAAAATTTTTCTATATTTTCTTCTGATTTTTCTTGTATGTGTATTTTAATATGTTTCAGGTATACTATTTATTCAGTTTTGGATGCTTCTTTTCCACTTGATATCAGAGCAAAAGAATTTTATAACATTATTAATAAATTTCTAGAAATCTAACTTCTAATGGCTGCTTTATATGACAGCATGCGAATGTGGCATAGATTTACCTAACCATTCCCCCAGTTCTGGACATTGTGTCTAAATTTTCCTTGTGCAAATAATACTATATTCATATCATTGTGCAATCGCATTTTATATTAATTTCAGATTATTCCTTTTAGGAATGATTCCTAGAAATAGAATTAGTAGGTTACAGTGTTTAAACATTTTCAAAGGCTTTTGGCCACCAAAATCTTAACTTTAACATTTAGGTTTTGTCCAGCCCAGTTATCTGTCTTAGTACCTGAAGAGGGTTTTAATTCAGAACCTTATTCGAACAATCAATGTATATTTATTGAGCACCTATTATGATCAGGCATGGTTCTCAGTACTAGAGATACCAATGAACAAAACATACAAAAATCCCTCCCCTGGGAAGTACAAGATGAGCCTCAGACATCTTTTAATGAATACTAGAGCGTAAGGAAGTGCTTAAAAAAATGACGAGTGCATGTAGAGAGGACCCAAGAGCCTGCTTGAAAGGGTTCCCACCAGCAAAATCTGGGATAATGTGAATATCAAATAATTAAGGAAAACAGCGAATTATAAACTACTGAAAAAATAGAAATTGATGAATCCATTGTAATAATAGGTAGATAAACAAACACACGAGTGAGAAGGGAAGGCTCTTGCTTATAGTAAAATGCCAAATTCTCACCAGTCAATGGGCAGGGAGTGCTGAAGTGGAAAATTACCATTTTATTACTATCATAATAAAGATTGGCTTAGGCAAGAATCACCAATAGATTAAATCTAGGAGGTAATTTTCACAAGGAGCAGGAGATCTGCATGGCCTTAAGTGTCTCTCTAGAGACTGGTCACCATTTGCAAAGGAAAGAACAGTAACATTCAGTGCAGAAATCGCACAACATCTCGACCAGATGATAAAGATTGATATCACCCATGAGGGGCAGAGGGACGGTGTGTGCTTTCAAATGTCATTCATTGAGAAGGACACATCAATGATGTATTCTGGTCGGGAATGCCTAACCTGAATATAACTATGAGGAAATATCAGACCAATCCCAAATGAGGAAAGTTCTATTGAAAGAGAGAGAGGGAGAGAGAGAAGCATTATAGTCTTCAAAAGTGTCAGTGTCATAAAATACAAAGAAAGGCTGAGCTGGGAAAAAAGTGCTGTAAAGAACAGTATTAGGTCAATTGACATCATTGGGTCAATTATCAGTTGGAATACCCTAAACACGTTACATAAGAGTTAAATTCACTGAAGTTGATAACTGTGTTATGGTGATTTAGAATATCCCAATTCTTAGGAAATACACACTGAAGTAATTAGGGGTAACAGGCCATGATGTAGGCAACCTACCCTCAAATGTTCAGAAAAGTATTATGTAGTTATATAGTATGGTTGTATAATTAAAATAATCACATAAGTTTTATATATGAGAGGGAGTAACTTATAATGCACATGAATAAAATGCCAGCAGTATGTCAATCTGGAGATAGGGCTCATGGGTGTCCTTTGTCCTATTCTTATGTTTGCCACTTTTCTGTGAGTAAAATTATTTCCCTATCAAAAATTTTCATCTCATAGAGCCCACATTCATTAACATTACAAAAAGATTGGGGGAGAATCACTGAATCCACACACTGGAATGAAAACTGTGTTCAAACACTTCACTAAATGTTTGCTTAAGCATAACCAGCCTTCTTCCAGTGTTACCTTCCAGTACCCTCTCTCTAGGTTGGGATGGGGTCCTTAACCTGTGGGGTGTAGGTCCTCGGCCTGTGTTCCACTTCTTCATGGTTATGCCCACAACGTCTCATCCCCCTATTGTTCTGCATGATGATATTTCCTATTTCAGGGCTATATTGGCCAGGTTCTAACCAGGACAGCAGAAACCTTCTGGATATTTAAAACAGAGGGAGCTTAATGTGGGGAGTTGGTTACATGGGTGATGGAAAAATGTTAAGAAGACAAATGGGAGATCGAGGCGGCCCAGAGATTTGCAACAGCAGAAAGCCACTGCCGCCTCTGAGCTGGAGGGACAAAGGGGGAAGGCAGCATTGCTGGAGCCCAGGGCCCGGGGTCACCTGGAGACACAGGAACCGCCACAGGCCTAGCTGGCAGGAGCTGGCAGCTCAGACATAGCCCTTGCTAGAGGAAGTCCCTGCTTCTCCCTCCTCCAGCTCCAGTCTCCCACGACTGCCTCCCCGTGGCTGAGCCCAGGGCAGCCTGGGAAATGCAGCTGCAGGGTCAGCCCATCTCTCACCCTCTTAACACAGACACCTTGTGGGATATAGAGCAGAGCAGGAGGAGAATGAATAATAGATCTTAGGGCAGCCACTCCTGTGCCCTCATTGCTATTCGCAGAAAGTTCTTGGCATTGGCATCCACAATGTTCAAAATCCCCTCTATGTGTATTGTCTAGGGAGGCTTGGCCTCTCTCCTGTCCTTTTTGTAAATTTTTGATCTAGGTTCTTGGGCCTGTGACTCTGTCTCTATTCTGAGCCCTCTCTCTGTTGGCCGTGAGTTCTCTCAAGTTGACCGGTGCCAGCCGTGGTTTCTGCAGCCAGGCAGATCCCTTTGAAGTCCTGCATAGTTTTCACATTAGCATTTATATTGTGGCTGCACCTTTGAGGGTGCTAACCATGCACTTCTCTCCCTCTCTGCGGTCTAGTTGCTGTTTCCCAAACACTATCTGTAATCGTGTGAGCAGGATTTTGCACCCCTTTGGTGGGAAGAGTCTCTTTTTACTTGGGACCTGGCCTGAAAGCAGAGTTCCCCATTGGGTGGTGCTGTGGCCCATCCTGTGTCCCATTACTGAGAACAACCCTAGCATCACCACTCAAGGATGCTGCTACTTTTGTCATCTCAGGCCCAACGGCTTGTTAGCCTGTGCCTTTTCATGGTCTTTTGTCTAAGAGTGGAAACAATGGGACTTGACTTCCCATTTTTCCTGGAAAATTAATTTATTCTTTCCATGTCCATGCTAAAGATGGCCAGAAGATTGAAACAGGCACATATTGGAAATACCACTGGGGGAAGGGCAGGTACCCCAATCTCAGAGTGACTAAATGTCAGTGATCTAGATGTCCCCGATTCTCTCAGCCTGCAATCGCCTTGCCTTTAAAGATCAACTCAAATTCCTATCTCACTTTTGCCAGAAATCAGCATCCCTCCCAACAAACCATACTATTCTCTGTGACTTTTAAGTTCCTCCCAGTCACCTCTGTCTTCAGTTTCCTGCTTCCATTTGATTCTCAATCTCCATTCTACATCCTCTATGCTGTTCCTTTTCCACATTGCCCGATCGGTGTCATTCTTAACATCATGCAGGTCCTTGACCTTGGAGGCCATGTGTTTCAAATGCCGTGTCCTCATTGTGGCCAGGGTGAGAAATGAAGACGTGTTGTGTTCAGGTTCATTTGTTCCGGGGTTTATCTGGGATTGCAGCCAGTACTGCTTACTCAAGCACATGCACTTCCCTAAAATTGCATGTTGACACAGGCATAGCAAACTTTTACTGAAATTTTGAGGGTATGGGGGCTGCTTTTAACTCAGTGTAGCACATGCAAGTGCATATGCATACATACACACCCCAACTTAAAATTAAACATTAAACATCCCTATTAAGTCCATTGGTCTTTCTTGTACCATGAACTTCTTACTGGCCAGTCTTCCATATGAAGACATGATCTATCCCCATATTCTCCATTCGTTTCTCTTTTACATCTCTTTTTTCTTATTTCCTCCATTTTAAAGGATAGCCTCCAACCCAGCCACCCTCTCTTTATATCTTCCTAAGCCAAGCAATTCACTCCCCCCCACCCTGAGTGCTAGCCTTCCGTAACCAGAATGGTTTATCAGAATTTTCACTAAATAAAAGATGGTTCTCTCTCTCAGGTACCCCATAGCTAATGTGTTTGTAGAGATGGGATGGGAGTGGGGATCAGAGGGGAGAACACAGGAAGAGGGTTTGACAAATGTCCCTTGTGAAGGGGACAAAATAAACATGTTAAGCTTGAGAGTAATCTGGACAATTTTCTGCTCTCCCAAATATCTACCTCACAGTCTCTAACTCGGTGCTTTGTTCTCTCGGACTCTGAAAGTTTTTTGGTCTTCAATAATTCTCTATTAAAATGCAAATACCTACTGGGAGTTGTTAAGCCTTATCTGTTAATAGTTGACTGTTGCATGAGCATAGGATCCTGCTTTAATGGGGCCAGGATGGCAGAGGGATGGGGTGATATTGTGGAAGGACAAATAGATATAGGAGGAAGGGGAGAGAATATTTATTGAGGGGGTCATTTGGGAGTCTTTCTTATATTTTGACCAGAATGAACTCAGCTCACCATTTTCCATAGCCTTTTCCTTTGCCTTCTCAAGAGGAGACATTTTTAAATGGTTGGCTTATTTCCCCTTGACCTGAGACTAAGTTGAATTAAGGAGGGATGCTGGAGATTCTCTCCTTTGTCATGCCTAAATTAGAAAGAGTAAAAGTAATCCAAGGAAATAGCTACAACAGAAGCCCCCTCCAGTTTAAATTTAGCTCCGTTTGATGGCATCAGTCCTGTGGCAAACATGTGGCTTTGGTGGCTCAGTGGGTGGCAGCAAAGCCTGGATATGGCCTGGATGATGGTGTGCTTCTTCCGCGGTAGGAGGTAAGCCAAATTCCTACCAGCGCCCATCAGGAAGGACCAAAAGAGAGTGCAGGTGCACACTGCCAATCATCCCAACTCCCAGGAAACCACAGAAAGCTCACAACCTCCAGAAGAAATGAAGGTATTGTCTGCTGAGTCCCAGCAGCCTTCCAGCTAGAGCACCTTCTGCATCACCTGTGCGCTCTCTACCTACTGTGCATGTCTTCTCTCCCCTGCTGGACCGTGAATGTCTTCAGCAGGAGCCAAGGCTGCTTCATCTTCAAGTACAAGTCCAAAATGCTTTCAGAATAAATGCATTCATAAAGAATAAGCAACAATGCGGGATCATTCCAAAGCAGAATGTGGAAATAAATGAAATCTTTGCCACCCTCCCTCCCATCCCTTTCCCCCAGGATTCAGTTTTCCCTTTCAGTGCTAATATTAAAATATATAACAACCAGGATGGCACCAGCATCAACCAATCAGAATAGAAGCAAGCTTGCTCAGAAGCTGCGTCCTGGGCCACATGCTGTGTGGGATTAACCCTTTAGTTCCTGGAGCATCAAGTTTGGGAAAGGTTTGCCCAGTTGGCTCAGGAGAGCATCAATTTACCCACCGATGTGGAAACATTCCAATAGTTTAACAACCTTATGGCTATCCTGATGTGTCCTGCCTGAGTACCAGCCCCTGCCCCTTTCCAGGTACTCTGCTCCCAGCTACAAAGCTGGGGTGAAGCTGGGCCTATGAAAGCTCTACCTTGCACTGGCCTGTGCACTTTGGTTGGGGGGAGCTGTCAGGGGGCTCAGTCCTAGAGCAGGGGTCGGGGTCGTTCTGAAGAGGCCCAGGGCCTGGTGGCTCAAAAGGCAATGTCTGTGTAGCTCTGAGCTGGCAGGACAGGGTACATCTTTTCCTCAGGCCCAGCAGGCATATGGTCACTGGCTTTGGTGCCAAATTCCCTGCGGCTTATAACAGCTCCAGAGAAAGGCTTGCTATGACACTAAGACATCAGCTTTCTATTCTATTTTTTGCCTTGCATATTCCCACTATTGAAGAAAAAAAAAAAAACAAAACTTCCCTTCCCCCACAGCCCTCATCCCCCTAAAAAAATTATCTTTAGGCAAACCCAGTTCTGCCGCTCGCTGCTGAAAGAAAGGAAAAGAAACTGTTTTAGTTTCTTCTGATGCATATTAGATCCAGTTTAGGGTTCACTTTTACTACCTCTGTCCTCATTCATGCATCAAAGCTCTCAGTCTAAGACAGGGTTAGGGGAACCCTGACTCTTGGGGTCTTTGAATGTAATTGTGAACCTGGTGTGGGGGGAGACAGGAGGAAGAGAGCAAGGAAGTGAGCTATTTTCAGTTTGTCAAAAATCCAAATGGAAATTATAGATGAACACAGCACCCTTGTGTGCAACTAGAGAAATTCAACTTGAGCCAGCTTAGGGGGAAAAAAAGTGGAATTAATTAGCTCATGAAATCAATCCACAGGAAGAACTGGGGTGTGCTGAGCCTCAGGGACCGCTGGGACCAGTGCCTTAAATGTCACCAGGACATTCTCAAATTTTCCTAGCTCTCACCTGTGCTCTTCTCTGAATATGGGCTTCATTCTCTAGATGGGTTCGACCAATGGTGGAGAGTGACTTTACCCTCCAGGGGACATTTGGCAATATCTGGGGGGAGATGCTACTGGCATCTAGTGGGTAGAGGCCAAGATGCTGCTATACATTCTACAATGCACAGAATAGCCCCCCTAAGACCAAGGATTATCTGACTCAAACTGTCAATAGTTGTTGGGAAACCTGGTCTAAGACCGGCTTCCTCCGTATGGTTGGAAACTGGCTTCTCCCACACCTACATCCAACAGCTTTGATAGCCCAAGGGGGACTGAGACTTGTCCCTTCTGATCCAAATGTCAACAATCCCAGGAAAGCTCCCTGATTGGCCCTGCTTGGCCAGGAGGCTCACCCGAGACTAGTCGGTAGTTCCAGAGAGGTGGGATTTTAAAAGACCAGAGAAGCCCTTTCTAGAACTTCATGGTTGAAGTTGGGAAGGAGCTTTCTCAGAAGTAAGAAAGTAAACGGCAGGGGAAACATGACAATAAAGTTACAAATGCTACAGTTGAGTAAGTTCAGTTTATTTGGGAGGCAACATCTTTTAAAACTAGGGATATGGGGGAGCCAGTAAAGAGAAGTGAGCTTTGGTGGAGTAAAGGTTGGGAACCATATTAATACCAAACCCTCCACTAAAATACTGCACAGGTCAGTGTCCTCCGATCCAGACCCCTTTTTTCCCATTCCTCCCTTGAAGACAATTCCTGGGGGACCCGTTCGCTCAGAATCTATGGGTGGTAAGTGGCTATTCAGATAACCTAATTATCACTAATGTTTAGCTAGCTAATGAGTTATTCTCTCTAGATGACATAATGCCTAACCCCATTACAATGTGCATATCCTTTAAAAGGTCCTTAAAGGAGGAAATAATGGTAGAAATTTCAGGCAAATAGGAGCCTGGTGGGAAGGTATTTTTGTTTTGGTGTCCTCTAGATTCAGGAGATAGCAGGTTACACTATAATTGAAAAAGACATGTTCAAGGTCAACATATTCTGAAGTATGCTCTATGGAACACTGAGTCCCTAGGATGGTAGAAGGTATTATTGAAAATAAAGATTTCATAATCAAGTCAATTGGGAAATGCTGGTTTAGATGACATTTAGTGGGTTTCTTTACTATAGGACTCAGAGCTTTTAATAGTATGGGTGTTGTGATTCTCAAGAAGAAACTATATAGTATGCAGACTTCCCAAAATTTTGAGGTCAAGGAACCCCCTTTGTTGAGATATATTTTACATAGGGTGACCAGTCATATTTTACACCTGCTGTCCTTGCATAATTGCTAAAGGCATCTACTTTAATTCCCCAAAGTGTACCAGTTTGGAGAGTAAATTATATGGTCACCCTATTCTAACAGAAACACACTTTGGAAAATGCTTTTCTATTGTCATCTTTATTTTGAGAGAGCAACTTTTTATACCACCTTTGATCAGCCTTAGGAATTCTTCTCGCTGGAATATTTATCACTACTTGGGCATCAAACTTAGAGTGAATTCTTAGTTCTCTCTAGATGAACACAGCATGAGAATTATCTGGAACAGTGGTTTCCCATTGTCCCCCAGAGCACAATTTAGAGCACTAAATTGACCCCTCCAATCAATGTTAATATTAGAATCCCAGAATCAAAGCACAGACTTTTAAAATTAGACAGACCCTAAGGTCATTGCATTATTTTTACTTATTTATTTATTTATGGCTGCATTGGGTCTTCGAGTGGGCTTTTCTCTAGTTGTGGTGAGGGGGGGCTACTCTTCGCTGCGGTGTGCAGGCTTCTCATTGCAGTGGCTTCTCTTGTTGCGGAGTGTGGGCTCTAGGCGTTCGGGCTTCAGTAGTTGTGGCTCGCGGGCTTTAGAGCGCAGGCTTAGTAGTTGTGGCACACGGGCTTAGTTGCTCCGCAGCATGTGGGATTTTCGTGGACCAGGGCTTGAACCCATGTCTCCTGCATTGGCAGGTGGATTCTTAACCACTGCGCCACCAGGGAAGCTCAGGTCATTGCATTATTAAGGAATTGTTTGTAAGAGACAGAAACTCAAATTGAACAGCCAAAAAAGGGAAGGAAGGAAGGAAGAGGGGAAGGAAGGAAGGAAGGAAGAAATTTAGGGAATAAAATTCTAGAAGCAGAGGACAAAATTCAGGAACTAGAACACCTTTGAGTCCCTTGAGGGCTGGACCCAGTTTCTTGCTGTTTCAGGATTCCATCTCCAATCACGGTTTGTCTCTGCCTTAGCGTCAATCTGTCCCACCTCAGACCATGTTGCCTCTATAGATGCTGGTGATTACAGAAGACACATTTATGACCTGCAAGTATTCACATAATAAACATCAGACAAAACAAAGACAATCATTTAAAAATTAGAACCATGAGCAAAAACATTAAGCAATGTAGAGCGGTTTCAAAGGAGGACAGGACAAAGGGGTTTTGTTTTAAGGTCAAAGTGTAGGACAAAACCAAATTCCTGTAAATAATGACCCTTGGAAGTCCCTTAAATCACCTATAAAGTACAGTATATATGGTTTTACATCCTCAACTCTTGATATGTACAAATGACAGAGGCATGCAGTAATGTGAAGAAAATAAGGAATAATGTACAGAAAAATGATGAGTACATATGTAAAACATAAACTTCCAGACTTTTTACTTTCATAGAAGAGAGCTGAGAAATGGAAGAATAAAGAAGAAAATAAAGGAAAACTACAGATGGTTTCTTCAATTGAGCACCAGATCAAGTACTCAGTTTAGAATTAAGGGGTATTTTGTACCAAAAAAAAATGTGTCTTTAAATACTAGGTGATATTTAGGGCAGAGACCATGAAACACTTCCAGGGAGAAGAGCTGCATTAAGTTTTCAGTCTCATGCTCACACTGAGCTTGGTTCCCTGATGGGAGGTGGGGAAGAATCATCTGCCCTGTTTTGACTCTGTTTACTTTTCCTTTTGGTTTTCTTCCTCTCCTTCCCCTTCCCTTTAGCCCTCCCTCTCTCCCTCCCACCTCTCCCCTTTCCCTTAAGCCAGTGTGGTAGGCAATGTAATATAGTAGTAAAAAACACGGGATATGGTTGCATCAACTTAAATCCCACCACTCTCACTGTGGACCTTGGAAAAGTTACTTAGCCTTTCTATACCTCATGTATAAAATGGGGGCAATGATAGAACATGCCTCCGTGTTTTGTGATGATTCAACAAGATAATTCATGCAAAGCGCTTAGGACAGTGAAGATACTTATCACCACTGTTACAGCTATTACTACTGCGACTACTATTAGCACTGTATGATAAAGCCAAGAGGGTCTCAGTTCTCTGGGGACCTTTATTTCCACTTTGTTCATTTCCTCCCAATCCCCAGTGTTTGTTTTGTTTGTTTGTTTTTCTTTTAAACCCATCTTCGACTGGTTTGTGCCTTATGGAGAGAAAGCCTCTTTTGATTCTTTCCTCAGGAGTTACACTCCATTCCTCATTCATTCATTCAACATATGTTTATTAAGTGGCTTGTATGTCCCAGGCATAATTCCAGGTGCTGGAGGTATAGCAGAAAACAAATCAACACGAATCCCTGCCCTTGGGAGCTACTATGCCAGCAGGAGAAGGAAGCTGTGAAGGGGAAATTTTCAAGCTCCCTAGTTTATAATTCAAATTATGTTGTCTTTCTCCCCTCTCCTGCTCCAGCTTGCTTGTCTCTAATTTCTTGACGCCACCTCTTTGGTTTACGTGTGAATACCCTAGGTTGTCCCAGAAAAGATTTCAGGCAGCTTCCTTGGCTTTTAACCTCATTGCTTCCAAATGACTTGTTTCATCCCCTGCCACGTGCAGTGATGTTTTCCTAGATGCTGTTCACCTTTTCCAAGCTGGATCCATCTCCTGCCTGGTCTTTCAGAGTCCCTTCGTTTGGTGGAGGCAACAAATCCCAATTTAGTATCACTTGTGATTATAATTAATGTGCTGTTTACTCCCTCTTCCAGATCATTAATGAAGATGTTAAGTGAGACCAGAATGAAACCGTGTTTCTGTGGCATCCTGCTAGACACCTTCCAACAAATTGACACCCTGCCATTTGCTGTTTCATTACCCTTTGTTTACCTTGCGAGCCCAGGCCCTTGCTTCTCAGAGGCAGGAAGCTTGATATTTCTACTGCTGCAGAGATGCCACTTAAAGGTGGAGCTATTAAAACCTGGCAGATTGTCAATACATCCTTTTGAATGTGAATTAAATGTGGATTATGAATAGAGCATTGTCAGTAAATACTCGGTTGCTCTCCCTCCTCTCAGATGCCTTTGTTTTCCCTGGACTTTCTGCAGCTGTTCTGTCTTTCCTAGAGCAGAGACGAGTAGATGGTTGGATCAGCTTAACTATGAACTGGAAAGTTACTGTTACATGTGAAGACTGTGCTAGATGGATTGTATTCATAGCCCCTGTTTTTCTCCCTTCCCTGTAACCATGCCCTCCCCATGTAACCCTGCAGAGCCCCCTTCCACTCTGATTCTGGCCCAGCCATGTGACTTTCTTTGACAGAGGGATTTTAGCAGACATAATGCAGACATTGGCTTGAAAAAAGTCACTGTATCTCTCTGCTTGCATTCTTGCACCTTCCACCACTGTGGTGAAAACAGGCCTGGGAGAGCCTGTTGGAAGATAGGACACACAGAGCAGAGCCCAGTCACCCCAGTTGCCCAGTCAGGACAACTAGCTGACCTCCAGATGCATGAACAATAAGTATATTGGGTATGAGGGCTTGTGGTTTTTTGTTACACAGCAGTAGCCATGGTCATAGAAAGCTGATACAGTAGCACACATCTGGAGTCTCATGGCCTGGAAATGCACTGATTTCTTTTTTCTTTTTCTTTTTTTTTAAATGAGGGGCAGATACTATTATTATTTTTTTTTTGCTTTTTCGGTACGCGGGCCTCTCACTGCTGTGGCCTCTTCCGTTGCGGAGCACAGGCTCCGGACGCGCAGGCTCAGCGGCCATGGCTCACAGGCCCAGCCGTTCCGCGGCATGTGGGATCTTCCCAGACTGGGGCACGAACCCGTGTCTCCTGCATTGGCAGGCGGACTCTCAACCACTGCGCCACCAGGGAAGCCCTATTATTATTTTTTAATAGATCTTTATTGGAGTATAATTGCTTCACAGTACTGTGTTAGTTTCTGTTGTATAAGAAAGTGAATCAGCCATATACATACATATATCCCCATATCCCCTCCCTTTTGAGTCTCCCTCCCACCCTCCCTATCCCACCCCTCTAGGTGGTCACAAATCACGGAGCTGATCTCCCTGTGCTATGCAGCTGCTTCCCACGAGCTATCTGTTTTACATTTGGTAGTGTGTATATGTCCATGCCACTCTCTCACTTCATCCCAGCTTCCCCCTCCCGCTCCCCATGTCCTCAAGTCCATTCTCTATGTCTGCGTATTTATTCTTGCCCTGCCACTAAGTTCATCAGTACTATTTTTTTTTAGATTCCATATATATGCGTTAGCATACGGTATTTGTTTTTCTCTTTCTGACTTACTTCACTCTGTATTACAGACTCTAGGTCCACCCACCTTACTACAAATAACTCAATTTCGTCTCCTTTTATGGCTGAGTAATATTCCATTGTATATATGTGCCACATCTTCTTTATCCATTCATCTGTCGATGCTTCTATGGTCCTGGCTATTGTAAATAGTGCTTGTTTTCCACATAGTGTATTCTTGACGCAATCCTTTATAAGAAAGGAGAAGGAAAAGTTTTCTAAGTAGAGATTCGGAAGTACAGAATAGATCCTAGCATCTGGCTTCAGGCTTTAAAAAGCAAAACCAGAATACAACTTCCACTGTTTTCAGCTCAAGATTGTTAAAGCAGGTACGGAGCACAGGTACTGTGTGTGGCGTGTCATAGGAATTCTGACAAGTACAGTCACCTTTATGTGGGGAGGGGCTATGGGAGCTACAGCATTTGCAGTGCACTGAGAAACTCCTTTTCCCAGTGAAGACAGAAAAGAGAAATGAAGGCTGTCGCAAGAAGAACATGAGTGGGCTTCCCAGGTGGCGCAGTGGTTGAGAGTCTGCCTGCCGAGGCAGGGAAGGTGGGTTCGTGCCCCGGTCCGGCAGAATCCCACACGCGTGAGCCATGGCCGCTGAGTCTGCGCGTCCGGAGCCTGTGCTCTGCAGCGGGAGAGGCCGCGGCAGTGAGAGGCCCGCGTACTGCAAAAAAAAAAAAAAAGAACACGAGCGCTAAACAATTGTTTGCTGCTTCCCTTTCAAATATTTACCTCCTGAAACTACCCCATCACTCAGCCCGTGGTCGAAAAATGTCCCATTGGTTTGTGGCAACCTAGTGACACATGGCCTTAGTTGTATGGGCTAAGCCTGGAAAAGCTCTGTTTATGCTGCTGTTTATACTACCTGAGTGGAAGCCACACGCTCCTGAAGTGTGGAAGAAGCAGCCTCTAGTTGCTCCCTGGGGCCTTTCGCAGCCAGGGCCCCTCTAGGCTTCCTCTTCACGGCTAACACCCAGCCCTAGGACCTTGCTAGCAGCAACAGGGTGGGCCTCAGCCTGTTAGACAGGCAGAATCCCAGGTCCCTCCCAGATCCACTGAATCCATATCGACATTTTCACAAGAACCACAGGGGATCCGCGTGCACGTTAAAGTGTGAAAAGCAATGCACTAGGGGAATTCAGAGCTTTTCTAGTGTAGTAAGTTATTTCTCTTGGGGTCAGCTACCTCCTCTAGACGGTGGGCTTCTTGAGAGCAGGATCACGTCTTTCGGATTTTTGTATCCCCAGCACTTCGCGCTGTGTTTGAATATAGTAGGAGCTCAAAACAAACCTGTTGAACTGTAGTGAGTGGATGTTACTGGGCAGCCAGACGCCTCAGGCTACTCCACTACCTACAGGCACACCTTTTCTCTCCATGATTCCTGAGCCTCCTGGAGTGGACGCCACCTTGAGTGTGCAGATTTGCCCAAACGAAGGAAACTCTGCACGGGCTCTGGGCAGCTCTGCACACTCCAGAGATTTAGGTTGGAACATTGTGATGTAAAGCATGGCATCAAGTGCCTCGGAATAAGCGAGGTTGGGACCAGAGTCCTGCATATGTTGGAATGTCAACACTGGACCTAAATTAGGGCCCTAGTGAAAAACTCGCTAGACATTTAAGAGAGGACATAGAAATAGACCAGCGGGCAGGAAGGGAGAGAGAGTGAGGAGGAGGATGGTAAGAAACCAGGGCGGGGCTTCCCTGGTGGCCCAGTGGTTGAGAGTCTGCCTGCCGATGCAGGGGACACGGGTTTGTGCCCCGGTCTGGGAAGATCCCACATGCCACGGAGCGGCTGGGCCTGAGAGCCATGGCCGCTGAGCCTGTGCGTCTGGAGCCTGTGCTCCGCAACAGGAGAGGCCACAGCAGTGAGAGGCCCATGTACCGCAAAAAAAAAAAAAAAAGAGAAACCAGGGGGAATGACAGCAGGGGAGGGGAAGGAAAGAAAAAATAGGCCAGAGCTTATGGGACCTAAATTTTACCTTCTTATTTTCTAGTGGAACTTCGAATTTTTTCACCCCCACCCCATGGTATCATTGACATTAAATATCCAATCTCCTCAGGCCCACATCAACTTGAGTAATATACTACAGCCAAGGTTGGCTGCATCCGCTCTGTTCCCCCTTACTCAATTCAAGTTAAGAATGCTCCCACCATACATTACTATTGGGATTTAAAAAATGATTTATTTTGCTACACAATTCAGACCTTTGAACCATGCTGGATGCTGGGTGGTTTGTTGACATAGTAGTTAGGGATAAAAGGAGAGTTTGGGGGATTGTGGAATTTTGACTTTCTATAAATCATTAATTTTATTGTAGTAAATAGAGGTCACCTCCTGGAGCTTCAATAGCCTGCCTTGAAAAATGGTATGAAACTATCAAAGTCCATCAAAAGGAAAAATAGGACAAATGGAGTAGAGGGGAAATAATATTTTCTCAGTTTCAGCCAAGGCCGCAGCAAGAATATGGTCAGTACGGTCAGAGCTACTTTTAAGAGGTCAGACAAAAACTTTCCCTTGCTTCTTTGAGCATGTTGTATATCACCCTGCCCCAGAGGAGAAACTAAAGATGAAGCATGGGGCAAAGTAGCTGAGGAGGGTGGGGCCTTGGATGTTCAGTTCTGCCGTGAGCCTAGAAAGGCTAAGGCCAGAACATACTCCAAAACCTACGCCCTGACTTGGCTGAGAATAACATATATGGCAGGAGTTGCAAACACAAATACAGATACGGGGGCCATGGAGGGCAGGTAAATGATAAACCAGACTGGGAAGGGTGTATTCTGAACTGAGATACTCTAGCTTGAGTTATACAACACATTTTCAACTGCCTTCATTCTTGATAATAGAGGCAGTAATGAATGTTCCATTTCCCAGCCAAACTTGCAGCAAGGTGTGGCTGATACAACTCACTTCCAACCTTTAGGATGTTAGTGGAAGTCCCTGGAGAGTCTTCCTTTCTCATTTGCAAGGACAGCTTTGCCTGAAGAGATTTTGTCCTTTGCCCCTCTCCGTCCTCCACCCTCTTTTCTTGTCTGAAACACATATGCTCTAGCTGGATGTGCAGCAGCCATCTTGAGATCATGAGGACAGAACACCACATGCTAAAGATGGCAGAGCAGCCAGCCAGAGGAGCCTAGGTTCCTGATGGCATTGCTTAGCCTCGGTGCCAGCCTCAGACTTCTGAATCCTGGACATCTCATCTTGCTGCATGAGAAAAACTAATCCCTTGTTTAAACCCTGGTGGTCAGATTTTCTATTATTTACACAGTGATATACTGCCCCCTAGCTCTATCCATTGTTGCCATGTAGAAATGATGGCCCAGTGTTGCCAGATCTGATTTTTCAAGAGAAGATGTAAGTCTAGATTACTTTTTTACATGTAATTTCCCAGTTGGCAGTTGGGAATTGAGCCCAATAGAGATAATTAATTGAATTATTTGAAAACACACTTCCAATTTTTGTGACCTCTGATTTATAGAACGTTTACTCTGGGCCAGGTATGATGCCAAACACTCTATGTATCAATAGATTATTTCATTTAATCCTTACAACAATGTTGAAGGTAATGCTATTATTTCTTCTGTTTTATAAGTGAGGAAACTGAGGCTCAGAGGTTAACTTGCCCAAGGCCATAGGGCTAGTAGGGAAAGTGCCTGTCTTTGGAGCAGGCATGGCTAATTATTATGGAATCAATCATCTCTTACCACAGTAATGCTGCTTAACAAACAGCCCCACACTCGATGGCTTACAATCAGCATTTATTCTCATGCTTCCAGGTCTGTGGGTTGACTGTGGTTTGGGTCTCAGTGACTAACTCTGCTTCAGGCTGTGGGTTCTGTGGGACTGGCTCCAGGCTGGGACTCAGGTTTGGGTTGACTCTATGTATATTCATCCCGGGGGCCAGGTTAAGGGCAATGGCCACACAGGAGGGACACCAGAGTTAAGAACTAAGCCAAACGGGCTGGCGCATGTAAAGCCTCTAGCCTTGTTGTGGCTAGCGTTCCATTGGCCAAAAACAGTTTTGAAGCCAAGCGTAGCATTGACAGAGCAGGGACACAGACTGGGCCCACGGTGGGAGGGGGAGTAAGTATTGCTCAGCGACAATTCAAACAATGGCAATTATACTACACAGCCTCAGGAGAAGCTGCCTTCGTTGTCATGAAACAAGGACTCCTTTTGTTCCCGTTGCCTGTTTGCAACGCTGGCACATGGTACACAGACCCGGAAAATGGGGCATGAAGCCATCCGAACTCATCTAAAATCATTTCATTTTAGAGCTGTCATCACCCTCTGATGATGTTACACCCTGCAAATTGTGATCCAGCTCTAGCTTCCAGGAGGCAACTGGCAGAAGTTGGGGAGGAGTCGGTGGGAAGGTATCCCAGCTCCTTTCTGAGGGAAGAGCTTTTATCCCATTCCAGTTTTGACGTCCCTCCCCAAACACGGGCTTTATGCAGAGAGATGGATGTGCTACCTGAGAGAATCCAACCTTGCCAGTTCTTTAAAGCAGAGGTTCTCAAAGGGGACAGGGGTGATGGTGCCTCCAGGGGGCACTTGGCAACGTCTGGAGGCATTTTTGATGGTCACAGCTTGGGGAGGGGGTGCTACTGGCTTCTAACTTGTACAGGCCAGGGATGCAGCGAAACACCCTGCAATGCATAGGACAGAATTATCCAGCCTGGAATGTCACTAGTGCCAGGTACTCTAAAGACGTGCCTGTTGGCCTCCCAGTCATCTCTGCAAAGGCTTGATTTAATTTCTAGGTATCATTTTGTTTACCTTGAGAAGGGGTGATGTATGCACATCACGAAATTCAGAAAGTGCAGTAGGGTCCATAGGGAAAGTGCGTGTCTCTCCAGCCTCCCGGTGCCCCTTCTCCTCCCCACCACTAACCCTGGTTCCTTATGCTGTTCCCTCCAGACAGCCTCTGGGCATGTTTGAACAGACCCTGTCAGTGCTCCACTAATGTCCTCCCTCCCCTCCCTTCAACACCCCAAAGGCTGCTCTCTGTGAACCCTGAGATTTCCCTCCTGGGGCTATTTGCTCTGGTCCTGGGAGCAGCTTTGGCAAGCAGGAATGGCTCGAGAGAGTGAATGTCTTGGAAGTAGCCCACAACCAAAGACAGATGGAAAGATGACGGATAAACAGCACAGTCCCCTGACCCCGCAGGTGAGGTAGTAGTGAGGTGAAGTTCACGCCCTTTTCCAGACTCCCCTAGCAGAGTTGCACTCCTGCCTTCAGTGGTAACTCTTGATAATGCCCTTAACTGACTCTCTTTCCTTCCCTGCCTACCTAGACATCCCTTGCCTTACTTCTCCACTTCCTGTTGGAGTTTCCTGTGGTCACAAAAAATGACATACACTTACATTCTTCTCTTAAAGTTTGATTCTGGAGGAATACAAATTCAGACAGCTATAAATATATATACATAGACATATATGTAACATACACATGTAATGTAATATGTATGTGTGCAATGTAATATATACATATATGTAATACATGTATTATTTATTACCCTTTGTGTACATTACATATATGTATATAATATACTGCACATGTGTATTACCTTACATATTGTATACACATATATTATATATTACATTTATTACATTCATGTGCTATATGTGTGTATAGACATATATATGACATGTATATATTACATTATACATACTGAATGTTTGTGTCCCCCTAAAACTCATATGTTGAAACCCAGTCCCCAATGTGATAGTATTAGGAGGTGTGGTCTTTGGGAGGTGATTAGGTCATGAGGGTGGAGCCCACATGAATGATATTAGTGCCCTTATAAAAGAGACCCTAGAGAGTTCTCTCAGCCTCTTTCTACCACACGAGGATACAAGAAGTCAGCAATCGAGAAGAAGGCCCTCACCAGAACCTGATCCTGCTGGCACACTGATCTCGGACTTCCAGCCTCTTGAGCTGTGAGAAATAAATTTCTGTTGTTTATAAGCCACCCAGTCTATAGTAATGTTTATTATAGCAGTCTGAATAGACCAAGACTGTATGTATGTATGCACATATGTATACATACACGTATACATATATATACACACATATGAATATGTGTATATATCTATTTTTTACATGGATGATAATATTCTTCATCTTGCTTTTTCACTTAATTATACATCTTGTTAATTGTTCCTTATCAGCATAGAGAGTTATCTTATTCTTTTATTGGCAGCATTTGTATTTCATTGTACAGATATTCCATAATGTATGGACATCTGGATAGTTTTCAATCTTCTGTGTTTATAAATGTTACTGAAGTGACTATCATATATTTGATATAATTTCTTCCAGTGGAACTGCTGGGCCATGTGGCATGTGCATTTAAAAATTTTGATAGACATTGGCAAATTTTTTCCCATAAAACCTATACCAATATATATCTTCTCATCAGCAAAGTGTAAGAGTAGGAATTCAGTGCTGAAAAGATGGAGCCAAATATTTCTGCTCCCCTTGTCCATGCTTTGGTCACTGCTCAAAGCATTTTTCTCTCTTCTGTATGTTGGAGGTGGACATGACCATGGAACCCCCAGGCTGTGGAATTACAGATGAATGAATGCAGCCCGGAGGCACACAGACAGTGCACTTGAAGCTGTGCGTACACGTGCACACACACACACACACACACACACACACACACACACACAGAGCATAACTCCCATGCCCATCCAGTTAGTTAGAATCCTTGTTGGTTAAGTGTCGTTGAGGAAGAAAGTTCTGAATTCCACAAAAGTGAGGTTTCCAAGACAGATTCAATAATGAGATACTGAGAGGATACATGCATTTCATGTGACAGCACCCCCTTGAAGTGTAATGAAGACAAATGCGTTTGGAGCACTTACTATGTGCCTGGCAGAGAGCCAAATGTCTTCCTGTGTCCTCTTACCACTTCACAACCTGTGTTGATGATGATGTTCTTATCCTTGTTTTTTTTTTTTAATGGGGAGACTGAGTCACAGAGATACTGATTGACCACATATCAGTGGAGGGAAGCAGTTCAAAGCATGGTCTCTGTAATCCAAACTGCCCGGATTAAAATCCTGACTCTCCCTCTTTTTAGCCGGGTAACCATAGGCAAGTTGCCCTTCCTCTCTGTGTCTCAGTTTCTTCCTCTGTGAAATGGAGACATTGTTGTGAGGAGTAGATCAGTTAACAGACAGAAAATGCTCAATAAAGTTTGGATATCACCTTTGTCAATCTGACTCTTCAAGATGGAATTTTCATCACTGCATTTGACTGTATCCTAGTAGTCCAGTTCATTTTTTTTAAATAAAAATAAAATGTATATGTCTAAGATTTTAAGAAAATAAGTGAAAGAGATAAAGCAAAAGTTTTATTCCAGAAATTCTCAAACTGCTCTTAAAGGTGTGACTGGAACCAACCTCATACCTGAGCAGCCTGGATGACTAGGAACAGATCACACCACAGTGAGTGGCCGTGATGGAGGCAAAAGTCAGCACTGAATGCTATGCTTATCTGCAGAAATCCAGGCTCTCTGCCTTCTAGAATAATTTGATCCACACCATCTGGCAGCTTGAAAGAAGAAGAAAGAGCAGAAGAGAAAGAAGAAACAGCAGCCATGGAGCATGAATGTAATTCCCAATCTGAGTTACGCACTCTCATGTAATATGAGCCAAATTTAAATATGTCAACATCTCAACAATTGCTGATTTTTCAAGTGCTATACGATGCATCTGGCAGGCGCTCGTTGAATGCTCTTCAACGATGGTGACGCAAATGTATTTACTAAAATATAGTGTATTGAAAAAATAAATAGTATATTGTGATGTCCTTTAGTTTGCGTTTGCATAAATTGGCACTCTCCGAAATAAGTGGTTGAGATTTAAAAGAACATGATATATCTTTAAATGTTCAAAGAATCATAATTATAGAGCTTACAAATCCTTTCGTTCATTTCCCTCATTTTAAGTGTAAGAAAACTTAGCCCAAGATTAGTTTTTTTTGTTTTGTTTTGTTTTGTTTTTATATTTTGTCTTTATTTCTCTGTGCCAGACACTGTTAAGCCAACTCTTAATATAAAAACTTTTTGGTTGCCAAGATTAGGTTTTGATAATGAGAGAGAGAGTAGGGTGTGAGCCAAGCACCCTGGGATCCCAGCAGGGAGGAAAATGGGGGAGAAAGGTGAAGGTGAGTGGAAGCTGGACCACCCTGGCTCCTGGAGCATCCTTCCTTCCTCCTCTCCTCTGTGGTGACTTCCTGGAGAGGAAGCAGCAGTGTAACTGCTAACCAGGTGTAGCTCCTCTGTTTCCTGAGATGGAAGCTCCTCTGAGATGGAGATAGTGTACCTGTGGTTTATTAAGAAGGATTCTTGGGATTGGAACCTGTAAACGGGAAAGGCAGAGGAGGAAGTTGAGCTGTGATGCCTCCACAGAGCCCCCAGACAACTCTATGGGACATTCTGAAGCCAGGGTGTGCCTTCAGATTGTCCCAAACTGAGATAAGGGGACCAGACCTTTATATCCCCACATTGGCCAGTCATTAGATGTGGGTCACTGCAGGTGAGGCGGCTCCCTTCTGCTCAGGTGGTTCCTGAAATGAGCTGACAGCTGAGGGCTGGATGCCAATAGCACTCTCAGAGCCGAAGGGGAGCCCTTCATGCCTAAAGGAGTCGTGGGCATCACATCACAGTCCCCATAACACCAGGACAGTGCCTGGCACAGGCTGAGCCATCAGGAAATGTCTGTTGAATGGATGAACCCACCTAGAGCCTCAGGACAGACCTACAAGGGACAGAATGGGCTGTCACCTTTACAGTGTGATGTAGAGGTACAAGAAGAGATCAGTTCACCTAAGGTAAAATAAAACTCCACTCTACCTGTTTCTCTAGTATCTGGAATTTCTCTAGATTCCTGGGCAATGGAGGCACTCCTGAGCAAGGTCTACCCCTACGACGTGCAGTTGCAAGACAACTCGCGGTACTATGTTGAACGTTGCTCATTAATTTCCTTCTTCATTTTGAGCACTAGAAAATGCAAAGCTAAATTTGCACCTCATCTATAATAATGCATGGAAATTTGGAGCTGCAAAACTACGTTCTTCATCCCCCTACCCCCAAACTTGATATCCCATTCTAACATATAGTTTCCCTGATTCTTATGTTTTAGCATTTATTTATGTCTTACTATTTTAATTGATGTATTTCTGATAGCCTCTCTAAGCTCCGTGGAACAGGCCAAATATGAACATATGCATACTGTAAGTTTATTATCTTCTCTCGACATTTAGTGGTTGGGACCCAGTCTCACTGACATTGACTCTCATTCTATGACATCAAGGCTAACGGATGAGATCAGTAGGATTATTCTGGGACCTTTAACGGGATGTCTTCACGTTGAAATGCTCTCTTTTGGCTCAACAAAACGATAGTCATCGTATCTTTAGACGGTAAGAAGCTTTCCTTATAAACCCTACTTTTGTGAACTTTTATATAATGCAACTTTATTTCCTGGATTTAGTTTATATATTAAATATAGGTTTTAAAAGCACTGTTGTGATCTCTAAGGCATAAATAAATATTTTCAACCATAGCTTAGTGGTCTTGCTTTAAAAATGCCAACATCCAGATCCTTCGGTGTGGGCAACAAATGCTTCTTGTCGCCTTGTCTCTGCAGGGTGGCAGCACTGGTCTCTGAAGGGTTTACAGGTGACCCTGGCCTCTGTCCTTGAGGAGACAGCAGCAGTGATACTGTTAAGGCAAAACTGTCCTTGAAAAGCCTGCTCCCCCATCCAGTGTTAATTCAGGCAGCCAAGAAATTGAGGTCTCTTGTCTCTTTAAGTCTGGGAAAAACTTGTTTTCATCATGTTTGAGGTGAGTAATAAAAACAAATCAAGAAGTTGTATGACTTTGTTTTGGTGGTACTTTGTTTTTTTAATTATTTTTTTAAATAGAGGTATAGTTGATTTATAAAGTTGTGTTAGTATCAGGTGTACAGCAAAGTGATTCAGTTATACATATATATATTTTTTCAGATTCTTTTCCTTTATAGGTTCTTACAAAATATTGAGTATATTTCCTTGTACTATACAGCAGGTCCTTGTTGGTTATCTAATTTATATACAGTAGTGTGTTTATGTTAACCCCAAATTCCTAATTTATCCCTCCCTTCCCTTTCGCCCTTGATAACCATAAGTTTGTTTCCTATGTCTGCGGGTCTATTTCTGTTTTGTATATAAGTTCATTTTTATCATTTCTTTTTTTTTTATGGAAGCATGGAAGCAACCTAAATGTCCATTGACAGATGAATGAATAAGAAGATGTGGTATATTTATATGATAGAATATTACTCAGCTGTAAAAAAGACTGAAATAATTTGCATCCATGTTGCCATTTGCAGCAACATGGATGGACCTAGAGATTGTCATACTCAGTGAAGTAAGGCAGACAGAGAAAGACACATATCATATGACACCGCTTATATGTGGAATCCAGAAAAGAAGTTGGGGGCTTCCCTGGTGGCTCAGTGGTTAAGAATCCGCCTGCCAATGCAGAGGACACAGGTCCCAGCCCTGGTCTGGAAAGGTCCCACATGCCGCGGAGTGACTAAGCCTGTGTGCCACAACTACTGAGCCTGTGCTCCAGAGCCCGCGAGCCACATCTACTGAGCCCATGTGCCACAACTACTGAAGCCCATGTGCCTGGAGCCCGTGCTCTGCAACAAGAGAAGCCATTGCAATGAGAAGTCCCCACTTGCCACAACTAGAGAAAGCCCACGTGCAGCAGTGAAGACCGAATGCAGCCAAAAATAAATAAATAAAATAAATAAATTTATTTTTAAACAATAAAATAAAAAAAGTTGTACAGCTTTTTTTTTTTTTTTTTTTTGGTTTTTTTTTTTTGCAGTATGCGGGCCTCTCACCGCTGTGGCCTCTCCCGTTGCGGAGCACAGGCTCCGGACGTGCAGGCTCAGCGGCCATGGCTCACGGGCCCAGTGGCTCCGCGGCATGTGGGATCTTCCCGGACCGGGGCACAAACCCGTGTCCCCTGCATTGGCAGGCGGACTCTCAACCACTGTGCTACCAGGGAAGCCCTGTAGTTTTTGATGGGACTTAGACCTGCTGCAGTTGAATGGTATTAAAATTGTAGGATGAAGAGTGAATTCTAATTTACACTGCTATAGGCTGGGCTTTTGGGAATCCACCCCTGACATATGGGTGGTGAGGCTTCCATGGGGTTTTGGATCCACACAGATATATACGTGCCATTGGACTCAGACACTGTATATCTTTCTCAGAGCAGAGCTAAAGTTCTCTCAAGTCCATAACTGGCTACATAGTTTAAAGACCTTTCAATCCTCTGGAACATGGATCTTTACTTTCAACTTTTATTTGTTCATTTCATCTATTCATTCAAACAGTATTTACTGAAACTTTACTATGCCTCAGGCACATAGTGAGATCGGTGAAGAACTAAACAAGAAAATACAATGGAGTGTGAAAAGTATTAGGATGGAGGACATGTGGGGTAATATAGGAGCCCAAAGGAGCAGCAGGGAATATATCAGAGGAAATAATGTCTAAGAGGAATGGAGTTGGGGAGAATGTTCTAGGCAGAGGAACGGTGTGCATGAAAGCCAGGAGAAAGTCTCTCTCGAGAATGAGGTATTTGTGGAGTAAACGAAGTCCAGTTGGCTGGATCCCCAAGTGTGAGAGAAGGGGAGGGATGGAGGCAGGTGAACTGTGGAGTTAGGCAGGTGCAGGGGAGGGATTCTAGGCTTTATTCTGGGGTCAGTGGGGAACGATTTTGAAGGGTTTGAAGCAGTACAATGACACAATTGGATTTTTTTTAACGGATCAATAACCTGGGCAAGAGATTGTCACCTGGACTCACATGGTGACAGCAGCAAAAGAAGCGGATGCACTCCAAAGGTGCTTAGGAAGCAGCATGTCCAGGCTGGGGTGGTCCTCCAGCCAGACCCTAGTACTGGGAAATTGGAAGTGAGGGGCTGAAATGCCTCCGACACAGCCTCCCTGCCTGGGGTCCTGCTGCCGCAGGAGTCTCCATGGAGCTCAATCTCCTACTGGATTGTACCCAATGTAAGACCTGTTTCTCAGGAGTGACTTGAAATGAGAATGAGATCTCCAGGGTAGATTCTTGCTCAGGAATACTGCAAAACAGAACCTCAGATTGCTCTGCATCTGAATCCCTATGCTTTCTCTAAATTGGCCTGAGGTTGCTCCCACCCTGACCTTGGTTTCTGTTGTGAGCTCGCTTCATTCTGAGCAGGGGAGAATCTCCTCCCAAAGCAGGCCGAATCTTCGGTTTCAGAACCTTCATCAGGCGCTTAAAAAAGAAGCACCTCAGGCTTTCCCTGGTGGCGCAGTGGTTAAGAATCTGCCTGCCAATACAGGCAACACGGGTTCGAGCCCTGGTCCGGGAAGATCCCACATGCCGTGGAGCAACTAAGCCCGTGTGCCACAACTACTGAGCCTGCGCTCTAAAGCCTGCAAGCCACAGCTACTGAAGCCCGCATGCCTAGAGCCCGCACACCATGACAAAGAGTAGACCCCCGCTCGCCGCAACTAGAGAAAGCCCGTGCACAGTAACGAAGACCCAACGCAGCCAAAAATAAATAAATAAATTTATTAAAAAAAAAAAAAAAAAAGAAGCACCTCAGCTCTAAGAATGTGTGTGAATGAGCTTTGTAAACAGTAAAGGGCTGGACGTTGTAAGGCTGGAGTCTTCTGCCAAGTAGAGCAGGCCTTCCTCGCACTATGTGTGTAAAAAAGTGAACTTCAGTATTTAGCCTATTAAAAATATATTACTAGGGTTTCCCTGGTGGCGCAGTGGTTGAGAGTCCGCCTACTGATGCAGGGGACACGGGTTCGTGCCCCGGTCCGGGAAGATCCCACATGCCGTGGAGCGGCTGGGCCCGTGAGCCATGGCCGCTGGGCCTGCGCGTCCAGAGCCTGTGCTCCGCAATGGGAGAGGCCACAACAGTGAGAGGCCCGCGTACCG